>NC_143060.1:4815000-5130588 GCF_052426305.1 Pelodiscus sinensis
GCGCGGGAGGGGAGCGGACCCGCGGGGCGCTCAGGCTGGGGCGGGGGATTATCCGGGGATGGCGGCGCGGGGAGCTCCGCCGGCTGGGCTGTCACCTCTGCTCTCCCCTCCGCACCCGGCCCTTCCAGAGCCGGGCCCCAAAAGCAGCCGCAGGCGCTGGGTGTCCCGGGGCCCCGGAGGTGCCAAGAGGTCCCCAGACTCAGAAGCCGGGGGGCCCGACACCCACCTGCACGGCGGGGCTTGGCCAGGTTCCTTGGGGCCATGGTGCCCCCCAGGCCGGCAGCCAGCCCCAGCGGGGGGGGATGTCGCAGCAGTTGGAGGGATGTGGGCAGCCAAGGGGCAGGACCCCAGGACGCAATCAGTGGAGGGTCTTGGGGAAGCCTGAAACCCTCCTTCAAACCTACAGCCAGGCCCGAACAGACAGCAAGTGGCAAGGGAAACTGAGGCTCAGCTGAGCCCCAGGACAGATGCCAGTCAGGTGGCTCAGCGCACGGCTGCAAGGTGCTTGGCTCCCCCAGCAAGGAGGTATCACAGCTCACTTACACCCCCTAGCATGAGGCATCGCGACCCGTCCCCTCTAGTTAAGCTGTGACTGTAGTCCCAGTAGGCACATGCCCATGAGGGTGTAACTTAGCTAGCGCGGGAGCAGGAGCAGCAGCAGAGATGGCTTTGGCGTCCACGTACAAACCCAGCTACGGCCTCGGGTTGCCAGCCCACAGGTCTGCACTCCTATTGCTACCTGTGCTAGCCAGGCTACAGGCGGGTTAGCTGGGCCCTGGCTCTCAGCCAGGCTCCGCAACACCCATGCGGGGTCCAGTGGCTTGCAGGGGGTGCAGCTTGCACCCCCACACTCCTTTCAGAGGGCCCCCAGGCTGTCTGGGTTGCAGGCAAGGGATGTGCCATCCAAAATTGCAGAGATCTCCCCTGTCCGGAGTGGGGGGGCTGCATTGACTCCCCAAAGAGACGGCAGCTCCCCCAAACGATGCCACCGTTCTGTCGGAGCAAAGCCAAGGGAAAGGCAGCAATCTGGGGAGCAGGGAGACATCCCAAGCCTCAGGCACCACTCGGCTTCCCCGTCAGCCACCGAGTGGAACGGGCAGGGGGTGCCGAGGCAGAGTTAAGCTCCTGTTCACCAAATACCTGGGTCGTCCCCCCGTGCTGCGTATGAGCCGCAAAGTACTTAGCCGTGCTCCACTCCAAGCGCAACCGAAGTCAGCGGGATCTACGCACGTGCCCTGCAGGACTTTGCAAATTCAGGCCTGGTGCCCCCTGCGTATTGCTCCCCCCGCAAAGACAGGCCGGGATCCCGCCAGGGCCAACCCTTCTGTCCTGCCAGGCTATGGTGGATCTTTCCAGAGGCCTGGACCAATGTCCCCTCTAATTTTTTCCACCCATGTGCAGAATGAATTTTGTTCTGCGCACTGAGGCATGTGTGGATGTGCACCACCAGTGGAAACAAAATACCTAGCTGGGGGCACTCTTCTAATCCCCTGGGCAGCATTTGACTCTCTCCTGGGTGGCCACCCAAGCGCTCGGCTTACAGGGCACACTGGCTTGGAGCCCTGGGCCTGGAGAGGGTTAATTCAGGTTTGGAGACCCACAGCTGCAGGGCCCACTGCTGGCAGCTGGCCATGATCTGGGGGTTTCACCGGAGGGGGGTGGAGATCAGCTCCTCTCACTCCCAAAGCACGGTCCCCCTTCCCGGCAGCGGAGCTACAGAAGACCCCCCATTACAGTTAGCAAGCGGGGCCCGTGCCCCGGCTCAGCAGGCTTGCCTGGAGAACCGCTCACCGGCGAGTGTTGCTGTTAACGCCGAGGGGAGCTCAGAGGAAGGAGGCTCTGGAGATGTGGCCGGGATGCAAGTGGTCGGAGTTAATTAGCTAAATAGAAGGGCCCCGCGGTGGCCTCCGTGGCAGGGGACTCCTGGTTGGCACAGGGCCGTGGCAGCAGGTCTTCCACCATGCACATCCCCACTCGCACGGCCTGGCCCAGCCTTTTCCAGAGGCCCAGCACAGAGCAAGCCCGGCTAAAGGGAATGCCAAGGGTCCCTGCTCACAGGCCACAGCTCAGGATCAGGCCCCACGGCTCCACGGGCCTGTTACGTCTTCGCCTCTAAGTGGACGGTGACAGGATGGGGCTGGTTTTCATGGCACAGGACTGAGACCCCCCCAAACTCATGCCACCAGTGGCCCACGCAAGCGGGAATGACTGGCTGCCACGGGGCCCCACGAGGCAAAAGGCTCGTTAGCACCTCACCACGCCACACAGGCCCCCCGCCCACACAAGCGATGACACACACAACACAACGCACAACACACACCTGTTACGGCCGAGCTCCCCTACACGTAGCACCCCCGACGAATCACTCGCCAGCAACATCCCCTGGCGGCCGCTCTGCTTGCCGTGGGATCCCGTGCGCCCGGGGAAAGCGGAGCCCACGAGAATAATGATGCCACTGAACGTGGGTCATTCATCCCGCAAACTGAAGCCGGCTCCCTGGAGTGTCTCGCTGCTGAAAAGAAGCCCCTGCTGGCACCCAGACGACCTGCCTCGCCAGGCACCGCGCTCCCTTGCAGCGCGAGATCTAGCTGTCTGGCAGCGTGGGGTGCATAAGGAACAGTTAACCTGCCCACGTGATGGCCGGCAGGTAGCGTAGGCGGGTGGGTGGAGCCTAGCGTGGCCCCGCCCATGCTCCGCCCCAGGCCACGCCCCCGCCTGCCATTCTCAGCACTCCTCCTGCCTGCTGGTGTTGGGGCCATGCCACCAATCGCACCAGGGCTGGCCACGTGCCCGGAGCACCACTTGACCACCCACAGCACCAGGGCCCAAAGCGCTGCTGCCCGGAGCTGCTGGCCACGATACGCGCTCTGGAGTCCTGGGGACAGGGCTGATGTGGAGGAGCAGGCCTTTGGGCACAAGGGCAGGGGCTGGGGGCTAGCCTACCCCAACGCCACCCCACGGCTAAAGTGAATGGGGAGAGGAGGGGCTCCCAGAGCTCAGATACACATAAGAACAGAAGAATGGCCACACTGGGTCAGACCAAAGGTCCATCCAGCCCAGTATCCCGTCTGCCGACAGTGGCCAATGCCAGGTGCCCCAGAGGGAGTGAATCGAACAGGCAATGATCAAGCGTCTCTCTCCTGCCATCCATCTTCACCCTCTGACAAACAGAGGCTGGGGACCCCATTCCTTACCCAGCCTGGCTAATAGCCATTGATGGTCTTAACCTCCATGAATTTACCTAGTTCTCTTTTAAACCCTGTTATAGTCCTCGCCTTCACAACCTCCTCAGGCAAGGAGTTCCACAGATTAACTATGCGCTGTGTGAAGAATTACTTCCTTTTATTTGTTTTAAACCTGCTGCCCATTAGTTTCATTTGGTGTCCTCTAGTTCTTCTGTTATGGGAACTAATAAATAACTTTTCTTTATCCGCCCTCTCCACACCACTCATGATTTTATAGACCTCTATCCTATCCCCCCTCAGTCTCCTCTTTTCCAAGCAGAAAAGTCCCAGTCTCTTTAATCTCTCCTCATATGGGACCCGTTCCAAACCCCTCATCATTTTTGTTGCCTTTCTCTGAACCTTCCCAGAGGATCTGGCTGCTTCTCCCTGCTTCTGAAAAGCCCTAACTCCCAGGCCTGCCCCCCCCCCCCCCGCCTTTCCCAGAGAGCAGCTGCTCTTCCCGTCCCTGCGTTCACCCTGGCCCTCCGGCAGCTGGGCTGGCTCCTCCTAATTAAGCCCAGATCATAATCAGCCACTGGTTGAGGGCGAGGCCCCAGTCCCGCTCCCCTTAAAGGACCAGCCCGCACCAGGGCAGTGGCGCAAGGCGATATGGCTCCAGGGTCCCAGCCGTGCTGCGGGTGGGTTGCCGTGTTCCCAGCATTGTTGCTCTGGATCGCTGCCTTAGCGGATCGTGCTACGCTCACACCCTGGGCTGTTCAACGGGATGGGCGCAGAGGGAGCAGGACCAAACCCGGGTGGCAGGTAGGGGGCGCCCTGCTGCTCACCGTGTGGCCGGCCTGCTCCAAGTGCTGCTTCTGGTGCAGTGGGGGTGAGGTGACCACTCAGCTGCGGGGGTGGCACAAACTTGAGCCCTTGTCAGTATGGGTCTCCCAGGGTGACCTCACACTCTCCCCTTCCCGTTGAATAGGAACCCCTCGCCTGCTGCCGGAGGTACCCTCGTGCGAGGCACTATTCCACGGCAGCACGCACGGAATAAATTGCCTAGGGAGGCTGTGGAATCTCCATCCCTGGAGATATTTAAGAGCAGGTTGGATAGACATCTATCAGGGATAATCTAGACGGTGCTTGGTCCTGCTGTGAGGGCAGGGGACAGGACTTGATGACCTCCCGAGGTCCCTTCCTGTTCTAGTGTTCTATGATTCTATGCAGCTATATCTGGGGTGGGGGACGAGAGCCGCACAGCCACATATAACAATGCACAGCAACTGAAGTTCCTGGCTTCCAGGACTCTACTGCACAAAGAACCATGGGATCCGTCTGTGAAAATCCCCTTCCCCCCCTCCCCACACACTCACTTTATGAAATTGACTTATGCATAACATGAAGATGCTTTGGACAAAATGCCTCCCCAAACCGATCAACGTTAATGTCACCATCTGCGGGGGCTGTGTCTCTTATTTTGGTGTGTGGCTCGTTCTCGTATGCTGAGTTAGAAATCTGGGAGAGGGATGTTTTAGGGTTTTTAAGGATGGCAAAGGGAAGCCATCAACGGTGTGTTTCTCTCAACAGCTGGGGGATCGCCTGTGAACAGCCTCCTTTGTCCTTTGAGTCCAAGCATTGGTGGTCTTAGGAATTACTTCTAATCACTTTTATTGACTATCAAGCCCAGTGTAAATAATTGTAAGCTGGGGAAGCAATTGGTGCACACACCCTCCTTTCACTGGTCAAGGGGAGTCCCTGAATGACTCATTTGGGGGTTGGTTACCTGCATGCCTGGCCTAAAACTGCATTCTCCTCAGATCTGAGGGGATTCAGTGTCTGCATTGCTCTTGGGAGGGGGGCGGTGAGCTCAGCTCTGTGCCTTGGCTGGGGGAGACCAGATCTGGCCCAACAGGACAGCGTGGTGAGACGTCCCAGAGAACAAAAAGGTGAGTTTTAGCGGCTTTAGCACAGTGGGTTCCAACCTTTCTAAGCACGAGATTGCTTTTTGAATTGAAGTGCAATCCAGGATCCACCTCAAACCCAAGCACCCCTTGCCCCGCCTCCTTCCCAGTCCTTCTCCAAGGTCCCCGCCCCCCACTCACTCCATCCTCCCTCCCTCCCCCATCCTCACTCACTTTTATCAGGCTGCAGGCAGAGGGTTAGGGCGTAAGGGGATGTGGTCTCTCATCTTGGGCTAAAGGATCTGGAGTGTGGGAGGGGTTCTGAGCTCCCTTGGGCAGGGAGTTGAGGTGCAGGAGGGGGGCAGAGGGACTCAGGGCTAGGGCAGAGGTTTGGGGTGCAGGAGGGGTTCAGGACTGGGGCCAGTGTTTGGAATGCAGGCTCCAGCTGGGCATTGCTTACCGCAGGTGGCTGCTGGGTGGTGGTGCAGGGGACTACAGCAGGCTCACTCCACTCTGGCCCTGCACCGCTCCAAAAAGCAGCCAGCAAACTCTCTCCATCCCTGCCCTCCTCTGTGGAGATGGGATACAGAATGGAGGGAGGGGCACCCTGACATCAGCACCCCCTCCTCTTCTTCCTGTGCCCTGCGCAGCAAGCAAGAGGCTCTGGGGCTGGAAGGCAGCTCCAAGGCAGAGGGAAGGAGCAGCATGGCAGTGCTTAGAGGGGCAGATGAAGTGCTGGTGCTTGTCAGCCTCCTGGCCAAACCGGTCAGGATGACTTGTCAGAGGCTCCGAGATCTACCAGTCGATCCAGATGGACTGGTGGGTGCTCACTGCTGTAGCAACACTCCAGGAAGCAGCCCTAAGGGGCGTCCTATGACCACCCCCCTTCCCAGCATCCTGCTCACTTGCGGCGTTAGGCCTTTTCCAGATGCCAGTCACAGGGGGAGTGATCCCAGGGGAAGGGGGGGGGAGAGGTTCCCGGCAAGCTGGTGAGCTTTGCACGGCCATTCTGATCAAATACATCGCTTTGCTTCTGACTGTGATGTATGGAAATGCCGGGGCTGTCTCCTCTCATCTTCTGGGAATCAGGATGTGAGGCACAGCTGGGTTCCCCAGGCGTCTGGTGCGGCTGAAGTTCTTCACTCGCTAGGGAGCTGCTAGGATGAATTACCAGCGTAATCCGCTCAGATCTCTGGCGTTCAGCCATGGGGGGGGACGGTGGGGAGGGTGTCCCCCACCCCTGTGTGTGGAGCAGAAATAAGCTCACGCTCCGATCACACAAGAGCTGGGTTTGTTCTTTCTGATCCTTGCCGCCGGCAGCTTTCTCAGCACGACACGGGGGGGGAGGGATGTCAATGAGTCGCAGCGGCTCAGGGGTTCCGGCGTGAAGCAGCTTGAATTCACCAATGAGACCTTGGCGGGGGAGGCAGCTCGTTCGCCCCCCAGGTCTGGGCCTGGTGCGGCCATTTACACCTGTGCAAAGTGGGTGTCAAACTTCTCCATGCGGCCGCAGCAGCGTTCACACGGGGTGGCTCAATGAGAAATCAGGGGCCTTTTAGAGGGGGGAGATTTTAACTCTCGGGCCTGCATGGCAGACCAGACCCTCCCACCAACGTCCACACACCTGCTCCACACCACAGCCTCTTGCATAGGACTTAACTGTTGGCACTCATTTCGGGACTGTCTGCAAATTTTGCTCCCTCACCGTTGACCCCCCTCTTTCAATAGCCATTGATGGACCTAACCTCCATGAATCTATCTAGCTCTTTTTTTGAACCCTGTTAAAGTTCTAGCCTTCACCGCATCCTCTGGCAAGGAGTTCCACAGATTGTGCGCTGAGTGAAGAAAAACGTCCTTTTGTTTGTTTTAAACCTGCTGCCTATTATCTTCATTTGGTGACCCCTAGTTCTTATAGTGTGGGAATAAGTAACTAACTTTTCCTTATTCCCTTTCTCCACACCACTCATGATTTTATAGACCTCGATCCTATCCCCCCCTTAGTTGCCTCTTTTCTAAGCTGAAAAGTCCCAGTCTTTTTAATCTCTCTTCATCTGGGACCCGTTCCAAACCCCTCATCCTTTTTGTTGCCCTTTTCCAAACCTTTTCCAAAGCCAATATGTCTTTTTTGAGATGAGGCAACCACATCAGTAGGCAGTATTCAAGACATGGGCGTACCATGGATTTATACAGAGGCAATAAGATATTTTCTGTCTTATTCTCTATCCCTTTTTTAATGATCCCCAACATTCTGTTGGCTTTTTTCACTGCTGCCGGGATGTTTTCAGAGAATTCCCCACAATGACTCCAAGATCTCTCTTGAGTAGTTGTAACCAAACTAGTCCCCATCATCTTGTATATATAGTGTCAGTGCCCTGATCGCAGAGGCAGTGCGGTGTGTTTTGTGCACTGCTGTGCATGCGGCGAAGGTCGTGTGGGATCCAGCTGATGAGCAGACCAGCCTCCCAGAATCTAATGGCTGCAGGGGTCAAATTCCATGCTGGCTTTACCCCAGCGCTGCTGGGGGTGTGAATCAGGGGAGACTCTTTCCTGCGGGTTCTGACATTGACACCTATTGGTAACCCCTTTTTTCTCGTTTTTTTCCCAGCGGATGGTGTCCATTAACCGTGCCCGGCACAAACCAGGGCCTGATCTTCAGCACGGGGCAGATGGCAGCTTTGATCTTTATCCGGATCTGGAGCTGCCTGCGTTTCACCCCGTGCTGCTGCCCACAGGGCCGCTGACAGATTTCAAGGCATGGCTGGTGGCGCGTCTCAGCTGATCGCAGATACCGGGCGGGGGAGGGAGGAGCGACTTATCCTGCCTGTTCACATCTGGCGTGGCTTTGATTTCTTCCTCGCCCGGGCATGTGGAGGCCAATCCTGCTTTTGTCCTGCTCTGTAGATCTAGGGTGCTGAAGCCGCTCTATTTAGATTGTGTCCAAGCCATTCCCTTTGTCAAATGGCTAAGCAGCGTGCTACCCTCGTGTCTCCTTCTTCCCCCTGCAGTGACAGCTGCTTAGGACGCATGCAGCAAACCCCACTTCGATGGCTGATGTGTTGACAAGAGCCAGGATGGGCCGCGATTTCCCCTTGGCACGGCTGCTGTCAGACCGTGCCACGTCCTGGGGCGGGAAATCCCCACCCCCACCTGCCCCCAGCACAGCACAGCCGCAAGACGTGGCAACTTACAAGGTGGCTTGATTGGGCTGAGCGTGGCCGACGTTGCTGGGTTCGTGGCATGGGTGGCTCCGCTGGCTGCTCATGAGACAGGGTGCCGCTGGGAGAGGAGCTACAGGCAGCGGGGAGAGAAAGGGGGCAAAGGAGGATGGGGCAGGTTGGGGGGGGGGGCATTTGGATTTGTTACCTCCACTGGCTGCCTAGGGCCAGGTGGGACGTTGGGTGCACATGGCCTGTGGTCAGGCTCAGACCCCGCAATGCAGCAAACAGGTTCAGGGTGGGGGACAGGCTGATGTAGGAAGGGACGAGGATGGTCCATGTCCGGCACACTCGAGACTGGGATCTGGTTCCCTGCTCTATCACAGCCTCCATGGGGGTTCTCCATCCTCTGCCCCGCAGACTCTCTCCGGCGACATCACACTGCGTCGGCCACCCACTAAATTCCAGATCGCTTACCCGCCCAGCCAGAGCAGGGTGCAAAACGTACCAAACGGACTGGAAACATGCAGCCGGGACCTGAGAACGGGCAACCTGAGTCAGAGCAAAGCTCCAGCTAGCCCAGGATCCTGTCTGCCGACTGTGGCCAATGCCGGATGCTCCAGAGGGAATGAACAGAACAGGGAATTATCAAGTGATCCCTCTCTTGTCACCCATTCCCAGCCTCTGACAAACAGCGGCTAAGGACACCATTCCTACCCATCCTGGCCAATAAGTATTGATGGAGCTCGTCATCATTGTCTTTCACGCCCACTGGCATGTAGGGCAGCATTGATGGACTTAACCTCCATTAATTTATCTAGTTCTTTTTTGAACCCTATGAAAGTCCTGGTCTTCACAACATCCTCTGGCAAGGAGTTCCACAGGTTGATTCATAGCTAATAAGTTGACTAAGTGGCTAATAGCCACTGATGAACCTATTCCCCATTAACTTCTCTCTCTATATATGTATGGGTATGTCTACACTACCCCCCTAGTTCGAACTAGGGGGGTAATGTAGTCATTCGGAGTTGCAAATGAAGCCCAGGATTTGAATTTCCCGGGCTTCATTTGCATGGTGCCGGCCGGCGCCATTTTTAGATTGTATCCAAGCCATTAGGCTTCCTATTCTGAACTAGCTGTACGCCTCGTGGAATGAGGCATACAGCTAGTTCGGAATAGGAATCCTAATCCGAACTAGCTAGTCTGTGCCGTGTGTAGCCGCGCGGCACGGCACGGGATCCGAACTAGTCGGCATTTAAAAATGGCGCCGGCCGGCATCATGCAAATGAAGCCCGGGAAATTCAAATCCAGGGCTTCATTTGCAACTCCAAATGACTACATTACCCCCCTAGTTCGAACTAGGGGGGTAGTGTAGACATACCCTATGTGACTAAAAATATACTGTCTTCAAGCAGCAAGCACCCAGCCGACAACAAACTGATGCCAAAGGTCATCTCCAGGAGGATGGGCATTTCCATGAGTTTGAAATCTTTTCCCTTCCAAAACCAGAACAAAATCTCAACCTATCCCATAAAGTGAAATTTGGGAGAAAACCCCCAAATCATTTTAGGTCAATCAAAATACTTCGCATAGCGAAAAATCACAACTTCCCACCTCGGTTTTCACTTTTTTTAAATACAGAAAATGATGCAAAGACGACGAATTCTCTTTCGAAAAGTCGCTTCGACCCACATCACTGAAAAGCCGCGTTTTGAAAACGTCCTAAGCCGTGGGCCACGCGTGGGAGAGGCCTGGGGAGGCTGGAAAAGGCTGGCCCTGCCGAGGGCCAGAAACGCGGGACTTCACCCCTCTTCGGAGAAGTGGGAGGGGCCACTGGCACCCAGACTCTAACCCCGCCTACACTCTGCACCCGTGGCCCTAAAGCTCCGCCCCACATCTCCTTTTCTCCAGATGCCCCGCCTTCACTCTGCCTTTTCCCTTAAGCTCCTCCCACATTTTGCCTCTTCCTAGCACACTCTACCTCCTCCCCTCCGCGACCTTGCTGGGTGCTCACATAAGCCTCCGCAGAAGAAAACACGGTGTCTGTGTATCAAGCGAAACCGTCAAAACTGAGATTTTTCAAAACAGGTCCAGGGCTCTTTTCCCACCAGCACAAAGTTTCAACGGCAACTTTCCAAGGTGCCGGAGCCGGTGAACTTTAAGCCTCCCGGCGAACAGGAACAACACCACAATGGGAAAAAACAATCAGTGCCGTGTCTCCGGAAGCACAGGCAGGGCTCCCGTATACATCGGCTTTGAAACGTGCCGCGTCCAGTCTCAATCCCAGCACTTCGCCCCGGGGGCGGGACCCTGGAAACGTGCAGAGCGGGACTCAGCCACGGTCACAGCCGTTATGGAGCGGTAAGCCGGTGGTGTCACGTTACTGGAGTTTAAGGGGATCAGGCAGGTCACTGCGGCACCCAAGGGGCGGGGGTGTTTGCCCCAAAGGCTGTCCAAAGGGACCCATGTGAGGTGTCAAATGAAAGCTTGTATCCTACTGAGTCCATATCTCCTACTCATGTACGTGTGCGATAGCTGCATGTGCAGTTATGAATATGGACTCTGTGTTAATGCTGGACGATTCTCTCTCTGAGACAGAGCAATGGTCAGTCAGTGACGTTGCTAATTAGCACGGCTCCAGGGACGAGGCTCTCAGAGAGGCCAATACGCACCTGAGGAACATGTCTGGGACCTGCAAACCAGCCAGTAGCATGACTGCTGACTTGGGACACAGGGATAGGTCACTGGGCCATGTGACCTGCTCCAGCGTGGAAGATACCACGGATGGCTAGAAAATGCCACGAGGCAGACTCCATCTTGTCTTCAATTCTGCTAGGGTACATCTACCTTTGCGCCCTAGTTCGGACTAGGGATGCAAATGTAGGCGACCGAAATTGCTAGTGAAGCAGGGATTTAAATGGCCAGTCCAGACTCCCAGAACAGATCCGATCACAGGAGCTGGACCTCATGTCTTCTGGGCTACTGCATTCCAGCCACGGTAAAGGGGCTGCCATGTGCCCATAACGCCTCCTCCCGCACCACGCCGGCTGGGAATGGTAGCTTTCCCTTCCATCTTGCACTGTGGACTGGGGCAGTGAGTCCCAACCTGTGGTCCGCGGACCCCTGGTGGTCCACAGCGGTACTGCAGGGGGTGGAAAGTTTTAAATGCTTGGATCCTTACTTTTCTTTCCTTTTTCTTTTCATTTTCTTTCCTTACTTTTCCTTTCTTCTTTCCTTACTTTTCCTTTCTTTTTCTTTTCTTTTTCTTTCTTTTTCTTTCCTTACTTTTCCTTTCTTCTTCTTTCCTTACTTTTCCTTTCTTCTTCTTTCCTTACTTTTCCTTTCTTTTTCTTTTCTTTTTCTTTCTTTTTCTTTCCTTACTTTTCCTTTCTTTTTCTTTTCTTTCCTTACTTTTCCTTTCTTTTTCTTTCCTTACTTTCCCTTTCTTTTTCTTTTCTTTTTCTTTCTTTACTTTTCCTTTCTTTTTCTTTCCTTACTTTTCCTTTCTTCTTCTTTCCTTACTTTCCCTTTCTTTTTCTTTTCTTTTTCTTTCTTTGTCTTTCCTTACTTTCTCTTTCTTTTTCTTTTCTTTTTCTTTCCTTACTTTCCCTTTCTATTTCTTTTATTTTTCTTTCTTTTTCTTTCCTTACTTTTCCTTTCTTCTTCTTTCCTTACTTTTCCTTTCTTTTTCTTTTCTTTTTCTTTTTGTCTTTCCTTACTTTTCTTTCTTTTTCTTTTCTTTTTCTTTCCTTACTTTCCCTTTCTATTTCTTTTTTTTTTTTCTTTTTCTTTCCTTACTTTCCCTTTCTTTTTCTTTCCTTACTTTTCCTTTCTTTTTCTTTTCTTTTTCTTTCTTTTTCTTTCCTTACTTTTCCTTTCTTTTCTTTTTTTCTTTCCTTACTTTTCTTTTTCTTTCTTTTTTTCTTTCTTTTCTTTCTTTTTCTTTCCTTACTTTCCCTTTCTTTTTCTTTCCTTACTTTTCCTTTTCTTTCCTTACTTTCCCTTTCTTTTTCTTTCCTTACTTTTCCTTTCTTTTTCTTTTCTTTTTCTTTCTTTTTCTTTCCTTACTTTTCCTTTCTTCTTCTTTCCTTACTTTCTCTTTCTATTTCTTTTATTTTTCTTTCTTTTTCTTTCCTTACTTTTCCTTTCTGTTTCTTTTCTTTTCTTCCACAGAGAGAGGGGGTCTGTGAAATTTTAATACATTAAAAAGGGGTCCGTATGCTCGAAAAGGTTGGAAACCACTGAACTAGGGCATCCGACCGGCACGAACCAGACCCTGCCATATGCCTCTTCCCACGTACCGCTGGTATCGGCAAAGCACCTAGCCTGCTTCTTGGCTGCTCGGCGGCTGAGCAGGCCTGAGGCAGCGCTAGGGCAGCGGGGCCTGGGGTCTGAGCAGGGTTCACCAGAGCTTAACGAGGGTCAGCGCTTTCCCTACCGGATGGAGATTAGCCCCAAATTCAGGCTGGGTGATAAACAATGCCCATAAGCCCCCTGCCTAAGGCATCCTTCGGACACAGGGTCCTTTTTCACTTCCTATCCTAGGCTGCCACATGGGGGTGTCCTGGAACCGCTGCCCGGTTCCAGCCCAGAGGGGGCTGCATACCGTGGTGGGCAGTACCGTTAGGTAGCGTTTGTAAAAGGCGGAGCCCCCGTTCGCACCAGATCCCCCATTGGTTTAGGAGCAGCACGCTTAGAAATAAAGGGTTAGCTGTAGTCTGAATGGGCTGCCCCCTCCCCTACTGCCATCCCCAGGGGACGAGCCACAGGAATTCCCTTATGCGCTCCACTGGATCCCTCCCTCCCTTTCGTCCCTTCCAGCCACAGCGAAGGCTCCTTCTGGGTGGCCCCAGAGAAGCCAGCATCTCCTCGGTGCTAGATCCCAGGCCACAAGGCCGCAGAGCTGCTCCCCCCTGCAGGTTAAAGACCCCCCACCCATTCCGCCTGCAGTCGTCCACAAAACAGCCACCGACGTCAGCCAGGTCAGTGTAAATCCCCTGCCAGTCTCTTACAGGGAGAGCGGCTGCTGGAACCAAGATAAGTTCAATATCTTTATTAATGACCTGGATGAGGGGATAGATTGCACCCTCAGCAAGTTTGCAGATGACACTAAGCTAGGGAGAGAGGTAGATACGCTTAAGGGCAGGGATAGGGTCCAGAGTGACTTAGACAAATTGGAGGATTGGGCCACTAGAAATCTCATGAGATTCAACAAAGACAAGTGTAGAGTCCTGCACTTGGGACGGAAGAATCCCAAGCATTGTTACAGACCAACCAGTTAAGTAGTAGTTCTGCAGAAAAGGACCTGGGGGTTACAGTGGATGAGAAGCTGGATATGAGTCAACAGGGCGCCCTTGTAGCCAAGAAGGCTAATGGCATATTAGGTTGCATTAAGAGGAGCATTGCCAGCAGATCCAGAGATGTGATCATTCCCCTTTATTCGGCTTTGGTGAGGCCACATCTGGAGTATTGTGTCCAGTTCTGGGCCCCCCACTACAAAAAGGATGCGGACGCATTGGAGAGGGTCCAGCGGAGGGCAACCAAAATGATTAGGGGGCTGGAGCATATGACCTACGAGGAGAGGCTGAGGGATTTGGGTCTGTTTAGTCTGCAGAAGTGAAGAGTGAGGGGGGATTTGAGAGCAGCCTTCAACTTCCTGAAGGGAGGTTCCAAAGAGGCTGGAGAGAGGCTGTTCTCAGTAGTGACAGATGCAGAACAAGGAGCAATGGGCTCAAGTTGTGGTGGGAGAGGTCCAGATTGGATATTAGGAAAAACTATTTTACTAGGAGGGTGGTGAAGCACTGGAATGGGTTCCCTAGGGAAGTAGTGGAGTCTCCATCCCTAGAGGTGTTTAAGTCTCGGCTTGACAAAGTCCTGGCCGGGTTGATTTAGTTGGAATTGGTCCTGCCTAGAGCGGGGGGCTGGACTTGACGACCTTCTGGGGTCTCTTCCAGTTCTATGATTCTATGATAAGGGGATGGTTGGATGAAATAACATGATCGTGGTAACTAATTGACCATTCATTATCAGTTGGAAATAGGTCAATGGAGGGATGATAGGAGTTGCTATAGGGAACTTTCTGGGTGTCTGGCTGGTGAGTCTTGCCCACATGCTCAGGGTTTAGCTGATCGCCATATTTGGGGTCAGGAAGGAATTTTCCTCCAGGGTAGATTGGCAGAGGCCCTGGAGGTTTTTCGCCTTCCTCTGTAGCATTGGGCACAGATCACAGCTGAAGGACTCTCTGCATGTTGGGGACTTCAAAGTATTTGAAGGCTTCAATATCTGAGACATAGGTGAGAGGATTATTCTAAGAGGGGTGGGCGAGATACTGTGGCCTGCACTGTGCAGGGGGTCAGACTAGATGATCATAATGGTCCCTTCTGACCTTAAAGTCTATGAGTCTATGATAAGTGACCCTCTTCTGTCACCATCCCCAGCTTCTACCGAGAAGGCAGGGGCTTTCTTCCTACTGTGGCTTGGGACAGCTCCCAGCACAAAGGGGCCCTGGTCTTGTTTAAGGCTTCTAGATGTACAGCTGATGATAGAGCATCTCCCCGAGCAAGTCAGGACAAGTGGGGCTAAAAACCCACTCGCGCCCCTCCTCCAAAGGGAGCGCTGCGGGCTCTTAAAATCAGAATCCTAGAACCCCAAGGTTGGAAGAGCCCTCAGGAGTCATCGAGTCCAACCCCCGGCCCAAAGCAGGACCAACCCCAACTCCATCATCCCAGCAAGGGCTTGGCCAAGCCGGGACTTCAACACCTCTAGGGATGGAGATTCCACCCCCTCCCTAGGGACCCAGCCCAGGGCTTCCCCACCCGCCTCGGGAAATCGTTTTTCCTAAGATCCCACCTAGACCTCCCCCACTGCGACTTGAGCCCATTGCGCCTCGATCTGCCATCGGCCCCCACTGAGAACAGCCTCTCGCCAGCCTCTTGGAACCCCCCTGCAGGGAGCTGAAGGCTGCTCTCAAATCCCCTTCACACTTCTCTTCTGCAGGCTAAACAAGCCCAAATCCCTCAGCCTCTCCTAGTAGGTCATGTACTCCAGCCCCTGAATCATTTTTGTTCCTCCGCTGGTCCTTCTCCAATGCATCCACATCCCTTCTGTAGTGGGGCCCCCAGAACTGGACGCAATCCTCCAGATGTGGCCTCACCAGAACTGAATAAAGGGGAACAATCCCTTCCCTAGAGCGGCTGGCGATTCTCCTCCTAATGCAGCTCAATCTGCTGTTAGCCTGCTTGGCTCCTAGGGTGCCCAGTTGGCTCCGATCCGGCGCCCGGAAAGAAGGTGCCCCGTGAAACTCCCCAGCACTGGGCGCAATGCGACTGCTGCCAGCGTCTGTTGCAGCCTGTCCCAGCTCCACTTGGCAACACAGAGCCCCTGGGTGCTGTGCGCATGTGTCCGCAGGGACAGGTGCTGGCAGCCCCCCCAGACAGGCCTGTTAATCTCCCTGGGATTAGCCACCCACGGATCCAGGCAACATGGATTTCCAGAGGTCACCCCAAGGTCATGCTGCCTGGCTCATCCTGGCTTCATCTCTCCAGCGAGACGCCATGTTTGACGCTTGCCAGCTGGGCAGGGGGGTGGCTGGGAAGGGGGAGGCGCCCGCCGGCGGGGATATCACCGCGGCACCTTGGTGCACAGCTGCCGTGGGACCTGCAGTGGGGCGGGTACCCGCTTAGCTTGGATTGCAGCTGTGCGAGCTGCCCTGCTCTTCCCCTGGCGGCGTGAGTCCTAGGGAACTGAGTCCGGCACGGCAAACGAAGGATGTTACACTGGCATTATCCGGCTAATTGCGCCATCGATACAATTTGTATCCACTGCACGATTAGTCGATAAAGGGAGCCGCTCTGCAGAGCTGCAACGGGGGTAGCTTCTGGAGCCAGCTCGAGCCAGGACTGAGCCATCCTGGTTCATGCCGGCTCCGGGAGCCAGCTGCACTGTGGCTCCACATTTTAAATGTAATAAGAGCCGCCGGGCTCTTACTGCATTTCGAATGCAGAGGCACAGCATCCCGGACCAGCGCGAGCTGGGACTGCTCGGTCCTGGCTCTCGCTGAATCCCGCAGCCCCTGCATGTGGCCAGCCCGGGCGGCTGTGAACAGGGGCCGCTTGGTGGCAGCAGCCCCTGTCTGCGAGGGTGTCCAGCTCCCCATTGGGACCCCCGTGGACAGAGGCACCTCCTCTATCCCTCCCCACTGCCTCTGATAGATGCAGCAGGAGGGGGCAGGCGGCACCGTGCCGACGGTGCTGGTGGGAAATGGCTTTTAAGCTGGCTCCCCCAGCACTGTCTTCTGCCTCCCCCTTGCTGCCTCTGAGACAGAGGCAGCAAGGGGGGGGGGGAAGCGAGTCGTCGAGTACTCCACTCGACGACTCGCTAACACTCCTAGGCAAATCTCGCCAGGTGTCGCACGAGCGCCTGTGCTAGCTGCGCCCTCTGCATGTGGGTCACCGCCGGGCCCACTCCTGCACGGCTCTTCTCGGCTAACATGAGGGTCTGTGGCACCCGCCTCCCTGCTGGCACCACGGCCAGTGTTTGCGGAGGGCTTGCGGGGTAAGTTCCCTCTGGCCGTGGAGAGTGCAAGGAGCCGGCCCGGCCTCTCTCCCCGGGAGACAGACTGAGCCCAAGGAGGGCGGGGTTACTACAGAAGAACTGGGTCTGGAAGGGATCCAGCCCCACCCCCGAACAGCCTGGCCATGCCTCTTTGGGGACCTGAGCTGCTCAGAGAAGGCTCCTCAACTTGAGGTTCAACCCAGTCTTGGATACTCATCCCAGCTTTCCCATGAACATCCATCCCCGAGCAGTCACTTTTATAGCCCCAGCCCTTCCCAAGGGGATGAGGAAGCTAGTCACCAAGACTAGATCCCCTGCACCATGTCACCATCTATTTCGAAGGGGCCAAGAAGAAACCAGGATTATGCCCCAACTTTGGCTCGGGCCCCAGTTCTAGCTCCCGCAGTGCCATGGCTAGCAAGGTTGCTGGGATCACTAAGGACAAACCCGCTTGTCTATCATGCTCTCCCCAGTGAAGACTTAACAGCACTTACGGGCACTATCACATTCAGCCCTGTGGGCTGTCTTGATTTCTAGGTGGAAATGGACACTGGTAAACCAGGAAGACAGAGCTGGAGCTCAAGCTGTGTAGAAGCCTATTGGGTTGTGTCTGTAAAAATAAATGCCTACTGCTTGTAGAAATACATGCCACCTGTTTAAGACAAACTGTGATTCCACCCAGTAGTAAGGAATTTGGGGGGGGGGGAGTCTGTTGTAGCCACACCTATATGTGCAGGCGCCCCATGTTCTGACTCCCGAGCATGATGCTAAGGCAAACTCACATCTGGTTGCATAAGTTTAAGTGAGGGGAGAGAGAACTCATGAAGAAGTGATCCCTACAGTGCCTGCTTTTTTCCTTTCCTGTTTTCCAAACTGCCAGGGAAGATGCTGGTTAGGTTGGCATCATTACCTGGAAGCCTCATCACTCTCAACTGCCATCACACCCTTGAATTACGAGATTTCATCGCTCACCCAGCAGGGCCTCTCATCTGTGTCTTTCCCCCGTGGCCTGATTTAAATTCATCCCCTTACAGTCCAGGTGGATTCTATTAAGCCAAGGCGTAGCACTGCTGTATAAATAGAAAGCATTCAGAGCAGGCGCTGCCTTTTAACAATGGACCAGCAGCTGGCATGTTGCTTATTTCACTAATCAGCACAGTCTTGCTGTTACCTGAGCTCTATTTGTTCATTATCCCTCACTGGAAAATGAACCCAAATTAACTTCTAAAGTCACGGAGTTCCTCTGTGCAATGCCAGAATTCCAGTGACCTTCATTTGGTTTAGCTTAATTCACTCCCAAAGCAAATTCCTCTTTAATTCAGGTGGGTTTTCCTTTTGTTAATTCAGATTGATTTTCTGGATTGTTGCCTGTGTACTAAACTCTTGGGGAGCGGGGCCTATCTTTGCTATGGGTTTGTACAGCGCCAAGCACAGTACAGCCGTCTGTAGCCTTTTCATCAGTAGACTGCAAAGCACTTTTCAGAGGCGGGCAGTCTCATTATCCCCATTTTACAGATGGGAAAACTGATGCCCACAGCAGTGAAGTGACTGGCCCAAGCAGGCCGGGGCAGAGATAGGAAGTGAATCAGGATTACCCCAAACCAGCTCTCTCACCACTAACCCCTGCTGTGTGACATGATTAGGTGCTACCGTGATAACTATAATAACCGGATGTTGCAGCTTGCTTTATGGCCCCTTGGTAGAAGGTAGGCTGGTGTTATGGCCCATGTGCACTGTAGGACATTGAGGAATCCACACCTCAGGGGGACTAGAATCCTAGAACACTAGAACTGGATGGGACCTCGAGAGGGCATCAAGTCCAGTCCTTTGCCCTCATGGCAGGACCAAGCACCGTCTAGAACAGGCCTTGGCAAAATACCTTCCCGGGGCTGGATCTGGCCTGCCAAGCTGCCGGATCCAGCCAGCAGATGCAGTAGGGAGCCTCAGGCAGATCCGTGCTCGCTCCCCCGCGGAGAAAAGCTGCTGCGGGGCTGTTGGAACATCTGTAAGCCCAGGGGAGGGAGGAGATGCTTCCTGCGCCACTCCTAGCCCCAGCACAATCCCATTGGCTGGTTTCCAGCCAATGGGAGCTGCCTGTTTTCAACAGCATCCTCTCCCTGCCCCTCCCTCCCCAGGCTCCTAGCTGTTCAAAGCCACCATGGCCATAGCAGCCAGCGAGGGGGCGGGGCAGGGAGTCTGCTTGCGAAGGCTGCTGGCTGGGAGTCAAGCAGGTAAGTCTCCCGGCCAGAGACTGCCTCTGGTAACCCAACCCTTTGCCCCCACCCCCCCCACCCCACATAACCCCAGGTCACAACCCATCCCCTCCTGCAACATAGTTCCCTCCCCCAAGTCACAGCCCCCTCCTGCCCTAAGTCACAGCCCAGACCCCTCCACCCCTTCTTGCACCCAATCCCCTAACGCAGGTCACAACTGCCCCCTTCACCCAAACTCCCTGCCAGACCCCTCCTCCTCCCTTGACCACTTTCCAAATTCTTGGAGTGCTCCCCCCCATCAAAAATTATTGCCCACCACTGATCTAGACCATCCCTGACAGGTGTGTGTCCAACCTGCTCTTGAATATCTCCAGAGATGGAGATTCCACAACCTCCCTAGGCAACTTATTCCAGTGTTTCACCCCCCTGACAGGCAGGAATTTTTTCCTAATGTCCAACCTAAACCTCCCTTGCTGCAGTTTAAGCCCATTGCTTCTTGTCCTGTCCTCAGAGGCCAAGGAGAACAAGTTTTCTCCCTCCTCCTTGTGACACCCTTTTAGATACTTGAAAACCGCTATCATGTCCCCTCTCAGTCTTCCCTCATAGGTCACTGTAACTATCATGTGGTGAAGTTTTCCCCCTCCACAGAATCCGCACTGACTCCCAGGGGGAATGGCCTATGGATAAGAACATAAGAACGGCTGTACTGTGTCAGACCAAAGGTCCTTCTAGCCCAGTATCCTGTCTGCCAACAGTGGCCAGCACCAGGTGCCCCAGAGAGGGTGGACCGAAGACAATGATCAAGCAATTTGTCTCGTGCCATCCACCTCCAGCCTCTGACAAACAGAGGCCAGGGACACCATTCCAACCCCCGGCTAATAGCCTTTTATGGACCTAACCTCCATGAAATTATCTAGCATCTCTTAAAACTCTGTTATAGTCCTAGCCTTCACAGCCTCCTCTGGCAAGGAGTTCCACAGGTTGACTATGTGCTGTGTGAAGAAGAACTTTCGCGTATTGGTTTTAAACCTGCTCCCCATTAATTTCATGGATTGTATGGCAAGACCAACAAAGCTAAGGTTTCCCTGAGAGAGAGCACAGTGTGGGCACCCCCTCCACCTGAGCACAAGATGGCGGGCGGGGCCACCTCCATGTAAAGACCAACACACCAAGACTCCCACTGATAGCTAACACACATATGCTAGCCCAGTGTTAATACACGTGTGGGGAAGTTCTGTTCCCTGAATGTATTATTTTCGTCTCGCAATTCTGTCCCCTCCAATTAGGAATCTGATCACCCCTGGCATTAGCGGAAGTAAGTTTGGCAGAAGTAAATAGAAAAGCTGTCAGGATCGAGACCTATAAGGGCTTTATCACAGTGACGGGCAGAGAGCTATTCTCACGGGCTGATACTGGAATGTCCCCAAGGAAAACGACAAAATATATTCACGTTCCACCCTGCAACGGAGCTTGGAGCTGCCTTCGCACACCTTGGTACCTGGAACGGAGGAGCTCAGACCAAAGGAGAGTGAGTCCCCCACATGCCAGAAAAACAAGGTCAAACGCGGATCGGTTCAGTCTCGTTTCAGAGGTGGGACACAGGGCCTTTCACTTGCCAACAGGCAGGTGGGGAGTGGCTTTGGGAGCACAGCGTCTGCGTACGGTGAACGTAACAACACGCGCACGAGACGGCTTTCGGAAGACGGGTCCTTTGAAGCGTTCCCTGTCCTGTCTTATTGGCTCGGAGCAATAAGCCCGCCTGATACAGGCTATTTGGTCGCTGGACAGCTCAGGGAAACAATGGACAGTACGACCAACGGACCCTCCCGGCAGAACAAGCTACCTAGGACTAAGCTGCTCGCAGAGGGATGGCAAAGTCAGCCAGGAGGGGACCTCCCTCGGTGGCCAGTTTGCAACCCATGCATGGCTTGTCCTGGGCAGGAGCAGCTTCCGCTTCAGTCCAGCCAGCCGCTAGAGCGATGAAGCGTCGCTCGCCATCTTCTCGGCTTCTGCCGACCAGCAGACGCTTTCTGCTTGGTAGTGGCTGCCGCCTGCAAATCTAATTAGTGCCTGGGGTAGAGCAGAGCCACACATCCACCTGGCAGGGTTTCTGGGAGAATTCAGGGGGTTTCCGGTGGCTCTAACTAGCATGGCCACTGGCCAGCTGCCCCCGGAGTCCCGATCAAAGAAAATGCTCCTTTAGCAGCATGTGTAACCCACACACCCACTGGGTGGGTCACTGTCATTTAGACCACACCTGGTGTTGGCCACTGTCGGCAGACAGGATACTGGGCTAGAAGGACCTTTGGTCTGACCCAGTACGACCGTTCTTATGTTCTCTGATGGCCATTTTAGCCATAGGGCTTTCTGGAGCAAGAAACCCGTGTGGTGCGTCCACACTGCCCTCTTGTGCAAGAGGACTTACACCTGTTAGAAAAGAGCGTAGCTCTTGCGCAAGAAGCCTTCTCTTCCCATGCTTTACTGTACATCTTCTTGTGCAAGAGCGAGTGGGCAGTGTGGGTGAAATACAGTCCTTGACCCCCTGGGCGGATCCCAGCATGTGCCGCACAGTCTCGGGGAAGGATCAGGAAATTCGGGTGGCTTCTCGCACATGGTATATACGGTACTTTAACAATGGGCCATGGTGTCCTCTCCAGAAGGCTTGGCCAGGCCATGTGTCCTGTCTTGTTCCGCTCGGGCCCTGCTGAGGAATCCAGCTCTTTGGAGAGGCACCTGTCGGGCCAGTCCGGCAGTGCTGGGCCCCGCTGGAATTCCAGGCCCTACGGAGCCGGGGGGTCGTACTGAGATCTGGTGCAGAACTGGCCCAAGCTACAGGCTGACCCGGCTACCGCCCAGGGCTCCCCTTTGTAGGAAGCACCACGTGGGGCTGCCGGACCGGCGGGGGTGGGGCTGCGCATGCGCTGGGCACGCAGGGTCTGGGGTCATCGGGCGCCCGGGGGCAGGGCTGCGCATGTGCCACACTCCCGAGGGTGGCGCCGCGCTCCTGGGCCCCGGGGCACACGAATGACTCGAGCCGGCCCTGAGCAGGCGTCTTTACAGAGCTGGGCTTGTGTAGAAAGTTGAGGGTCGGTAACATAAAACCAGCAGGCCTGAAATCTAGTGAGCGAGGCCTTGGCTCAGTGGAACTGCAGGCAGGAAAGAGGCATGACTAAAGAGAAATAGTATAAGCCAGGTCACGCATAAAGAACGCCAAAAGGTACCAGGCACAGGCCGCAAACACACTCCAGAGGGGTTGTAACAGAACACTGCGCTGAAAAACATCTTGGTACCAACCGCCTCCCCGCAAATACATCAGGAGTAATGGGTAACTTGTTTGTACCTGTGTCTAAAGGTGCACCCCAAAGGGTGATCGCCAGGTGACGTTGGGGGGGTGCTGAAAATCCAGGGTCCCTAGTGGGTTGTAGTCCATTGCCATGGCTTACATAAGGTGTCGTGGCCCAGCGGCGAGTCTGTTTGCGGACAACTACTTTTGTATGTCATTTGACAATAAACCTGCTCGAATGATTTTGATTCTTATCTGATTTTTGGGGGTCTCTCGGAAGTCTGTCGAGTTGACTAATTGTGTTTGGTTAACGCATTAGACGGGGAGCAAATGCATGCACGCATGCAGCCAAAAGCTTAGCCTCATTGGCAGAGTAGGGGCCCGGTCAGGAACCCTTCGGGACGACCGCGAATCCTGCAAGCCTACGAGTGCCCCTGGGTGATGGAGGGAGTCCCAGCTGCAGGGAGCTACCCTCCAGGACCACCGCTGGGCTGTGAGTGACGATGCCTTAGAGGGGTCTGCCAGGAAGCCACCTGGGACTGCCCGCGTGAGAAGCCGAGAAGGCCGGTGGGTGAGATTTTGGAAGGTCTTTCGGTGTCCAGCGCCTGTTGGGAGTCAGGTGGTGACATTCCTTGCCAGGCCCAACTAAACCCACGGGCCCTGCAGCCGAAATCGATGCCAGCTTCTCCCAGGGACCCGCCGCTAGAGGGGCACAGCAGCTGGGGTTCACGTGGGTGACGCGTTTCCAGCCTGCCAGGGCCATGAGGCACCGCGAGCCTCCCTAGGGAACGGGGTACCCCAGACCAGAGCAGTGGGCTGGGGGAGACAGGGAGCGGACCGCAATGGGGCCCTTCCTCGTGTGCCTGGGAGCCATCGCCAGTGACAGCCCCGGTCGTAGGGGGAAGCACAGACAGAAGTGACGGGCCCGAGACAGAAACATCACTTAGATCTGCGAAGGCCCCTCGCCTACAAGACCGTGCTCCTCTCTGACGACAGCAGAGGGGCGATCGCATGGCCGCAGCTGGCAAAGCAGTGCCCCAGCTAGCGGAGGATCCCCCACCGGCCAGGAGCAGCGGAAGCACCCGAAAATCGAGAGGGTCACATGTGCCTGAACTGTGGCCCCGCCCCCTGCATCGCATTGGCCCCTTAACCCACCGCATCTTCTTCCTGAGTCCCGCCCTCGCTCCGCCTCTTCCCCAAGGCTCCGCCCTCGCTCCGCCTCTTCCCCAAGGCCCCGCCCTCTGCCTCTTCCCCAAGGCCCCGCCCTCTGCCTCTTGCCCAAGGCCCCGCCCTCGCTCTGCCTCTTCCCCAAGGCCCCGCCCTCTGCCTCTTCCCCAAGGCCCCGCCCTCGCTCCGCCTCTTCCCCAAGGCCCTGCCCTCGCTCTGCCTCTTCCCCAAGGCCCCGCCCTCTGCCTCTTCCCCAAGGCCCCGCCCTCGCTCCACCTCTTCCCCAAGGCCCCACCCTCACTCCGCCTCTTCCCCAAGGCCCCGCCCTCTGCCTCTTCCCCAAGGCCCCGCCCTCTGCCTCTTCCCCAAGGCCCCGCCCTCACTCCGCCTCTTCCCCAAGGCCCCGCCCTCTGCCTCTTCCCCAAGGCCCCGCCCTCACTCCGCCTCTTCCCCAAGGCCCCACCCTCACTCCGCCTCTTCCCCAAGGCCCCACCCTCCCTCTCTCTTCTTCCTGAGCTGCTATCCCATGCCGCCTCTTCCTTCCCAACCCCCCCCAACCCGTGACCCCGTCCTGGTTCACTCCTCTCTGCCCCCTCACCCCATCCCTCGCCCTCATGGCTGGCAATAGGTTGGGGGGGTTCCCCTAACCCCCCATTGTGGCACCTCTTGCCAGCAACAACGGCCCAGGAATGAGCCGGGAGGGCCCTGTGCTCTGTGGCCCGGTGCTGCGGGCGCCTGGGAGGCAGGACCCGTTGGAGGGCTGCCAGTCCAGGTGTACAGCCGTCCTGTCCTCACTCGTAGCTGGGCAGCCAGAGCCAACCATGCAGAGACGCGCCCCCCCCAGCCTAACTGACACAAGGCAAAGAGAAGGCCCCAAAGAGGCCGTTGTTTAACGGGTCCCTTGGCCTACCTGGAAGGGCTCGGCCTGCCTGGGCGTCTCCCAGCGCCGGCGGGTTCGTTCCCGACGGACGCAGCTTCCCTGGGCAGATCCGCACTCCGCCGCCCGTGCGGAGCCGGGTTTGTGTCAAAGCTCCGGAAACCACATCAGGAGGCTGAAATGACACGTGGCAGGCGCATGAAACACAGCTGGGGGCATTTGTGCTCTGATGCGGGATTCCCCTCCTCCCTCTCCCCCTTGAACCAATGGCTAACTTCCTTTCCCAGGGCCCGCCTTCCTTGGCCATCCCGGGGTGGTGGGATCCCAGGACGTCAGCAGGGCACGGACTCGCCCGGTGGCTACTGAATCAAACCCATCTTGCCCGCGGGGCGGGGAACCCTCGGCCAGCTGTGGGAAGAAATCAGACCGGCTGGCAAGTTTAGGGTTACGCTGCCCTCTGGCGGGAGGCTGCAAGAAAGGCTAAAAGCCTTCAAACTAGCGAGATGTTTTTGTTTCTCAGCCCCAAAAAACTCATTGAGGGATCTTGGGGGCAGCAGGGACTGTCTTTTTGTTCTGCGTTTACACAGCTCCGAGCACCACGGGGACTGGTCCAAGACGGGCACGTGGCCGTGGTTGCAAGGTAATATTGCTATAGTAGTAACCGGGGCTTGACAAACCCTGGCCAGAGCCACTCGCCAGCCCCGCACCGCGCATGGCCAGTGCCGGTGTGGCGCATGCGTGAAACGCCGGTGAATGGGGCGCACGGAGCAATCGGCTGAAATCTACTCTCCACGGGCAAGTAGATTCAGCGGTTTGTCAAGCCCTGGTAGTAACCGATGTTCCCTCTCATCTTTTCCATCTCAGTGTGGAATAATTTTTTTCGGTGTGCACCACAGCATGTGCAAATGTGCACCACCAGTCAAAACAAAAACCTAGCTGTGGTTGCTCTGTTAATCAGCCAGGCAGCATTTGAATCTCTTCTGAGCAGCCGCAGAAGCGCACAGCTTTCAGGAAACCCTGGCATTAACACCCAAAGGCCTGGCCGTGCATGGTGGAGCGATTTGGGGCATTTGAATGCACAGTTCCCCTACAAATGAATGGAGACTGGCTTTCCAAGAGCCCTAGTTGTGTTGGCAACCCTGTGATGGTACATCCCCACCCCTGTAGGGATCGTTTGGCATTTTCCCATTAGATTCGATCCAATTAGTATTTTTAATTCAATGAATTTCCTGTGATTATTTATCAGGAGGAGTAGCCATGATACATCAGGATCTCTACCAAGCATTTATAAACCTCAACTACCCACCCGGAGAAATAAAAAAGCAAATTGAAAGAGCCAGACGAATGCCTAGAAACCATCTACTTCAAGACAGACCCAAGAAAACCAACAATAAATCACCACTTGTCATCACCTACAACCCCCAACTTAAACCTGTCCAACACATTATCAATAAACTACACCCTATACTGGAACAGGATACCAAACTCAAAGAGGCTCTGGGAGACAGACCCATAGTCTCCTATAGACAACCATCTAACCTCAAGATGATTCTTACCAACAACCACAGGACATACCACACTAATACCAACCCTGGTACCTTCCCTTGCAACAAACCCCGTTGCCAGCTTTGTCCACATATTCATTCTGCTGATACCATTATTGGACCTAACCAAGTGAGTTATAAGATCAAGAACACATATTCCTGCGCATCCAGAAATATAATCTATGCTATCATTTGCCGAAAGTGTCCGTCTGCTATGTACATTGGACAAACATCTCAGACACTTCGCCAAAGGATTAATGCCCACAAAACAGATATCAGACAAGATCACAAAGAGAAAACAGTTTCTTGCCATTTTAACCAGAAAGGACACTCTCTCAATGACTTAACCACCTGCATTCTGCTACAAAGACCTTTTACATCTGCACTTGAAAGGGAATCCTCTGAACTGTCATTCATGTTAAAATTCGACACTCTCCCAGAAGGAATGAACAAACACTCAAACTATCTTACCCATTACCAAGATAGCTTCCCCAATTATCACCTCTAATACCATTAGCTCACAGACATCCCACTCTCCCCACCTCTAATATCATCAATTCACAGACACTTACCTTCCTTCCTTCCCCCCCCCCCCCGCATCCCCCTCCTGTTCTGCAATGTGATTTGTCCTTTTCATATGTGTTCATTTTTTTAAATTGTATCCTTTGGTATATATGGTTGTGACTATTTTCTTCCACTATTTGATCTGAGGAAGTGGGTCTGGCCCACGAAAGCTCATCATCTAATAAACCATCTTGTTAGTCTTTAAAGTGCTACATTGTCCTGCATTTTGCTTCAGCTACCCCAGACTAACACGGCTACATTTCTATCACTAGCCATGATAGTCTGAATCTGTATAAACAACAAGAAGTCCTGTGGCTCCTTATAGACTAACCGATTTATTGGAGCATAAGCTTTCGTGGGCAAAGATCCACTTCGTCAGATGCATGGAGTGGAAATTCCAGAGGCAGGTATAAATATAGAATCATAGAGCTGGAAGAGACCTCAGAAGGTCATCAAGTCCAGCCCCCTGCCCAAGGCAGGACCAATCCCAACTAAATCAACGCCGCCAGTGCTTTGTCAAGCCGAGACATAAACACCTCTAGGGATGGAAATTCCACCCCCGCCCAAGGGAACCCATCCCAGCGCTTCTCCACCCTCCAGGTTAAATAGTTTTTTCCTAAGACCCCACCTAGACCTCTCCTACTGTAACTTGAGACCATCGCTCCTTGTTCTGCCATCCCTCACCACTGTGAACAGCCTCTCTCCATCCTCTTTGGAACCTCCCTTCAGGAAGTTGAAGGCTGCTCTCAAATCCCCCCTCACTTTTCTCTTCTGCAGACTAAACAGACCCAAATCCCTCAGTCTCTCCTCACAGGTCATGCGCTCCAGCCCCTGCATCATTTTGGTCGCCCTCCACTGGACCCTCTCCAATGCATCCACATCCTTTCTATAATGGGAGGCCCAGAATTGGACACAATCCTCCAGATGTGGCCTCACCAGAGCCAAATATAGAGGCATAAGAAAAGAGTTCCAATCACGAGAAAGGCCAGACATAACGAGGTCAATTCAGTCAGAGAGGATGCGGCCCACTTCTAGCAGCCGACGTGGAGGTGTGAACACCAAGAGAGGAGAAACTGCTTGTGTAGTAGGCGAGCCATTCACAGTCTGTGTTTAATTCTAAATCGATGGTGTCAAATTTGCAGATGAACTGTAGTTCTGCGGTTTCTCTTTGAAGTCTGTGTTTGAAGTTTTATGGTTGCAGGATGGCTACTTTTAGATCTGCTACTGTGTGTCCAGGGAGATTGAAGTGTTCTCCTACAGGGTTTTGTACCTGAAAATGCCATCCTGGCCACTATGGATGTAAAAGCCCTTTACACCAACATGCCACGTGAAGACGGATTACAGGCCATCAGGAACACCATCCCCAATAACAGCACTGCACACCTGGTTACAGAGTTCTGCGACTTTGTTCTCACCCACAATTACTTCTAATTCGGAGACAATTTGTGTCTCCAAGTCAGCACCGGCAGGGCACCACAATATGCCAACCTCTTTATGGCCGACCTTGAACAACGTTTCCTCAGCTCTCTCCCCCTAACACTCCTACTTTACTTGTGCTACATCGATAACATCTTCATCCTATGGGCCCACGGAAAAGAGACTCTTGAAGAATTTTACAAGGATTTCAACAACTTCCACCTCACCATCAACCTCAGCCTGGACCAGTCCACGCGGAAAATCCACTTCCTGGACACTACAGTACAATTAAATAATGGAAAAATGGGCACCACCCTATACCAGAAACCCACGGACCGCTACACTTACCTTCATGCCTCCAGCTTCCATCCCAGACACATTTCTCAATCGATTGTATACAGCCAAGCCCTAAGATACAACCGGATTTGCTCCAATCCCACAGACAGAGACAAACACCTACAGGATCTTTATAGAGCATGCCTAAAACTGAAATACCCACCTGGAGAAGTGAAAAAACAGATTGACAAAGCCAAAAAAGTACCCAGACATAACTACTTCAAGACAGACCCAAAAAAGAAAATAACAGAATTCTACTTGTCATTACCTACAGCCCATAACTCACACCCCTCCAACGCATTATCCGCAATCTACAACTGATCTTGGAAAATGATCTCTCACTCTCAGAGGCCTTGGGGGAAAAGCCTATTCTCGCTTACAGACAACCCCCCAACCTGAAATGAATTCTTTCCGGTAACCATGCCACACAATTACATCATAAATATCCAGGAATCAGGGGTGGCCTGAGGGGGGCTGCGGCAGCTGGCGCCCCAGGCGGAATGCGCGATTGGTACCCCCGCCTGCACGGCCGTCAATGGCGTGACGTCATCATCAGGCACCCCGTTGAAGGCGGCGCCCTAGGCAACGGCCGAGTCGGCCTATACTCATGGGTCGCCCCTGCCAGGAACCCATCCCTGCAATCAGCTGTGGTACCAACTCTGCCCACATATCTATACAAATGAATTCATTACTGGAGCCAACCACACCAGCCACCAAATCAGAGGTTCATTTAACTGCACATCCGGTAACTTAATCGACGCCATCAAATGCCAACAGTGCCCCACTGCAATATATATTGGACAAACTGGACAGTCCTTACAGGAAATAATGAATGGACACAAATCAGATATTGGTAGAGGGAACATACAGAGTCAGAGAACACTTTAATCTCCCTGGGCATTCATTAACAGATCTTCAAGTTGCTGTTTTGTGACAAACCAATTCCACAAGCCAAATACACAGGGAAGGACTGGAACTACAACTCATTCACAAGTTCAATTCTCACACCCATGGACTGAATAAAGATACTGAATGGCTGGGTCGTTATCAACCTACCAAACAACGAAGGCAACAATGGTTCTTTGTCTATGTAGCTGAAACAAAATACATAGTCCTGTATTTTGTTTCAGCTACACCAGACTAACAGGGCTACATTTCTATCACTTTGTCTATGTAGAATCTCATGATACAATCTACATGTTTTGTCAGTCTTTAGTACTACCTGATCATTTGTCTTTTGTTAATTAATGGTTCTTATCTGCCTCTTTTGACTATCCAGCCTTTAAGTACTTAGAAACTAGAGCTGTGTCTACACTGGCCACTTATTCCGGAAAATCAGCCGCTTTTCCGGAATAACTTGCCAGCTGTCTACACTGGCCCCTTGAATTTCTGGAAAAGCACTGACGATCTAATGTAAAATCGTCAGTGTTTTTCCAGAAAAACTATGCTATTCCCGTTCGGGCAAAAGTCCTTTTCCGGAAAACTGTTCCGGAAAAGGGCCAGTATAGACAGCACAGATTTCTTTTCTGCAAAAAAGCCCCGATCGCGAAAATGACGATTGGGGCTTTTTTGCGGAAAAGCGCGTCTAAATTGGCCACGGACGCTTTTCCGCAAAAAGTGCTTTTCTGGAAAAGCATCCTGCTGATGTAGACGCGCTTTTTCCGAAAATGCTTATAACAGAAAAGTTTTCCGTTATAAGCATTTCCGGAAAAGGGTGCCAGTGTAGACGTAGCCTATTTGTTTTTCCTGCTACATTCCAGTTCAGCTTTCCCCTGGATATTTTTCACCCACTGCCTCTTCTTGTCCCCACCCCCATCTTTTCCTTCTTCCATCCCCCCTCCCTTCTCCCCTATTTATTTGGTCCTGGACATCCAACACTCTGGTCATCTGAAGAAGTGGGTTGTGCCCACGAAAGCTCATGATCCCATCTACATGTTTTCTTAGTCTTTAAAGTGCTACCAGACCATTTGTTGGTTTTGTAAAGTTTATCCTGTACAGACTAACATGGCTACCCCCTGAAGGTTTTGGTAAGTTACCGTTCCTGAGATCTGATTTGTGTCTGTTTATTCTTTTACTCAGGGACTGTCCAGTTTGGCCAACGTATATGGCAGAGGGGCATTGCTGACACATGATGGCGTATATTACATTGGTAGATGTGCAGGTGAATGAGGCCATGATGGCGTGGCTGATCTGGTTAGGTCCTGCGCTGGTGTCGCTGGTGTAGATATGTGGGCAGAGTTGGCACCGAGCTTTGTTGTGGGGATGAGTTCCTGAGTTAGTTACTGTGGTGTGGTGTATAGTTGCTAGTAAGAATTTGCTTTAGGTTGGTGGGTTGTCTGTGGGCAAGGACTTGCCTACCTCCCAAAGTCTGTAAGAGAGAGGAATCATTGTCCAGGATGGGTTGTAGATCACTGATGATGCGTTGGAGAGGTTTTAGCTGGGGACTGTAGGTGACGGCCAGTGGTGTTCTGTTATTTTCTTTGTTGGGCCTGTCTTGTAGCAGGAGGCTGGGTACACGTCTGGCTCTGTCAATCTGGATACACCAGACGTGGGATGCCACCGGGCCAGTGGAGCAAGGGCCGGACCACGGAGAGCAAATCTGGGGTGAGCGCAGGGTAGAGACCCCAAAAGGGACGGTCTATACATGAATGTAAGTGTACAGGAGGAAGGGACCCAACCCAGACCCACACATCCAACCCTCTCAGGTTCAAAGCTAGACCCAAATCAGCTGGGGTGGGGGGCAAACTAGCTGTTACACAAGAGCTCTGCCAACAGGCTGTGCCGCTCCAACCAACCTCCCCGGACGAGCCCCTCAGGAACGGCTCACAGGGAAGCCAAGTCCCAGGCCTGCACGCCCAGCCATGGGTCCCCTCCATGGGGTCCTCCTCTGAGGGGTCCACCGGCCAGGAGAGGGGAACCCCACCTGGGGCTACTGCTAGAGGTTCAAGACCAGGGGTCTTCTCCCCTTTCATCCTCATTCTGCATTCTGGTAGCACTACCTGAGAAGTCCAGCTGACTGCTCCCTCCAGCCAGGCCCAGCTCAATGCAGGGGTATAAGAATAACCAGTGGTCCAGCTACATCAACAAAGCCATGGAATTCTGGGTGAGCAATAGTATAATTCATGTAAATGAGGCTGGACAGGCTCGCTTTTCTCCACCTCCCCTGCAGAGTCCACCCAGCTCCACCTCTCTAAAATCTCTGACCCTAGGGCTCACAGGCAGATGGTTTGAACAAATTTGTTTTCCTCTTGGCTTCTCGCGGGGGTGGGATCTAGAATTTGGCCTGTAGAACTTTTCCTGCCTTTTGGCTCTTCCAAAAGGTCAGGACCTCACCACCTGAACTTAAGGAGAATCTCCATCCGCAGTACAGGGCTCAGGACACACAGCCTGGCAGTTCTGATTTCATCCAGAGGTGCCCTCGCCAGCTGGTTCTAGTGTGTTAGAGACAGGCAGCCACAGGCTGGCGTCAGGGAGATACGATTCCCCAACGGTGCAGCGTTCCCTTGGGTCTGGCTCCTTTGCCAGCTCAGCTCTCCTGCCTGGACGCCCCCGTTCCATCGGCTCAGAGTTTGCGGGGTGGACACAACCGGCTCCAGCTCCCTGCCTGAGTCGGGCTCTCAATTGCTGGGGCCTGGGATATTTTCCCTGCCATGGTTCCACGGGACAGTAATCACCTGGCCTGGTCCCTGTCTGTGACCTATGGGTCCGCCCCCCACAAGCCCATTGCACCGAGTGGTGCATTTTACCAGCAGAAGGCACCTTTGATGTACCAAAGAACTTTAAAGAAGGAAAAGCCACTGGGCTCTCCCCAGATCTCTGCCCCCATCCTCCCACGCCTAGGACTTGGGAGAACGGTGACTGTCCCCCAGGAGTAGAACTTAGCCCAACAGTGCCAAAAGCAGCTATTGAAAGCCAACAGCCCCAGGGTGGAGGGTGGGGGCTTTTCCCTGCCTCGAGTTCAGACACAACATAGACTGGAGCACACGCACCTACGCCGCCCTAGGCGCCTCTCTGGGGCGTCTGTGGAATTGCACCCGGCCCCTCTGCAGGGCACATCCCAACCACCTCCCCTCCCAACGGCAACAGGCTAACCGAATTGTCGATGCAATTTGCATCGACGATTCGATGAGTCGATAAGGGCACCTCCGCCTTTGAAGTGTAGCAACAGCCCCAGGCGGAGCACGGGGCCAGCGGAGACTCAGGCAGGGCTGGCCTGAGCCACTTGTGCACCCCGGGCCCCTGGAGCACGGCGCCACCCCCAGGCGCCTGGTGCATGCGCATCCCCACCCCCAGGCGCCTGGTGCATGCGCATCCCCACCCCCAGGCGCCTGGTGCATGCGCATCCCCACCCCCAGGTGCCTGGTGCATGCGCATCCCCACCCCCAGGCGCCTGGTGCATGCGCATCCCCACCCCCAGGCGCCTGGTGCATGCGCATCCCCACCCCCAGGCGCCTGGTGCATGCGCATCCCCACCCCCAGGCGCCTGGTGCATGCGCATCCCCACCCCCAGGCGCCTGGTGCATGCGCATCCCCACCCCCAGGCGCCTGGTGCATGCGCATCCCCACCCCCAGGCGCCTGGTGCATGTGCATCCCCACCCCCAGGCGCCTGGTGCATGTGCATCCCCACCCCCAGGCGCCTGGTGCATGCGCATCCCCACCCCCAGGCGCCTGGTGCATGTGCATCCCCACCCCCAGGCGCCTGGTGCATGTGCATCCCCGCCCCCAGGCGCCTGGTGCATGCGCATCCCCACCCCCAGGCGCCTGGTGCATGTGCATCCCCACCCCCAGGCGCCTGGTGCATGCGCATCCCCACCCCCAGGCGCCTGGTGCATGTGCATCCCCACCCCCAGGCGCCTGGTGCATGCGCATCCCCACCCCCAGGCGCCTGGTGCATGTGCATCCCCACCCCCAGGCGCCTGGTGCATGCGCATCCCCGCCCCCAGGCGCCTGGTGCATGTGCATCCCCGCCCCCAGGCGCCTGGTGCATGTGCATCCCCACCCCCAGGCGCCTGGTGCATGCGCATCCCCGCCCCCAGGCGCCTGGTGCATGTGCATCCCCGCCCCCAGGCGCCTGGTGCATGTGCATCCCCACCCCCAGGCGCCTGGTGCATGTGCATCCCCGCCCCCAGGCGCCTGGTGCATGTGCATCCCCGCCCCCAGGCGCCTGGTGCATGTGCATCCCCGCCCCCAGGCGCCTGGTGCATGCGCATCCCCACCCCCAGGCGCCTGGTGCATGCGCATCCCCGCCCCCAGGCGCCTGGTGCATGTGCGGTCTCACCTCCGGGTGCCCGGTGCATGCATGGCCCTGCCCCTGCCCGGTCCGGCAGCCCCGCGTGGTGCCTCCTGCAATGGGGCGTACTGGGTGGTAGCCCGGTCAGCCTGTAGCTTGGGCCGGCTCTGGACTCAAGCAGTCCCCTGCTGGCCTCAGGCTCTCCACGGCGTTTCAAAGCGACAGCGCCGCATGGAGCCCAGGTCAGAGTCCCCAACGGGGCTGCCATTTTGAAGCACTCCCTTTGCTTCCCCCTCCTTGCTGCCTCTTTCTGATAAAGGCAGCGAGGGGGGAAGCAACTCGTCGACGAGTCGTTCACTTCCCTACATGACACTCTCTCAATATATTTGTTAGTCTCTCAGGTGCCACAACACCCCTCGTTTTTAAAGTTACAGTCGAACGCGGCTCCGGCTCCGAGACTACTCTTAGAGAAGAGAGAAATCAACCCGGGAGCAACCGACCCAGGGTCACGGTGGATTCTGCATCAGGGACATTTCACCCCGGACGGGTGTTTCTCTACAAGCTCTGCTCTAGCTGATATTTGGGGGAAGGCCTGTGGCCTGCACAGATCCGACTAGAGGGTGACAAGGGTCCTTTCTGGCCCAGATGTCTGACCCCAGCCGCGTCAACCTGTCCACACGCCAGCCCGGAATGTGAACGCTATGCAGGCCTCTCGGTCCCTGGCTGTGTGTGGACCAGGACCCCCAAAACAAGAACCGTGCGTCTAGTTTGGAAAAAAGAAGATTAAGGGGGGACATGATAGCGGTTTCAAATATCTAAAAGGGTGTCACAAGGAGGAAGGAGAAAATTTGTTCCTCTTGGTTTCTGAGGACAGGACAAGGAGTAATGAGCTTAAAGTGCAGCAGGGGAGGTTTAGATTGGACATTAGGAAAAAATTCCTAACTGTCAGGGTGGTCAAATATTGGAATAAATTGCCAAGGGAGGTGGTGGAATCTCCCTCTCTGGAGATATTTAAGAACAGGTTAGATAGACATCTGTCAGGGATGGTGTAGGTGGAGCTTGGTTCTGCCTTGAGGGCGGGGGGCTGGACTCGATGACCTTTCGAGGTCCCTTCCAGTCCTATGATTCTATGATTCTATGATTCTCCGCTCCGTACCGCAAAGCAAGCGGGTGGGTTGCACGGGCATGCACACGCACGGCCTTGCACGCACGGCACGCGTGCCCGGGGACCCGTGCAAGCACCTGCGGAGCGTGGTGCCGACACGCCCTCCCACGCCCGTGCCCAGGGCACCACGCACTCGGCACGCGCCGTGCCCGCCTCCCCCCAAGCAGCTGCCAATCCCACCCTTGCAACTCCCAGCATGCGGCTGTGGGCCGGGGGGGGAAAGAGCCCCAGCTGGGTGGAGCAATGTCCCCCTGCGGCCGCTAGGGGTCAGTCCGGGCTAAAGAGCATCTCTCCCCTGCTCCGGTAACTAAGAAAAGTTTGCGAGGCGCGGACCCTCCCTGGAGGGTGTGATTGGGCTGGAAGGGGGAAGTTTCTGATTGGAGGCGGGATCTGCCACTCAGCCGCTGGGCGCAGCACCTGGTTAAAGGAGAGCAGGGCGGGCGCAGGTAGCGCAGATTCCCAGGGCTCCCGCTTGCTGGGGATTGTAGCTGTTGGTTCCCTCTGGATTTGATCGCTAAGGTGAGCGCTGCGTTCCCGGTGTGAACCCTCCCTCCCGCGGGGGGGCTTGATTCGGATTAGCCCACAGCCGGGTTCAGCTCTGCGCCCCGGGGAGGGGGCAGCCCCCCATCTCGGGGAGAGGAGGAGACTCGAGGGCTGGGCTGGTTTCCTAGGGAGGAGCAAGTCACAAGGCTGCCCCCTTGCTGGGGGGGGCACTGGGTCTTCTCTAGCTTTGTGACCACCCCCCCCCCCCCTGCACAGGGAGCTGAGCAGTTTCTGGGACTCTACCCTGTGATCTGCCCGGAAACTTTCTTGGGGAGGGGGAGGATGCTGGATTAAGCCTGGTGTCTGCTAACCCTGCTGGTTTCTTTTCAGGCGCAAAGATGGGCTGCTTCACTTTCCTCAAGGTTATGATGATCTTGTTTAACCTGGCCATATTTGTAAGTACCCGCTGCTGCGTCTCCTCCCCGCCGGGGGTCGATGGAGGCTGGGCCTCCCGGCACTGGATCTATCACTATTATTTTTTAATTACGAGCTTTCCCTTGTTCTCGAGTCTCTGCCGGCCCCTGGGGACTGTGGGGGCGAGCGCGGCGTGTCCAGAGCCCCGTTCTCCCTGGCTCTCCTGTCTATGAATTCCGGCTCTGGCTGCGCGCCGTCTCGTGTGTGGACGGAGCCGCGTCCGCTGCGCTATAGCTAGCTTGCTAGGATAGCAGCGAGGACGCCGCAGCGGGGGCACAACCAAGGACGTAGGTAGCCCGCCCTACAGCGTCTGCACGGCTAGAGGCTGACGTGGGCTCACGGCAGGAGGGGGCTGGTTCGTGCGCTGTGCGCTCTGCGTGCTGGGGGCCGGCCAGCGGTGGTAGAGGGGCCCAGCCAAGGTGGCCGCGTGTCAGCCTCCGTTAATTGGCACCGCGCAAAGAGCGACGCTCCCAAACCGGCTCGCACCAAAACGCTCCGTAGGGAGGGAAGGGTTGTGATGCTGATAGACCCTGCCAGATCTTATTGCCCTCTGTAGCCGGTGGGGGGACAGATCCCCTAAACCAGGCAGCTAGCCGTAGGGGGCAGGGCACTTTCCAGGGCCCAGGCAGGTTCTACCCAGCCTTTCGCCATGAGCCCCACCCCGGAGCTAGCCGGAACAGGGCGTCCGGCTGGACCTGCGCCAGCAAACAGAGGCGGCTACTGGACTGTGCAGCCAGCATCATAGTGCGCCTGTTCCCAGCACTTGGATTTGCTGTGGCCACGCCACCGGGAGAACACGGAGAGCCAGGGTATGGCTCTGTAATGAGACTGTCTCTGATTGCTCCCTTCCTGCCATGCTGGGAAGAGATCTAGCGGGTGCCTGCACCCAGGGGATCCGGCCACCGAAGCAGCGGGTCCTATTTTTTTTGTCTCCATCTCTCGGTGCTTGGCTCCGGACCCTGCTGTCTGTGTGGGGAAAGCCACTGGGCTCCGGGGCCGCACACCTGCCCAGGGACCCGGGCTGGCATTGCCCAGGCTGTTGACTGCTGCTTGTAGTTCCGCTTGGTTCTGACCCCTCCACCTTGATCCTTGTCCGTGGCCTGTGTTCACAAAGCCGGCATCCGAGACTGGCAGGGTTCGCACTGCACCGAGTTCCACGCAGGGTGGGGGAGACGCGGGCCAAAGGCTCTGGCCTCTCTCTTCCCCTCCGGCCACTCCCTGGCCACGGATGGACTCCAGGCTCCCTCCTTGCCACGTGGGGGAGGGAGGATGTAGGGCTGGCCAGAAGTCCATTTTTTTAATGGAAAATTTTCCTGTCCTTGACCCTCCAGGGGAAGTTGCTGCTGTTCTCGGTGTGGGGCATCAGAAAACTCACTTTAGAATCAGGACTGGCAAAGACCTCGGGAGTCATCAAGTCCAGCCCCCTGCCCAAAGCAGGACCAACCCAACTCCATCATCCCAGCCAGGGATGTGAGAAGCCAGGAATTAAAAACCTCTCAGGATGGAGATTCCACCCCCTCCCTAGGGAACCCAGCCCAGCGCTTCCCCACCCGCCTAGGGAAATGGTTTTTCCTAAGATCCCACCTAGACCTCCCCCACTAACTCTAGTTGATCCTATTTTTCCACCAGGGGACTGGGCTGGAAAGGAGCCCCGTTCTTTTTCTGGTCTCTCTCTGCCCCCACCGGCTCTGAGGATCTTCTGGCCTCAGTTTTTCCCAGGGGCACCCGACCATGAATAACATCCCAGTCCGAGTCCTGGGAGGCGGGGCTAGCGGCTCTGGAACCCAGGCAGCATTGACACTCGCAGGGCGAGGCCGAACAATGGTCCTGTCTCTCCCTTGCCCTCCCGCACGGCCGATGAGCCTGCTCCTCTCGGGTTTCCCGCCGGGGACTCGGAGGCAGGTTTCTCCATCCAGCGAGAGCAGCTCAGCGGCGGGGAGGTGGCGAGTGAGTCCTCTCAGGGCTTTTCTTCCCTCGCTGCCTCCAAGGACCCGGTTTCACTTGCCCGGTGGACAAGGCTGCCTGTTCTCGCTCGGCGTGTTCAAAGGCAGCTCTGTCTCCGTGGTGCCGGGTGAGGAGAGGGGGGCTGCTCTGTGGTGTCCCACGGGAGAAACAAGTCTCACAAAGAGCTCTCCTCGGTGGGCCCCCCTCCATCTCGGCTTGGCTAGGAGATCTGGAGGGTTGGCTGGCTGCCTGGGCCCGCGCCAGTCCGGCGTGGCTGGGGATTATCCGCCACGGAACGATCTTGGTGCTTTGGCCCAGGCGGGTCTCCCTTTCCCCTCCCGACCGCCAGACTCGCTCGCTGCGGTGCTCCGAGCTGGGCTGAGGGCCTTGTCTCTCTCCACGGACGGCCACCTGGCGGGGGACGCTTGCCTGCGCCCAGTGAGCAAGCTCCTTGATTTGTGCCGAAGCCAAAGAGGGCCTGACAGCGGCTGAGGGCCTAAGATGGCCGCAAACCGTGGGAGGCTCCAGAAAGCTGGTCCACCCGGAATGGCGGCCGGGGGCTTTGCTCTCCCAGCCCGAGACGTGGCGCTCCTGGCGGAGCTTGGTGGAGACGGCCTCTGCTCCGGCGGGCCCTGTTCTGAAAGGCGCTGGGAGGAAAACGGCTTCCTCGCGGGCACGGGGGTGAAACCCTAGCTGGCTTCACGGCTGAGCTCGACGTGTATCGAGGGGGCACCCCCCGGATGGGCAGACTCTCATTTTTCCGGGGACAGGCACAGACTCCAGACCCTTTCCTTGTGGCGGGAGGGGCCCTAGCGCACGTCCTCTCCCCAGTAAACGCCTCCGTCCGAGGCAAGAAGGAGCTGACGGGAGTGGGCGAGGCTGGCGCGATGGCCTGGCACTCTCCTCCTGGCACTACCTTAGCCTTCCAGGGCTCGCAGCTGCCCCGCCCGGGGCTGGAATGCAAGTACAAAGGGGCCGGGCCCTGGGAGACCGTTTGGTTATAAACTCCTCTCCGTGCCAGGGACGGGGCTGGCCTAAATCCGAGGGAGCGGCTGAGTCTGGGGTAGAAATAAGGATGCTCCCTGAGTCCTGCAGGCCACGTCGGAGCGCGTCTGGTCCAGCAACGCTCATGGGCAGCGACTGAGCCGTTGCTCCCGGTAATCAGGGGGTCTCTGAATCCCCACTTCTGGGACCCGCCTGTGAGCCAGAACAGACCGCGCCGGCTCCCCGGCCTACCACGGACCTGCCCCCCGTGGACTTGGCTGAAGTGACAACAGGCGCTGTCGCTATGGAGAACCGTCCTCAGGAACGTGCACTGCCCAGGTTTCCGGGGAGCCGGTGGTGGCTTGGAGATTGTGCCCCAAATTCAGCGACCTGTAATCGGCTCCAGGAGCCCTTCTTGTTTCACTCAGAGCCTCATCACTCACCCGAGATGGGGGCAGGGCCCTACCGTGGTCACAGCCATGCCAAACGCGTCACACAATCCACAGCCCTCCTGTGAAATCTGGCCTTCGGGGTGCTTCTACCTACACCACTTAACCAGCGCTGCTCAGACGGGGGGGCCTGACCCCATAGGGAGCTGGGGGGACCCTAAGGTTATTTTAGAAGGGTCACGACGTTGCCGCCCTTCTGTGCCGCCTTCAGAGCTGGGCGACTGGAGAGCGGTGGTTGTGATGTGGGGCTGGGGCCCGGCTCGGAAGGCAGCGCCCCCCCAGCAGCAGCGCAGAAGGAAGAGAGGCCCCCCCACGCCAGGCCAACCTCCCTTCTGCGCTGCTGCTGGCGGCAGCTTTGCCTTCAGCCAGCAGCCGCTGCTTTCCAGCTGCCCAACTCTGAAGTCCGCGATTTGAAATCTCTGAAATCGGGACCTTTCGTAGGGCCCGAGCTCTAGGGGAAGGAAGGGGCCGCTGACCCGGGGAACACCTGGAGCAAAGCCAAGGCCAATCACAACTTGAAGGGAAAGGAGTAGGGTCTTGCGTGTCTAGGTCCCGCCAAGCCGGTGCTGCCTCCAGACTCCGGGTGTCTCAACCCTCCCCAAGCCACCTCTGAAACGCCGCGCCTCTCGCTTGCTTCCTAGCTTGGCGGAGGGGCACTCCTGGGCGTCGGGATCTGGGTGGCCGTGGACAGCAGCTCGTTCTCCAACCTATTTGGCTCTACCAGCGTCTTGCAGTTCGTGAATATCAGCTACTTCCTCATCGTCATCGGCGCCATCCTGGTGGTGCTTGGCTTCCTGGGATGCTGCGGAGCCCAGAAAGAGAGCAAGTGTCTCCTGATCATGGTAAATACCCGGCCATGGGGGGCACCGACCCGGGCGCGCTCCGCCTGGCCTGCGGGTCGAGGCGCACCTGGGCTGGGAGGGGGGAGGGAATGGGCTTTGTTCCTCCAGAGCGGGGTTGGGATCCATCCGGCCCGGGGCCTGGGGCTGTTTGCAGACCCAGCCCTGGTGGGGACGCAGCGGCTGCCTTGGAACAAGGCAAATCGGCTCCCACTGAGCTGCCCAGAGAGAGACCGAGCCGCTGGGGGCGACCCGACGGTGGGAAATCCAGGGAGAGGTTTCTTTGAGCTCCCGGCTCGCTTTATAAACTCCGGAGGCGTGGGAGGTCCCCGGCCTACGTGGGGAATAGCTGAAGCCAGCAGGGCCGCTCCCAGGGGTCTCCCCAGCCCTGCTGACCAGGAGAAGCAGGCAGCGCTGTGACCAGCCCCAGCGAGACAGGCCTGGCGCTGTCCCGCCTCTGACCTCGGTGTGGTGTCCTCTCTAGTTCTTCTCCATCGTGCTGATCATCTTCATTGCGGAGATCGCTGCTGCGGTGGTGGCTCTAGTCTACACGTCTCTGGTAAGTCGGGGGGTGGAGAGACCCCAGGAGGGGCAGGTCGGTGGGGCTAATGCAGCGTCCGTGGCCGGAAGGGCTTTCCTCCAGGCAGGTGGCCGAGGACCTGAGTTCGGTACTCCCCAAGGGGGACTGGTGGCAGTTGCCAGGCCCGGTATGGCACAGCTCTGTCTGTGTGGGGGGGCGAGGCTGCCTGGTGCCCTATGGGGGGCGAGGGGTTGGAGGGATGTGGATTTTGTCTAGTCACCCCCCCAACATACTTTGCGGGGTCAGTCACGTGCAGGCTCCAGCGTGAGCCCTGGGGAGCGACCTGGAGCGCGGCCGAGGCGGAAAAGCCGACGCCGCAGGCAGGACCGGGCTGTGCCGGAGGCCAGGCTGGCGTCAGAGCCGCTCGGGGACGGTGGTTCCTGTTCCCACTTCCTGCTCGCAGACCTCAGGCGTCTTGCGCCACCGGGGAACGCGTCACCCGCTGACAAAGCAACTCCTGCTGGTGCCAGGGCCGGCCGGCTGGCAACCACCCCCCCACGATTCTGCGGGTTGACGGCCTCTGAACTCGCTCCCCTCCTAGGCGGAGAGCATCCTGGAAGGCACCGTGACGCCGCTCCTGCGCGATAAGTACGGGAAGGCCCCCGAGGTCACGCAGATCTGGAACGCCACCATGAGCAAGGTGAGCGACACGGGCCCCCCGCCGCCCGGCCGGCGCTCAGCTGCATACAGCCCTGGGGGGGTGTGTCCCAGCTGCCGCGCTCGGGGAGGTCTCCTGTGCGGGACTCCGGGGACGGGGCAATAGACTTTGCCTTGGACGCTTTGGCTTTTCGGGGACTTGACTCCGCCTGGGGAGGCCGGCCTGGCACAGGTCTCCGTGCCCACTGGGTGAGCACCGCTCCCCTGGGCGGCCCTCGGCGGGCGTCCGAGTCTGAGCTGGGAGCCAGGCGACTGCTCCTGCCCCTACAGCGGCTGCCGTTCTTTGGCTGCTGACGGCCGAGCTTCCGTCTCAGCCCATCCGCTGGTCTCCCCTTCCTGCGCCACTGGGAAGGGGACCTTAGCTTCAAAGGCACGTGGGCTACAAGTGTCTGGCTCTGACCCAGCTCTCTTGCCCGTTGGCAGCTGCGGCCACTGGGACAAAATGCGCCAGCTGTATCTGACCAGTTGTCCCTCGATGGCCCAGCTGGCTTCTCTCCAGCGTCGGGGCTGGACCCCGAATCCCGGCCCTGCTCCAGCATGGGAACCACATTCTGCCTCCCTGGGTTGGCCTGGATGCATTATTCCTCGTGGCTTCCTGGCCTGCTTCGCTGGGCCATGCTCTGCCACCCCATCGCCCCGGACGCCTTTGTCCACGCACTGGGGACTGGTTGGGGTGTCTGGTTGGGGTGTGGTGGAGAGACCGTGACCCCTCATTCTTCCTCCTCCCCCCAGGTGAAATGCTGCGGCTTGACGAACTACACGGACTTCACCGACTCTTACTACTACCAGACTAATAACCACACATACCCGCCCTTCTGCTGCGACCCCGTCCATAGCCCGTGCAACAGGACAGGGGCAGAAACCAGCAAAGTCCAGGTACTGGCTACGCAGCCGCTTTTGCCTGATGGCTGCACAGCCCTGCGCTGCCAGAGGGGCCTGGGTTTTGCTGTGGAAACTGGGCCTCTGGCATCTGCTCTTGGGGTGTCGGGAGATGTCCCCTTCCCATCGCAGAGGAAGGTGGGACTAGTTGGTGAATCACAGAACTTTGCCTTGCGGCAGAGGAGGCGCAGGTTTGTACTGCGTGGATTGGAGGTCTGAGCTTCTGCTGTGTTCCCATCTCTGCTACTGACTTGCTCTGCGGCCTTGGCCAAGTCACTTACCGGTTCCATGGCATATGAACAGCCAGACTGGGTCAGACCAAAGGTCCGTCTAGCCGCATGTCCTGTCTTCCGAGAGGGGCCAATGCCAGGTGCCCCAGAGGGAGTGAACAGGACCGTGAATCAAGTGATCCCTCCCCTGTTGCCCATTCCCTGCTTCTGACAAACAGAGCCTAGGGACACCAATCCTGTCTGTCCTGTCTAACAGCCATTGATGGACCTGATCTCCATTAATTTATCTAGCTCTGTTTTGAACCCTGTTAAGCCCTGGCCTTCACAACATCATGTGGCAGGGAGTTCCACAGGTTGACTGTGCACTGCATGGGGAAATCCTTCTCTTCCCTACCTGTAAGTGTGGGAGATGAGGACACTTCTTGCAAAGGGCTTGGAGGCTGGTAGATAATATACACGAGCAAGGCTAACACTAGGCAAGAGCGATTTGCAGTGTAAGGGATTTTTGTCTCGATTCAAGAAGGAATCAGACCTGAGCTAGTCTCTTTAGACACTCGGCTGAAGAACGATATGGTCAGGGAAGGCCTCGTCCGGGTGGGTGGGAGGGAGAGGAGTGCAGAAGCAACAGTCTAGGCCCTTCTGAATGCACTGGCCATATAAACGTATTTAACACGCATGCCCCATTGGTCTAGCAGCGAGGACCAAATCTCTAAAGCCGAGTCCTCTTTAAACCATCAGATCTATGGCTTCAAACCTACTAACTAGGCCCTAGAGCTCACGTGAAGCAAACACGCCTGATCCAGCATGATGAGCCCTGTCCACGTGGGGCCTGTCAGTCCCACTTAAACCCTGGCCCGAGCGCGCCCCGTCCTGCGTGGCATCGTTCCAAGCAGCGGCGGCAGCTTCACCGGAGCCTGGCAATTCAAAGGGCCCGAGGCTTCCGGCCGCTGCTGCAGGGGTGGCAACCGGAGCCCTGGGCTCTTTAAATTCCAGCCAGCGCCTTGTGCGGCGGGCTCTGGGCAACGTGCTCCGGATAACGCTAGGACTGTGCCAGCCCCGCCCCTTCTGTCCATGGCCCCGCCCCTTCTGTCCATGGCCCCGCCCCTTCTGCCCAAGGCTCCGCCCTTTCCTGGAGCGCAGCACTCCACCCCCACCTCGCTTAGGGGCGCAGCGAGTTGTCAGCCCCACTGGGCAGGTGTGTGTATCCAAATCGAGTCCCCTCAAGCGGCCTGACTTCCTGAAGTCGGTTACAATCGAGGTTTCTAGTTAGGCGCCCGCAGATGACTATTGCTTTGGGCTGAGAAGCCGACCTTGCTGTTCCCTGAAGTGCCTGGACGTTATGGGTGTCCTGCTCGGTAGATACAGCCAGACGTGCTCTCTCCTTCCTCCAGCCACCGAGTCCGCACTCCCCATGGGACTCCCTCCAGCAGCTCTCGACGTGTCGCTCGGCGCCGGCAAACCTCCAGTGCAGCAGGGGGACTAGAGGACACGCCAGGTCCTTCCACTGAGGGGGCGTTCAGCCGCCAGGCTCCAGCCGGCTCCGGCTCTTTCTAACCGTGTTGGTTTCCCGTTTTTTTTATTTTTTTATTTTTATTTTTTCTCTCCTCCCCCAGGGTTGCTTCCAGCAGCTGCTGAGCGACATCCGCCAGAACGCGGGCGTGGTGGGGGGCGTGGCGGCGGGGATCTGTGCCTTGGAGGTAAGTCGAGCTGGGGAAGGAACGAGGCGGGGGAGGTAGGTCTGTGCGGCTGCTGCCCCGTTGCATCCCCTCCCCCGCCCCAAACGAGCGGCACCTCCAATCGGAGTCCAGTGTCGCGCCTGCTGACTAAACACGTCTCCGGGGCTGCAGGCTTGGACATCAGTCGCCTGGTCCCCGGCTTCCCCTGTTCCTGTGGCAGCCAGCTGTGCTGTAAAGAGCATCTGTGACCACCAATAGCTCCAACCCTCGTCCCCCCACCATGGCACTTGGTGCCCGAGTGGGGATCCAGGAAGCTGAGCCCCAAAACAAGAGAAGATGGGGAGGCCAGGAGGAGGAAGCGACAGAAATTAGGCGGTGGCAGCTACCTGGAGACAGGGCGCATGTGTAACCGCTACCAGGCGGAGTTGAACCTGGGACCTCAGGATAGGAGCCATTAGCCTTTGAGCCAGCTGGCTCTTAGCCCCTGCTGTAGAGTTCTCTTGTTCTTCTCTGGTGCTGTGGTCTAGGTGCCACCGCATGGGACAGTAAACCACACTAGGGCTATGTCTACACTGGCGTGATCTTGCGCCAGAGATATGCAAATGAGGCTAAGCGTGGAATATCGCCGAGCCTCATTTGCATACCTAATAAGCCACCATTTTGCGGAAGAGGCTCTTGCTCCAGAAGGAGCGTCTACACTGCCCCTTCTTGCACAAGAAAACCCCTCTTGCGCAATGTTGCTACGCTGATTATTTTCGGGAATAACGGCATTGCGCAAGAGGGTTTTTCTTGCACAAGAAGGGGCCGTGTACCCGCTCCTTCTGGCGCAAGAGCCTCTTCTGCAAAAATGGTGGCTCATTAGGTATGCAAATGAGGCTCGGCGATATTCCACGCTTAGCCTCATTTGCATATCTCTGGCGCAAGATCACGCCAGTGTAGACAGATATTGGGTGTGGGTTACACGCATGCCAGCTCAGCTGGAGCAGAGGGACCCACTTGGGCACCCGGAGATATTCAACCTCCTTTCCTCTCTCTAGATTGCCGCCATGGTCGTGTCCATGTACCTGTACTGCCACCTGGATAAGAAGTGAGGCCCGGAGAAGGCCGGCAAGTCCTTTTCCCTGGGCAGAAGAGGACGAAGGAAAGTTTTTTGTTTTTTTAATTTTTGTTTGGCCTAATTGTCTATGTGAAGAATCAAACATTTCTGGGGCCCGACGCACTCTCTATCCTCTACACTGTGATTCGTTTTGAAATGATCTGAGAGCGGTAGAGCGCGCGCACGTGTTTATACCGCGCGAGCCGTCTCAAGGCCGTGTCGGTACGAACACCTCCGGAGTGGAAAGAGCTGCTCTCTCATGCCGGAGCGACTGTGCTGAAAAAAAGACTGAAAAGCTGCAGACGCTCCGTGGTCTGTGTGATCCTAGCCGGCCGTGGTGAGAACGAGCTAGGAGATGACCAACCCGGAAGGCTGCTTGTGCTAGTTTTTCCAACCCCGCTTGCTCCCAAGACGCTTTGGCCTGGTCTGAGGGCGTAGGACGAGATTCTCCCCCATGAGCGGCTGGTGTCAATCACGATTATGATGGAGCTACCCCCAACTGACAGCAGAGGAACTGGGATTAAGTGTCTAGATTAGTGGAGAAGGCTTAGACATCTCGGGGTGGGAGAGAACACCCCGCCAAACCGGAAAGGGACGTTGTACTGTAAGCATGGAAGCCAGAGGTACTAGCGTAGCCGAGGGAAAGGGCCTCAGACAGCTCTGGCCTTGACTTTCCCTGTCTTTCATCTCTCTTTGGGGCCAGCAGGCCTGCTCCAGCAAGCCCCAGCCCCCCCTCGTCTGCTCCCTCCCACTGCAACGCACGGGGCCAGGTTAGGTGGTACACAGCCACGCTGGGACCTCACCAGGGACGTCCCCGGCAGACTGAGTCTGCCCTGTATATTTTTACACTGTGAAAAGGAAAAATAGCCCAGTTAATTTATAATCGTAGCTGTACATAATTTTCTTATTGTCGAATGGAAGTTTGCACAAGAGCTGTTCCAATAAAACGCTTTGACTAAGGACGTGAGGCCAGCCGTCTGTCGTGCCACAGCCATTGACCATTTTCAGGGCCCAGCTAAGCACCATCAGCCCTTCACCATCTTTACTGTATGTATCCTCGCTGCTCTCCTGGTGTGGGTTTTTTTTTTTTCAGTTGGGGAAACTGAGGCACAGAGACATTAAGTGAGTTGCTTAAGCTCCAGGAGGAAATCAGGGCTCAAACCTCAATCTCCTAAGGCTTCAGCAAGTGCTTTGGCCCTGCTTCTTGCATGTCTGCTGCCCGCTTTCCCGGGTGTCCGCAGGACCCTGGGGAAACCATTAGCTAGGACCAACTGCTGCTGTTAGGACCTACAGGCCCCGTTGGGCATGAGGCGGTATCAGACCACTCTAAGCTCCAGGCTGGGGCTGTCCTTCGTGTAGCCATGCAAAAGGGCGTGTACTGGCCAAACAGGACAGGTGCCTCTAAACCCGCTGGAAAGCAACACACAAAGTCAGACTCACGCTTCTATGGTGAGCAGCAATAGGCTCCCATCTAGGGCTCATGGGAAGCGGGTGGCAGAGGCAACCACCCCAGTGAAGAGAGGGAGGCTCTCACCCTTCAGGAAGATCGCAGCTGGCAGGGGTAGGGTTACCAGATGCTTTCACAAAAAATCCTCAACATGGCAGCAAGAAAAGTGGGTGAGGAAAAAAAAAAGGGGGGGGTTACTGCGCCTCTAAAAATCGCTGTGTTCCTCGTGCCCTCCACCCCCGCCAAATGTGGCAGGGAAGAATATCTTCCGTCCAAAAAGAACAGATATTTTACATGTCCAGTATTTTCTGTGTGTTTTTTTTTTTTTAAACTGGGCAGAGGCCACGAATAATGGACAATCTAGGCAAAAACCGGACCCCTGACACCCCTAGATGTGGGGGCTGGTTCTCCAGGGCAGGGAAGAGGGGGCACCAGGGTTTGTGCCAGCAGCGGTAAAGCATAATGGTGGCATGGGAAGCAGAGGGTAAGCCAGGGATATTGGTGCATGAGAAAGGGGGCATATCCGAGTGGCAGACCCCCCCCCCCCCGGAATCAGGCTTTGTTCTTGGGGAACTAGGGCAGTGTCTGACTTGAGTGAACCCCCCCAAGCCTCATGTGTATTACCGGTGGGACAGGGAGACCTCTCCCCCAGCGTACAAAGCGAGAACTGCACGGATCTCCAGGACCAAGCAAGCAGAAGCACTGCATGATGGGAAATCTCTGCTCTGTATGTTAATGAGCCCGGCAGTTATCAGACCAATTCTAGAGCGAAATCCTGGAGTCATATCCAAAATATGGACGCTGCCTAATAGCATCCTGCGCACCCTCACGGGACTACCCCCCGTAGCCTGCCCAAAATAACCTTGGTGTGCCGCCCTGAGCCATCGCTTTGCTCCAAAACAGATCTAGTGACCCCCTTGAACCCTTATTTTTTCAGGCAAAAGCCCCAACCCATGCTCCAGGAAAGGGTTCTGGTGCCCGGATCCAGCATCTGCCTCAGTTCCATTGGGACTTCATTGTCTCCTGCTGGATTGTGCTGGGGTGCTGCTCTGCCTGTCTCCAATGCTTCGGTCCCTCTGCTACCTCCCAGCCCGCCTGGGAGCCCCGATCAATTCAAACTTCATGGTGCGGAGCGATCCCTCTCTCTCCCTCCGCATTGCCTTGTGACCCTGACTGGTGCGATCAGTTACAGTTTGCTAAACTTGACTCTTCTAACCAAATACAAATTAGATTTCCTCTCATAACTGGTCTCTTTGGCTTCCCTTGTGCAGGTACTACCTGGAAATAAATACTTGTCATGGATTAGCTGGTTACCACTCTCCCACCCTTCCTTGTGGGTGTTTGGACTTCCCCATTCGCTCGGTAGCAACGTTTCTCCCACCTAACCCCTAAAGATCCCTGCAACCCCCCCCCCAAAATCTGTAGGGATTGCTCATCCAGGGCATGTCTACACTAGGAAACTATTTTGAAATAACGACAATTGATTTAATAGCTCCCTGAAACAACAACATCAAACTAGCGGGTCCTCGTTACGGGGAAGCCTCGAAATGATAATGGGCGTGGTAGCGTGGATTCTTTGCTTATTAATTCGACCTAAGGCGGGGGGGGGGGGTTCAAAATAAAGCCCTAATCTAGACTAGGGATGTTAAATGTAGTTTAATCAACTGATCGGCTAGTCGATGGGTTTTCCATCAACTAGTCGATTAGTCGATAAGGGGGAATCCGCAGCGAGGTTAGCTCCTGCCCGGGAACTTACCCGGCTGTGGCTCTGCCTTTTCAATGGTTTAAGAGTCGACAGGCTCTTAATCCATTTAAAAGGCTGGTGTGCAGCGGGGGGATCCTATGCTACCCAAGAATCAGCTGATTCCCGGCTCGTACCTGGTTCCCGCTACCCCCCTGCCTCCCCTGCCCCCGTGGAGATGGTGCTGGGAGGAACCGGCTCTTAAGCCAGTTCCCCCCCAGCACCAGCTCCTGCCCCCAACTTTGCTGCCTCTGATGGAGGCAGCAAGGGGGAGGAAGTGATTAGTCGATTACAACCCTAGCATAGACCAGGGCCCAGCGTGTTACTGGCCGAACAGGGCAGGGCCGTAAGGGGTCAGCTCCGGAGTGCTGATTCACCCGGGCCTCTCAGGCGTGCTCGGTTAACGGGGGTGGGTGTTCATCTGATTCTAGGTTGGGAAGAATCTCGGCCCTGCAGCTGGCTCTAGGGGGCGGGAACTGGCAGGCAGGAGAAGCTGAGCTCCCTAGGAAACCACCAATCACGCAAGCAGCACCGCGATCGAATTACAGACCCTGCACGATTCGCCCCATGGGCATCCGGTGGAAACCCAGCTGGGGAAGGCAAGCCCTAGCCCCGCCCCTGAGGCCCCGCCCTTGGAGCCAAGCCCCGCCCACTCCCAGTCGGAGCCTTCCCGGTCATGCGGAGAGCCGGGTGCCAGGTGGGCTCAGGGCGGGGCCGTGCACAGGTCCCCCAGGACGCAATGACCCATTTGCCTTCCACATGAGCAGCCTCGGGCCGTGCTGGCTACGAGAGCAGGAGGAACCCTTGCGCCTGTCCTCCTCCTTCCAGCACCTGCTGCCAGTGGGGAGATCAGTTACCCTGGGGGGGGTTGTGTAAATGTGGGGAGAGGGGGGAGGCTGGAGCACACTGAGCCCAGCCACTGCAACAATGGGATGAGCCCACACGCTTCAGGGTCACCGAGAACATAAGAACAGACGGGGTCAGACCAGTCCAGCCCAGTGTCCTGCCTGCCCACAGTGGCCAATTCCAGGTGCGCCAGAGGAAGGGAACACAACAGGTAAGCCTCACCTATCACCCACCTCCAGAGAAACAGAGGCCGGGACACCATTCCTACCCATCCTGGCCAACAGCCATTGATGGACCTAACTTCTGTGAATCTATCCAGCTCTTTTTTGAACCCCGTTAAAGTCCTCGCCTTCCCCACATCCTCTGGCAAGGAGTTCCACAGGTCGACTGTGCGCTGAGTGAAGAAAAAATTTCCTTCTGTTTGTTTTAAACCTGCTGCCTATTCATTTCATTTGGTGACCCCTAGTTCTTATAGTGTGGGAATAAGTAACTAACTTTTCCTTATTCACTTTCTCCACACCAGTCATGATTTGAGAGACCTCGATCCTATCCCCCCTTAGTCTCCTAAGTTGAGGAGCAGACTGCCAATGCCCCATTCACCTGAATGCCTTCCAGTAGCCCCCGGCAACGTGGGCTGACCCAGGCTCGGGGGCCACTCGGAGCCACCCAAGCAGGGGTGGCCCGTCCATATAGGCGAACTAGGCGGTTGCCTAGGGCGCCAAGCTAACTGGGGCGCCAGATGGTGGCGCAATATCTTTGAAGGGCTTGGAAGGGGGGCGCTGATTGCATGGTTTGCCTAGGGCACCCGTTGCTGGCAGCTAGTCTAGGGCCACCCCTGCACCCAAGTGCCCAGTCGGGGGAACATGCAGCCTGAAGAGACACTGGCCCAGTTGGGCCCTTGCACCTGGCACCTGGCCTGCATTCCCGGCAAGCGCGGCAGGGACAAAGATGGCCCCCGCGGAGCCGTTTCCCGGTGGAAACATGCTGAGTTGAGGAACTGAAAACCTGGCGGGGAGCTGTAGCAGCCTGGCCGGCATTCACTGGAAATTAGCTACATGTCTGGTCTCACCTTCACCCTTTGGACTTTGCTATTATAATTAAGGTTTACCCGGCGTGGCTCAGTCCCTAACACAGTCCGCTTGTGGGCTTTGGAAAATAAAATGGAACGGTCCCTGCTCCATTTGAATCCCTGCTCTGGGGTGGGGCGGGAGAGGAGGGTTCAAGGTGCAGGCGTCCCGAGGGAGAGAGGACAGCCCCAGCCCTTTCTCACCGCAGCAGCTCGGGGCCAGGTGAGAAGCATCTCTCCATGGCTGCTGCAGCTCCACCAGGCCCAGCCGAGGGAGGGGTGCATGTCCCGTCCAGGTCCGTCTGCTCCCTGTGCTCCCCAGCCAGTGAGGAATGCAGCAAACTCGGCACTTTCTCCTTCCTCCCTGACAACCAGCAGTGTCCCTGTATGAACTGTGGGTTTAGGGGAGGAGCTTCGCCCCCCCTGCCCTTCAAGCACATCTGGGGGGTGGCAGGCTCGGGGCTGGGGCAGTCCTGGACAGGTAGGGGAGCCAGCCAGCCCCTTTCGCCCGCCTAGTGATTCTGTCTCTTTTCTGTTTGGTTTTCTGAGAAGCAATCCCATTCCAGGCACATCCCATTGGCCTGGCACAACCAGACCCTGACCTTGCTGTAAGTAGTGAAAGAGGAAGCTACATACCGAGTTCGGCAGTCCTAGCTCTCACTGTTTAGAAGGAGTTCTTGAACAAACAGACTCCCAGACAGACAGACAGACAGACAAACTCAAATATATAGTAGATTATTATTGGCGTATATTTACTATCCGTCTGGAAAGAACGCCTTTCGCCTTTACAACACTTCGCTCTTTGACGGCAGTTTTCATCCGTGTGCTTTACAAAAGAGGTGAGTAGCCTGGCCCCCATTTAACTAGTGGGGAAACTGAGGCACAGGTCAGTGAGATCAGGTCATCCAGCCAGCTGTGCTGGGACTAGAATCCCATCTCCTGGGTCCCAGCCCAGGTTTCTAGTATTTTGGGACTATTTCCTTAGCTGATATTCTGGGTGCTCAACTTTCCATCCTGATCAGAGAGACAATGAAAATGCCCGATTTCGTGTGTGTGACGGAACGCCCAGATTTCAGCCGCTCTAGCTGGGCGCAGTGGCCAGGCCGAAGCGGAGAGTGGCACGAGGATGGGGATCGGGAGTTACTCGTTAACGGCAGAGGGGGTGGGTGGAAGGCCAGTGATCTGTATCCCAGACTGTTTGACTTGTGCTGCTCAGCTCCATCCGTGTGTGTCCTGCCCATGCCTGTCTCGGCGCCGGGCCGCTGGACAATACGTACAGCGCCGGTCACCCTGCCAGCTCCACCCTGGGGAGCCCTGCCTAAACACACACAGCCCGCTGCCTCCCTCAAAGGGTTAATCCATTCTCCCACGTTGCCAGGTGATCCGGCCTGCCCTGTGGCGAGCCAGGATTTGCATGGATGATGTAAGGTTTCTAGGTATGTTCAGCCAGAAGGCCATGGGGGAGGGGGGTGTCTTTTCCTCGTTGCCACGTACAGCCCTGGATACACCGTTAGCACCGCAAACAGCAGCTGCCTGTGTTTGACCTGCCGAGTGTATTGCCACTCGGGAACCCCGAGGGGGGGGCCGAGCTAGTGCATTTCTTAAAGCAGAACATGCCTGCTCCGGCAGCTGATAGCTAGCTCTGATCTTACACTTGGCTTGCAAAGCCAATCAAGGAGACCAGAATGAATATCCCCATATTATGGATGGGGAAACTGAGGCACAGGGAAGTAAAGCAACAGGTCCAAGCGGGCACGAGAGCCTAGATCGCCTACATCCCAGGGCAACTTGCTGTTTGTGAGGTCACCCAGGCCTGTGTGTTGCTGCGCCATGGACAAGACGAAGCATTGGAGGGGAAACTGAGGCGCTGCGACTTGCCCAACATTTGCTCGGTTAAAGGCTCCACTTTCCAAATCAAAAAGTGACATGAGATGTGAGCTAAACGCACAGGGCGGAGCTCCGAGGGCGCCCATGCCCCGGAGGCGAAGGAAGGGTAAATCGAGGACCCCCATCCCCCCACCCCAATGGCCAGCTTATGTTTATTTGGGTTCTTTGACCTGTCCCTTGTGTCTTTGTACTTCCTGGTCTTGGCGAGCCGAAAGAGGAAACCAGGGCGAGGCCGTTTTCTGCAGTGTTCCGAAGCCGAAACTGGATAGTCACTAGAAACGTCACGAACGGAGCAGGTCTCACCTGCTTGGCATTTACAGCAAGCTAGTCCCACCTGGCGCACAGACCCTGTCGATATGATCAGGACTCCACGTGAGCAGGAATATGCAGATCTGGGATGGAGCTTATGTTTACGCAAGAGAAATGATGTTTGGTCTCCAGGGCCTCCATCCAAGGGGCTGAAAACACCAAGCTAACACCCCCTGGCGTAGGCATGATCATCCCCATGTTCCAAGAAAGAATCATAGACGTGTCGGCTGGACAGGTCCTGGAGAAGTCAGCAAGTCCAGACCCCCGCATGGTGACAGGACCCAGGAAACCTGGACCAGCCCTGACAGGTGCTTGTCCAACCTGCTCTTAAACACCTCCCTGACGGTGACTCCAGCCCCCGTGGTTGCTATTCCAGAGTTAACCAGTAGAGTCAGGAAGTTCTCCTTAAGCCACGTCTCCACTTACAGGAGGATCGAAGCTCTGGCAATCAATTGTCCAGGGTTTGATTTAGCAGGTCTAGTAAAGGCTACATCTAGACTGGCATGATTTTCCGCAAATGGTTTTAATGGAAAAGGTTTAGCTTTATAAGGAACTGGGGGAACTTTTGGGGGAGAGGTTTAGCTTTATAAGGAACTGGGGGAACTTTTGGGAGAGGGGGAGTCTATACAGGAAGGATGGGCTTCTCCTAATCCATAGCGGATCCAAACTGCTGGCACTTAACATTAAAAAGGTTGCAGAGCAGTTTTTAAACTAAGAGATGGGGAAAGCCGATTGTACCCAGCCAGGGCTGTATTCATGCAGCTGAGACGGTCAGGCTACAGTTACATTGTTTATACAGTGTATTTATTCACACCCAAACCGGTTCCCAAAGCACAACGGTATCACTATATCAGCTTGTTCTTTCCTGGTGCTTTGTAGATTGCAGCTTCACAGAAATCAAAGTGACCTAACTAAAGTGTTTTTTATTTCCTTCCCAGCCCTGGCTTATCTCGAAGCTCTGATGTCAAAACCATGAGTTTCCTGTTTTTGCGTCAGGATCTTAGTCATGTGACAGGACTGGCAGCCGCCTCGTCCCTCCTCCTTTGACCTGCTAATAACTAGTGAAATGACCTGGGTGTCCGGGTGCAACATTGCCCTCTGCTGGATGTACTTAGAAGATCTCAACTGTGAGTCATAGACCCCTCACTGTCAAATGTGACTAGAGAAGTTTCATGGGTGCAAGTGATCGGAGCCTGACTCTTTTGATGCAGGAAGATTGAGTTCTGGCCATCCGGACAGCTGCACAGAGTCATCGGAGGCTGTCAAGATGTAACGGGTTTCTTTTAATTTCCAAGAGCTTTCTCGGCCTGCCGCTGGCTGCAGCCAGACCCAGTTCCGGCTGACTTCTTCAGGGTTGGTGAACAGCTCCTCAAAGTTAGTGGCAGGTGGAAAATCCAGTCCTTAGCTGCTGTTTGTGGGGACTGTAAGCTGGCAACTCGAAGTCAGAATAAACCGTCCATTATTTCGAAATAACAAAATTGCATTGTTATTTCGGAATAACGGCCATCATTCCAAAATCATGTTGCTGTGTAGAGGCACCCTTAATAAACATGCACTGGTAAGTTTCTAGCTGGTCAATTTCACTTCCTGGGTCTCACGCCCTAGCTCAAAGGCACAGTGTTTGCTGGGAATATTTATTGGTGCAATATATATGACTGGACTGGAGTAAAAAATACCATCCTGAGAACATTTCTGTTGTTCTTTGGGTTTATAATAGCTCTGCTGTTTCTTTCGGGCAAGATCTGACTTGACCATTTGCACTTCCCTGTTGGGGTTAATGAAATTTGCCTAACTAATTTCCCTTCATAGAAAAGTCCTATGGAATTTCAGAGAACGACCATCAACCTCTGACTTTTTAAACCATGTTGTAAAAGATCTAGAATCACCTAATACATTCCCAGGCCTGTCTGACCAATTTCTATAGGCTTCTTTTAGTTGTCATTTTGTGGAGAATCTTCTAAAAGAGCTGGTTTTGGGTTTGGAATAAGCTTCTCTTTTGGACTCTCAGACCCCAGCCTAGCGATGTGTGCATGACTAGCACCACGAGGGTGGTTTCATTGCAAAAACAAAGCTGTGCCATTGATTTTTCTTAGTGTCGTCAAATTATTTCTACTGATCTTGGGGTTTGTACCACTTCAAAAATGAACAGGTTCGGGGGGAGGAGGGGATGTTGGTTTACACTGCATTCATTTCTGGTGCAGGTGGTAGCTGTAGTTAACTCTCCAGCTCTACTCTTCCCACTGAAGAAAACTGGGTTTACCAGCAAAATATAGCGGAGCAGGGTTTTCGAGAGCTAAAGCAGCCTCTTTTGGAACCAGCTTAGAACTGAGCACCTTTGTAATCAGCAGACACACTTGGATTTGACTAGACGCCGGTGCAACAATTTGGGAAGGGAACTAGACTTGTGAGCTCTTTGGCTGCTAACAAAATTCAGAGCTAATAGGTGTTATTTGTTCATTCATTTCCGCAGAGGTGAGTCGTAAGAATGGCCACACTGGGTCAGACCAAAGGTCCAGCCAGCCTAGTGTCCTGTCTGCCCACAGTGGCCAATGTCAGGTGCCCCAAAGGGAGGGAACCGAACAGATCAAGCAATCTTTCTCCTGCCATCCATCTCCACCCTCTGACACACAGAGGCTGGGGACACCATTCCTTACCCATCCTGGCTAATAGCCATTAATGGACTTAACCTCCATGAATGTATCTAGTTCTCTTTTAAACCCTGTTATAGTCCTAGCCTTCACAACTTCCTCTGGCAAGGAGTTCCACAGGTTGACTGCACGCTATGTGAAGAAGAAAACTGTCCCACGAGCTCTGAGGGGTCCCCGTGGGGCCTGCCTCCTATAAAGGAGGTAAAGGCAATCCCAGGAATAAACACAGCTGGCATTCTCAGAGCACTAAGCAAGTGCATGCAGCTAAGAGGCTCCGGTCGTAAGGCAGATAACAGCACCTATGCCCTGTACAACGCAGACTTTGCCACATTGGGACATGAGTTCGCCTGGGCTGGCTGGGGTTTCGCAACTCTGCCAGTGGCCTGTACTGGAAGGTAACAAATAAATCACGTCAGCTCAGCACCCAGACCATAATCTAATGGAGGTGCGGCCGAGAAGAAATTCCTTCCTGCTTCCCTACAGGTGAACATTCCCTGCTGTGCATAGTGGGATAGCGGCATGTGCTCTGGTAAGCAGCTGTGCACCTACTTTTTCAAGACACTGCAATCATGCTTAGAAAGGGGGGGCGGGAAATGCTCTAGGCCTTAACGAGAGTCGCTAGGGACACCTCCGTGTCTACAGCCCTCGCCATCCCAGTGAGGTGGGTCATCCCCTCCTTTGTGTGGCTTGGGAAACTGAGGCACAGGGAGGGGAAGCTGCTTGCTCAGGCAGCAAGTCCGTGGTGAAGCTAAGACTAGAATCAAGATATTCCCACCCTGTTGAGGAGAGACAGCAGACTACTGTGCCAAGGGCTTGAAAGTCACCCACACGGCGCCAGGACTAAACAGCTGCTGACTTGAACCGGGGACCCCCAGAAGTAACAGCATCAGCTGATACAAGGTAGGGCTATAAGAGACTCATGCCTGCTGCAGATTAGGCATAGAGGAAGAGCTGTAGCCCCTCCTACCAGATTACTGTGCCCCCCCTGGGGGGGGGAGTGTTTGCACGTGCAAATCCCACTGTTGTGCGTGCAAGTAGGTGTTTTGCGCGTGCAACTCAGATCCAGGCAACAGCCCAGGCAGGCTTTTGTGTGTGCATTTTCTAAAGCGTGGGCCAACCTGCGCACGTATCCGCCTCCTTATTACGCAAGGCCTTGCTGGGCTCCTTCGCCCCGCGTGACGGTCATAGACACAGGCAGGCGGCGTCAGATCAAAGGTGGGGATAATGAGGCCCTGCGAGGCTCTTTATGAAGAGCCGGGGGACTTTTCTTTGGAACGGCTGGCACACAGCTGGTGAAACACACCTGCCAGAGGCCCCTGTGACGGCCCAGGTTGCCCGGACACGGCTCAGCGAAGTGTGCAGCCGGCTTGAACACCGTCCCAGAAGGCATGCCAACCTCTGGCAACTGCACCTGCCACACCCCCGGGAGTTCTCCGGCAGTAGGGCAGTGAGGATCCTGCTTCCCATGACGTCTGGGGCCGGATGTCGTAGAACCCTGGTTTCGTGCCCAGCTTTGGGACCCGGGAGCAAAAAGAGGCATGAAAAGAAACAAGCCAGGGAAGGCTCAAAGAGAGAGATGCAGCAGGGCTGAGTGACAGGAGCGATCCAAGAGAAGAGCCATCCTCCTGCTTTTTACTGGCTTCTGAACCCATCCAGGAAAGGGTCTCAGCCTGCTGGCTTGGGGCACAGTCAACCTGTGGAACTCCTTGCCAGAGGATGTGGTGAAGGTTAGGACTGTAACAGAGTTCGAAAAAGAGCTAGATAGATTCATGGAGGGTAGGTCCATCAATGGCTACTAGCCAGGATGGGAAGGAACGGTGTCCCTGGTCTCTGTTTGTCTGGAGGTGGGTGACAGGGGAGGGATCACGTGAGGATTCCCTGTTGTGATCCCTCCCTCTGGGGCACCTGGCATTGGCCACTGTGGGCAGACAGGACACTGGGCTAGATGGACCATTGGTCTGACTGAGTTTGGCTGTTCTTACGCTCCTCGTTAGCCCCCATGGACAGGCCTGGAGCTGCACAGGTGTAACTGACCAGGGGACCCCGTCCAGCCAGTCCCTGGAAACAGGACAAGATCCCAGCCCTCCTCTGATTCAGGGTCAAACTGCCAGACTCCCCCCATCCCACGTTACTCTGGGGGGTCCTGCTCCCTTCCTCGCCCTGGCTTGCCCAGCAGAGCCTGCCCGCAGCAGCAGCGCGCAGAGGAGGCAAGTCGGTAACGTTGAAACCAACGCGTGGCCCCGTGGTATCGTAGGGACTAACAGATATAGAGGATCAGGAGCTGTCCTGGGCAAAGGGGGGCGGGAGTGGGAACGACAGGCGCCCAGAAAGAGAACAGGCGGGGGAGGCCCGTCAATTGTCGGACCCGTGCTAGCTGAGGCTCACTGCGTGGGCTGGAAGTTCGTTGGCAGGGCCACTCCCCTACACACGCTGGCGGTCGCCCGGGGACGGTGGGATGGAGAGATCAGATCAGCCTGACGGGCCAAACAGCCCTGGGGCAGCCTGGCTCAGCCACAGACGGCGACGGGCCATGAGCCGAGCAGGGGCTGGGGAGAGACACCCGGCTGGGGGCAGAAGGCACCGCTGGGCCTGGCGCGTTGTTTGCCCAGTGCACCACAGGGATAGCAGGAAGGACCCACGCGGGCTGGAAGGTGCAGCGGGTGCAGGCCTCGCTACAGCCACCCCGCGGCTCTAGGGGGTCTCTGAGCCAAGGGACACAGTGAGCGCCGCCCACAAGCTGTTCCGAGAGATGCAGCCGGATCTCCTCCATGCACTGCTTCCATGCCCCCCACCCCACCCTGGCCTCTCCGGGGTGGGGTGGGGATGGGGCACAAGTCCTTCCCCAGCCCTTCTTGACACACCCCTTTTGGGGCAGCACCCTCTAAAGGCCTGGCGGCAGCTTTCTGGGGCCGTCCAGCGTGGGAGGGCGAGGCAGGAGCTCCTTGCTGCCCTGCCTCCGACATCTGACCCACGGCATCCAACTCGCTGCCCCCCGTGGCCCGGCGGCGTGACCCCGACTAGCCAACACTGACCTCCCGGATTGCTTTATGCCTGGCCACGCCTTTGGCTGCCCGGGCGAAAGACATCCAGGGAGGGGGAAGCCCCTGGCTCAGCAAGAGCCATGCTGGGTCGCGAGTTCATTTCCCTGATGAGCCACCAGCCCATCCCGCTCCTCCCCCACATCTTTCTACATGTGGCCGTGACCTGCGGCTGCTGACTCCTGCCACAGGCCCAGAGGGCAGGCCCGCAAGAGCCACAGGGTGGCAAAAGGAAGTGACAGCAGCAGCTGGCAGGGTTATTTTTAGACACGCAGTCCCTGTTACTACATTTGTCCCCCCCCCCGCCATCACGAGGGCATTCCTGGGGGCTCTGGGGCGTGGTAGCAAATAGAAACGCTTCCTTATTGCCGTAGGGGAAAGTCAGATACCAAGGCTGGCAAATGTGTGCAAAGATTTCCTGCTCCGCCGGTGAGGGGGATAAGGGGCAGAGGAGGCTGGTTCTTCCATCGCCGAGCAGCGGGCAAGTTCCCTACGCTGGAGCGAGAGATCCCAGCATGCACCGCCGGCCCTGCTGAACAGTAGGGCAAACAGGTGGGGGCTTAGCAGGGCTGGCGTGAGGTCTGGATGGGGGAGATATAGAAAGAGATGAAGGGAGGGGTGCTGTGGAGCTGTAAGAAGAAAAGGTGACACTCAGACTCTGAACCACAGATTGCATCAAGACCGGTAGCACCCCACCCTGTACAGAGGTGCTAAATTAAATGAATGGAGATTGCCTGTCTCCTGGAACTAGAAAGGACCTTGAACGGTCATTGAGTCCAGTCCCCTGCCTTCACAGCAGGACCAAGTACCATCCCTAACAAATTTTTGCCCCAAACAGCCTCCACAAGGATTGAACTCACAACCCTGGGTTTAACAGGCCAATGTGCAAGCCACTGGGCTATCTCTCCCCCCTAAAGTGTAAGAAAGTCTGCACTATAGGGAATAGAACCCAGGCTGCACTATAGGGAATAGAACCCACGACCCCCACTACTAAACAAGACCTTTAGCCTGCTGAGCTAGGGCACAAGCTAGAGATGCAAACCTAGAAACCTTGTCAGATTTCACCCATGGACTAGCTAGAAACTCCTGCCTCCATTGTTCTCTAAGAGCTGTTTCCCCCGCCATCAAGTGAAATGCACGAGCCCAGTTTACAACCTTCCTTTCACGCTGCAAATTGCAAACCGGCTCCCCACGCAATGACCCGCCGGCGGAGGCTTTTCTGCTGGATGCTAGACATCAGACACCTACTTGGTGGTACCTGTGTGCTACAGAAGCATGCCAAGAAGCCCACTGATCAAGTGAGATTTTTAAGCCCACCATAGCACTCCACCGGCTTTAGAGAACCAAAAGAAAAAGAAAAAAAAAGCAAAGGTGCCTCCTCCAGGTGAACAGGGAGAATTGATCTCCTTGCAGAGATATTTGTATATGCAAATACGCACCACATGCTGTGCCTTTTAATGGTTCAAAAGTACATGCTTGTGGTAGAAATTGCTGCTCTGGTGTTTGTGTAGACGACTGCAAATTAGAATATTTTGTAAATGAATTACCTGGAGTGAAGCAGAGTTAAAGAGCACATTTCGAAATAATTTGTGATGCATCAATCTAGTCACCCTAAACTGAAAAGGAAAGGAAGAGGTCCTTGCCAAGTCAACACCAATCAAGCCAGGAGCCATGTTCTCCAGGGAGTAAAGAGCTTAGTAGGAATATTTGATTTTAGTTCTGCTACAGTGTGACTTTAACATTATTAATCGTTTAACAGTTAAGAATGAAATACTGTTGCTACCCGATACAAATCAAACATGAAATTGCCAGGAAATTGAAAGAAGGAAAAGCTTAACCACATTTTTGCCAGCTATATACAGAAAAATAACTCAATGACGCTTTAGCTCTATTTCATAATCACAGCATCCGGGGGAGGGAGAGGTATTGGGTTACCAGCCTTTTCGTGAGACAGGAAAGCATCAGAGGTGACATTCACAAACTCTAATCAGTCCCAGTACCAAGGGAGAAACTACACACAAGCCAGGTGGAAACCAGAACAGCTCCTTCCAGTGCTCATTAAAGTTCTAACGTTGGTTAAACAACTTGCCTGGATTGATGACCTGCAGAGGCCTGTTTGTTTCACCAGCATCTTAACGAGAAATGAATGCAGTGGAGTTGGAGTGGGAAGAGCAAGAGAGATGTAATTTCTCTCTCTCTTTCTCTCTCACATACCCCATTGTCCAGTCTAAATGCAATCACACATTCCTACATGACCTTGGGCAAGTCACTTAATCTCGGTGCCTCAGTTTCCCCTCTATAAAATTGGATCAAAATCTTTCCTTTCTTTCTCCCTTTAACTGCCTTTAGGACTAGCTCTGCAGAGGGTTCAGCCAGCTAACTAACTCACTTGGTGCCTACATCCAAATAGATCCTCAACCTTCCTCCCTCGGCTGTCACCTGATTTCCCTTCATGTCTCAGCTTCCAGCCAGGACTAGGCCAAAGCACATACATTTCTGCTGCGGGGCATGCACCAAGCCAGGGCAGTTTAGCAGCGATGAGACTTTCCACTGATTTAACCTCACATTGCCTTCCTTTAACCTCACTTCTTTGTCCTACCTTCAGTGGCCATCCCAGTCGCTCACTGTCCTCCTTATATCAGCCCTGAACATGTTTGAAGATTGTTGTCAAGTCCTCGCTCAAGCCTTCCGGTCTCAAAACGAAACATGCCCCGTTTTTTTTTTTTTTTAACCTTTCCTCCCAGGTCGGGTTTGTTAAACGGTCGATTGTTTTTGTGACTCTCTCTAACCTGTCCGCTTCTTTCATCCGCCCCTCGGGCCCGTTCGCAGGGCCAGTTTGATCAAATCTTGGCCTCCCGCCGCCCATTACGCCCTGGGGCAAAGCACGGCTTTTGAAGACGTTATTGTGCTGGGGGGGGGGAAAAAGGGGGGTGACGCGCTTATCGACATTTCACTGACAAGGAGCAGTGAGAACGGTGCGATGGCCCAGAAAGGTACAGCTTAGCAAATATTTACATACTGATAAAGCCTCCACTAATAGCTTTGCAACAAAAGCGGGTCTATAACAACTAAAGGCGATGCCGCGGGGTATTTATAGGCTATTTTCAGGGGTGCTCCAGCAATGACATTGACAGAAAAGGGGCGGGCTGTCAGCTGACCCACGGGCTATTTATAGCTTTGCCACTGACTCATGGTGTGACCTTCAGCAAGTCACTTAACACCCAGGTCGCTCAGGGTCACCGCCCCTGAAAAGGGAGTGAAACCCGTCTCCATTAAGCACTTTGGTGCCCAGCCAGGGATAGCGCGATGCCGAGTGAAGAGTCTGGCTTCAGCTCATTTTCCCAGGCCAAGATTTTCAATGAGCAGAGTGTCCTTGGAATTCAGTGGTAACCACCACCAGGTGGATTTGAACCTGGGACCTCTGGAGCAGAGTATAGGAGTCTCTGCTCTGAGCTAAAAGCCAGCTGACTCTCAGCCCATATTGTAGAGGTTGCTTGGTCTTACCTGTTGTCATGGTCTAAGTGCCACTGCATGGGACAGTGAAGCACATGGGGGCTATGTCTACACTGGCGGGTTCTTGCACCAGAAATATGCAAATGAGGCCAGGTGTGGAATATCGCCGAGCCTCATTTGCAGGGCTTGACAAACAGTGGCGAAATCTACTCGCCAGACCCGCACTGCGCATGCACAAGACCTGCATTGTGCATGCGTGTGCCACTGGTGAACGGGGGGGGACCGGCTGAAATCTACTCGCCACGGGCGAGTAGAAAAAGCGATTTGTCGAGCCCCGCTCATTTGCATACCTAATGAGCTGCCATTTTTTGCAGAAGAGGCTCTTGCGCTAGAAGGAGCGTCTACACAGCCTCTTCTTGCACAAGAAAACCCCTCTTGCGCAATGCCGCTTCGCTGATTATTTTCAGGAATAACGGCATTGTGCAAGAGGGTTTTTCTTGTGCAAGAAGGGGCCGTGTAGACAGCTCCTTCTGGCGCAAGAGCCTCCTCTGCAAAAAATGGCGGCTCATTAGGTATGCAAATGAGGCATGACGATATTCCACACTTGGCCTCATTTGCATATTTCTGGCGCAAGAACCCGCCAGTGTAGACATAGCCTAGGTGTGTGGGTTACACTAGGTCCACATGGTTTTTAAGACAGATAAATGCAAAGTCATGCACATTGGGAAACATCATCCCAACTATACAACATGATGGGGACTGTATCAGCTGTTACCACTCCAGAGAGAGATCTTGGAGTCATCGTGGCGAGATCTCTGAAAACATCCCCTCCGTGGGCAGCGGCAGTCACAAAAGCCAACAGAATGTTGGGAATCATTAAAAAAGGAGTAGAGAATAAGACAGAGAATATCTTATTGCCTCGGTGTCAATCCATGGTACACCCACGTCTTGAATCCTGCATACAGACGTGGTCGCCTCATCTCAAAAAAGATATCTTGGCATTGGAAAAAGTTCAGAAAAGGGCAACAGAAAGTATTAGGCATTTGGAACGGCTGCCATATGGAGAGAGATTAAAAAGACTAGGACTTAGAAAAGAGGACACTAAGGGGAGGATATGATAGAGGGTTATAAAATCATGAGAGGTGTGGAAAAAGTGAATAAGGAAACGTTATTTACTTGTTCCCATAACATAAAAACTAGGTGTCACCAAATGAAATGAATAGGAAGCAGGTTTAAAACAAACAAAAGAAAACGTTTCCTCATACAATGCCGTCAACCTGTGGAACTCCCTGCCACAGGATGTTCTGAAGGCCAGGACTTTAATAGGATTCAAAGAAGAACTAGATAAATTCATGGAGGATAAGCCAGGATGGGTAGGACTGGTGTCCCTAGTCTCTGTCAGAGGTTTGGAATGGGCAACCGGTGGGATCCCATTGATGATTTCCTGTTCTGTTCATTCCCTCTGGGGCACCTGGTATTGGCCACTGTCGGCAGACAGGATCCTGGGATTCTGGACTCTTGGGGCCACGCCCCAAACAAAAGACCTGAGTAGGGAGTGGTTCCGAGTTCCTAGGCTGGGAACACAGGGGGACAGTGCCTCCTTTTTCACCTGCTTACTTGGTGACCTAGCCACTAGGCTACACAGCCACTCTCCCAGGCCACACTCCCCTGGGGATGCGAAAATGAGGTTATTGTAGGAATCGAGTAGTTAATAGAGTTTTCAGCGACTAGTCAATTCGTCGATAGGAGAAGGCAGCCGGGTCAGCCCCAGCTCGCGCCAGGACCAGCCCAGAATTGTCGGGGGCCTGAGGGTTTGGAGTGAAAACGCAGCAAAAGGCTTGCGGTTCCCGGCCTCGCTGCTGCCGCGTTGCCTGGCAGCCGCCTGGGGTTGCTGCAGCTATTTTAAAGGCTCGTGGCTCCAGCCCCTGCTGGGATGGCATCGTGAACAGGAGCCATTGAAATAGGATCCTGCTGCCTGAGTCACCGCCTGGAAATTTGGTGGCCCAGGCAGCAGGATATAAATTAGGGGTGGGCAAAGGGGCCGCCGCGGGCCGGATCCAGCCCATGAAGGCCCTGCCATTCCCCTGCCCCCAGGCCAATCAGGGCCCAGGGGAGGGAAGGGTGGGAAAAGTCTCTCACTCCCAGCCCCTGCCCTGCAAGCGTCACATGCCCCTTGCAGGGCGAAGGCAGGGAGTAAGAGACAAAGCGGCCGGGTGCAGTCCGTGGGCCGGATCAAAGTGTTAGGCGGGCCACATCCGGCCCGGCCCTGCTCCAGGTAGATGCCGTGTTGCTGACATTGGCTGTTGGCTCTCCTGTCCACAGAGCTGTGAAATTGACAAGCAAGGAAGGTAGTGGGAGCCCGCCGCCCCATGCTCCCCTGGACTCTGCTCCCGGCTGGAAGTCTAATATAGGTCGACGGCAGTGTTGAGTGCAGACACAGCTGAGTCACACAGGAAGTCCTGACCGTTCAGTGCTGCTCTAGTCCTTCCTCTCTGCCTACCTAAACCCTGACATGACAAGCCACAGCAGCAAACATCTCGCCAGGAAGTGCAGCATGCACAGCTGTGTACTGGAGGTGAAATCCACCGACGGGACGTCCTGTCTGCGGGGAGCGGCCCGGCTCCACATCCAGCTAACAAGCGAGGGGTGTTTCGTAGGCGTTTTGCGCTGTGAAACCATCTTGCTCCCACTGATCTGTGTCCCGCTTCCCGCCCCTTCCCGCCACTGAGGCCGTCTCTAAACTACACCCCTCTGTCGGCGGAGGGATGGAAATAAAGCACTTGGAAAGTGCAAATGAAGCAGGGATTTTAAAAACTCCTCCTTTATTGAGGAGTACAGGGGCTGTCGAAAAATCACCCCGCTGTCGGCAGAACCGCGTCAAAGTTTCAAAATGGCGCTCGATCGAAACAGCGCCAGAACGTGAGCACACAAATGAAGCGCGGGATATTTAAATCCCAATTCATTTGCACATTCGCAGTGCTTTATTTACATCCCTCTGCCGACAGAGGGATGTAGTCTAGAATCATAGAATACTCATAGAATCATACAACACTAGGACTGGAAGGGACCTCGAGAGGTCATCGAGTTCAGTCCCCTGCCCTCATGGCAGAACCAAGCACTATCTAGACCAGTGGTTCCCAAACTTTTTGGCATCATCCTCCCTTTTTGAGTTTTTAAAAACCCTCATGTCCCCTCTCCCCAAAATAGCAGCAAAACTTGTTGAGCCAAAAAAAAGGAAAAAGGATAGACATTTCTCTAACCTACTCTTAAATATCTCCAGAGATGGGGATTCCACAACCTCCCTGGGCAATTTATTCCAGTGTTTGACCACCCTGACAGTTAGGAACTTTTTCCTAATGTCCAACCTAAACCTCCCTTGCTGCAGTTTAAGCCCACTGCTTCTTGTTCTATCCTCAGAGGCCAAGATGAACAAGTTTTCTCCCTCTTCCTTATAACACCCTTTTAGATACCTGAAAACTGCTATCATGTCCTCCCTCAGTCTTCTCTTTTCTAAACTAAACAAACCCAATTTTTTCAGCCTTCCTTCATAGCTCATGTTCTCTAGACCTTTCATCATTCTCGTTGCTCTTCTCTGGACCCTCTCCAATTTCTCCACATCTTTCTTGAAATGCGGTGCCCAGAACTGGACACAATACTCTAACCGAGGCCTAACTAGCACAGAGTAGAGCGGAAGAACGACTTCTAGTGTCTTGCTCACAACACACCTGTTAATGGATCCCAGAATGAGGTTTGCTTTTTTTTTTGCAACAGCATCAAACTGCTGACTGCAAAAAAGACGTAGCCTGAGTGTTTTGCCCAAGGGAAAACCAGACAGAAGAAGGCTCTAAGCTTGAACGACAAGAAGACAGTCTCTGCGCCGAAGGATACATGGACACAAATCAGACATCAGAAAAGGGAACACGCATCAGCCTGTAGGGGAACATTTTAACCTTCCTGGGCACTCAATCATGGATTTAAAAGTAGCCATCCTTCCACAAAGGAATTTCACTAACCAGTTACAGAGAGAGAGAGAGAGTATGGAATTTATCTACAAATTTGACACTGTGACCCTGGGTTTGAATAAAGACATTAACAGGTTGGTGCATTACAAAGCCAATTTCCCCTGCCTTTAATATCCACATTTTCACTTCAAAAGCTATGAATGGGACACATTCAGCCCACTTCATTAGACTCATTAACACAGGTCCTACAATTGACAGGGACTTCTTTTACTGTTACATATCTCTTCGTTTCTGTTATTTCCACTCCAACTCATCTGACGAAGTGGGTTTTACCCCGAAAGCTCATGATCCTCTACATTTATCAGTCTCTGAGGTCTACTCGTTGCTTTTAAGGTTACCGACTAACTCGGCCCCTCTGTGACTTTTTAACAAGGTCCATGTGCCCTTGCGTTAGCCTCTGTGCTTCTGTTCTTTCCCCATCTCTGATTTCCTGGGCAGGAGGCTGGGGACAAGAGGATGCTGTGGGAAGCTGGGGCTGATCGTTCAGGCTAGCGTCAGGTAGAGTGTAAACAGCCAGGCCTACTGTTGTCTGCAGTGGCCCCATCCAGAACGGCCGTCTCCACGTGCTACTCCCCTCGTACGCTCCATATCCCTCTCTGTCGAGTCTCAATCCTGATTTGCCTCACTCCTTTTAATCCATTTCTTGAACTCCCCCCTCCCCTGCACCAACGTGGCTCAGCCCATCCCCATCCCAGGACAGCCCCGTCTAATTCTGACAATGCACGTCAATTCCAGCCTGTGGTGTCGCTTGCCGTTCCGCCCCAGATCTTTCTTCTGCCCAGCACGCCCACTGAGGTCTGAACATCGCTCGGCCTCACGCCCCCGGTGAGCTACATCAGACTCCAGCTGGGAAAGCCAAGCTCAGCCAAGGTATTTCAATCACACAGGCTATTGAACCGCCCTAGTCTATTGCTCCCCTTGGCTCCCTGGTGCCAAGACGTGCGACCGTCATGGGTAACCCAGAGCTCAGCAAGATCTATTTTACCCCAACACGATGCCTGAAATACAGCCTCACACCGACTTTCTGCCGGGCTTCACAAGCCTTGGTTTCCTGTGTTGATCACCTAACATCCCGCCTACACCTGTTGTTCTGAATGCATCATGCATGAAGTATGCAAGGTTTATATTTAAACCAGGAAAGTTACTCATTAAAACTACCCAGGTGGTCGGTGACAATAACAAAGTTGCCCTCGCTAGACACACCACCAATCAGGGTGAATTCCATTTCACGTTTCATTTGCCCCAGCTCTGTGCGGCACAAGGAAATGCAAAGGAGGACGGGTAGCATGTCCACAGAAGAGGAGCCGGTCTCGGACTAATTTCGAGGCTTCCCCGCAGTGTGGATGTGCTATTTCAAAATAGTTGTTTTTGGAGTTGTTTCAAATTAACCTTGTAGCGTCGACTTAGCCTAAGGCGCCCCCCAAAGAGTCCCTCCCGCAGAGAGCTGTAAATAGGCAGCATGGAAAAAGGAAGGGCAGCGATCTCTGAGTAGCTGATGAGACAGACAGAGCAACTTGCCCAAGGGGTTTGTGGCAGCGGCAGGAATTAACCGAAATCTCCTGAGTCCAAGCCCCGTGCCTTATTCACAAGCCCCGTGTCTCCCTAGGGTCTTCTCCAGAAGCAGGAAATGCACAAGCTGCCGCCACACAAAACCAAACACAACCGTGCAACGTTTCCCTCCCTTCAGCCAAGGTCACGTTCACGGTGAAGAGTGTTTCAAGCAAAAGCTTCGCCCCCAGCCTTTGTTTGGGTATCAACAAACTCCAGGAACTTGGCGTGAAAACCAGCCGGGCCGGTCCGGTTCTCCTACGCAACACTCCCCCAAGAAAGCCCAGCAGATCACACAGGGGATGAGGGACTCCGGGGGCCAATGAGCTCATCACACCAAGAGCCTGGTGCAACAGCAATGCTGCCTCCGGCCACAAGAGACTGGCAGCAGACCACATGGCATTGGTGCTATGAAAACACGCCACGTTTGCCCAGAGATAAGGGAGGCTTAAAATGGAGACAAGCAGGGATGCCTTCCCAGCAGTGACTCTCGGCCCTGTGTTTGGGTGCTTGGTCCTGCCGTGAGGGCAGGGGACTGGACTCGATGACCCGAGGTCCCTTCCAGTTCTGGGGCTCTGTGCGTCTATGAAAAGGCTCCCCTCACTAAAAGGCTGATGGAAAACTTCGGGGTGCCCAACCGTTTGCACTGGGGTCGTAGCCGGACGGTTCCCTCTGTGGAGTTAGCCCGTGTCAGGTGGGCGCCAGGTTTGTATTATTTTTGGTGGTGCCCAAGCAGAGCTGTCCGGTCCATAGGGCAACTACTCCGGGTCATGCAGTTGGGGGGCCCTGTGCTTCAGGGGATGCGGGGTCTAGGACAGCCTGGAGGGTTAGTGGGGGGCCTGGCACATCAGTGGGTGACCTAGCCCCAGCCCACCCCACTTTGCTTTGCCCCCGCCTCCTGGTGTCCCTCAGGGGATGTGGGGGCAGGGTCTTGGGGGAAGGGATGGCATGGGGGTGGGGAGGAGGCATCATTCAATTGGCCACTGGATGCTTTCAAGATCTCATGGTTGGCAAAACGACCAATACAATATCATTAAAAACAAAAAATCACATTTCTACTGACATAGCCATGCCATACCAACCCTGTCTGAGCCGGCCTAAGGTATTGAGGCTCCTAATTTCCATTGAAATCGGTGCCTAAATGCCTGTGTGGATCTGCGTTTTAAGAGCCGTCCTGGGATTGAAGCCACCCCAGACATCGCATTGCTCCCTCCATCAGCTCTTGCAAGCCGGAGAGCAAGAAATGGATGCATTACAGTTTGGCTGCAGGCCAAGGGTAGGAATTTGTGTACAATGGGAAACCACACCCCTTCCGTGGAAACCCTGGCAACCCCGAGAGCCAGGAGCCCTGCTGGGCTTGCGGGGAAGGAGGCACAGAAAATCGAGACGGGCTGCGGGTTGAAGGGACTCTCGGCCAACGAGCGAGACACATCGACTTGGCAGCGTGCCAGGGAATTAACAAGGTGCCAGGGAGGCAGGTCATGCGTCCTCGTTACCAAGCGCGTCCTGCAAAAACAGGCTCTCGGGTCCTTGTGCGCCGAGCCGGCAGAACTAATGTGTGTCGGGTGGCGTGGGACTTTCCCGTCACATTCTCCCGCCAGGGTTTTCTTCTTCAGGGTAGGCAGTGACAGGCTGGCGGCTGTGACAAAGACGATGGGGAGCAATCGCTTGCCACGCCCACCAAGAGTAGGCCAAGGAGACAGCTTAGTTTGTGGCCAAAGAGATTTATGTCAGCAGAAAAATCCCGATTTCAATATAAGGGGACTGTTGGCCCCGCCCTCCAGCTCAGTGGGGGGTTGGTTGGTTGGTTGGTTCCCAGTATCAAAAGGAAAGGGGAGGGTCTTTGAGAAATCAGGATCCTGAGACTGGCAGCCCCCAGGACCAATGGGAAGCAGCCAGCGCTCCAGGCCAGCCTGATTGCCAGGGCAGGTAGGCCAATGAGGGAGGGAGGAGTCTGGGGGCAAGTCCTGGCCTCAGTGATGCAGTAGGAGCTGGTTTGCCTGGGTCAGACTGAGCCAGGACGAGACAGCCGGGGGCTGGGCTGAGCTGGGAGGGGCCGTGGTGGCCTGGGAGAGCCAGAGACATGGCCCAGCAGCAGAACCAGGCTGGGAGCCAGGCTGTAGAGCCAGAGAAGCAGCCCGGGAGCTGGAGGCAGCACAGCAGAAAGTGGGGCTGGGTGCAGGAAGAGCAGGGGAGAGCAGCGGGGACCCTGGGTAGGCCCAGCCCAGGGCAACTCCCCCAGCCAAGAGGCCTGGCAGGCCAGAGTGGGGAGGGTCCTGCCACCCTGAGCAAGTGTCTGCAGATCTGGAACCTACAAGGAACAGACGGAGCAGTCCGGATGCTCCAGAGACGCTGGGTGTGAGGTCCATGGGCGTCGGGTGAAAGCAAGATCCAGCCCCGCCCCTTCCACTTGAGGCCCCGCCCCTGGAGCCAAGCCCCACCCACTCCCACCCAATCCTGCCTGGCCACACTGCCGGGGCAGCAGTGATGTGGCCCTGGCCTGGCCCTCCAACCCCACTGTGGCCCCATATCCTCTCATGGCGAGGCTGCTGAGCTGGGGTGCCTTCCCCACGGGCTGGGTGGAGCCAGGCTGCTGTAGTCCCAGCCTTCCCTGGTGGTGGCCCCAGCCTTAGGCAGTCGGGTGTGTAGGCAGTTTTGGGAAGGCTGTGCCTTCCCTCCCCTCCGTTACCGACCGCCCACGGCCCAGAGAACGGGGCGACGTGTTTGCCAGCAACTTTTCCCATTTTTTCTTATTCTCCCTTTCTTTTAAAGTGATTGTGGAATGAACTGTATTTGCTTGGAACGGTCTGTAATCATCAGTCGGCCAGGGAAACGTTCAGTGTGACGAGAGCACCCCGTAGTGGGGACACCCTAGCCCCTGCCTTAGGTGACCTCAAGGCTGGGGCATGAGTCCCCAGGAATCCCAGGTCCAGCCTTGTTGGGGTTATGAGGACTCTGCCACACAGGAGGGCGGAAAGGGAGCCCTCGCAGGCAGGGAGGCCTCTGGGTAAAGGAAGAGGGAGCAGGAACTCAGATCCTTTCACTGGCCCATTTCAATGAGGTCGTGTAGAAACCAGGGAAGTCCCCCGCAATAATAGGACTATTGTCGGATGTGTAACCCACACACCGCCTGGGGGTGATTCACTGTCCCATGGAGTGGCACTGAGGTCACTTACAAAGAGCATCCGTCTACTCTATAGCCATAGCTGAGAGCCAGCTGGCTTTTAGCTGACGCGATAGAAGCTCATGCACTAAGCTCCAGAGGTCCCAGGTTTGGTTCTGCCTTTCGGGTTACAGATGAAAGGGACTATAACGTCCGGTAGACCCGCCTGCGGTGCCAGGGCGCCAGTCATTTCAGCAGTAGTGCAATCGGCTCGCCAATGCGCCCTCTCTTGGCTGTGCTCCTTCAGCAGTGCCGAGTAGAACGAGCACACATCCAGCCCCGTGGGCCTGAATGAACTGGTGTGGCTGGCCCCTGCCGGATAGAATGTCGAGCATTCACAACGGTCGCCCTCTAGTGGAGGATGCCTGCATCGGGACAGGGCGTCCCATTGAGACTCCCACGGGTGGAGAGGTGAGCCCATCTGTACGGGGGTGCAGAGGATGGTTTAGCCCATGGCTAGCATTCCCGCTGCTGCCGGAACTGCAGAGTAATACTTGTGCAGTGCAACATGCTACCCAGCGTAGCCGCCGTGTCCTTTCCCCACTGCCCGTAATCTTATCCCACATTGGTGATAAACACTGCATAGACCCTGACACCTGTACCATAGCCCTCGATAAGCCACTTAATTGCGGTTCTTATCTCCCTCTCTAATAGCTGTTTGCAGTAGTTACTGGTTAATGCGGCAGCATAAGAACTCAATTCCAAAGGGAAAATAACTGAGCGCGGTGGGGGGGAGGAGAGAGGAGCAGGGAAAACACCAGTGCACACGCAAGGTCTTCAGACCTACCCGAAAGCAATCAAGCAAATTGAGGCAAGGGAGTTTTACTTCCTTGTTGAAGAGTGGGCGGCGGGAAATCCCCTATGCAGCACCGGGCACCAAGGGCAGCAGTTATGGGGGTGTAGGGGGGGCAGTAGCCCCCCCTCCCAGAATTGGAACCCCTGGATTGCATACTTGAGGTCTGCTTGCAGCTGCCTACCCTGACTCCAGAGGCAAGGCTTAACTGCAACAGAGTTTGAGCTGCCTGCGGCTTTGCCTTTAGGGCAGGGAGTTTGTTCTAAAAAGAGGGAGGCAGGGTGATTAAGAATAACAAAGAGCTGGGGATTCAAGCAATTGAAGGATCATTCGATCATCAGGAAAACATGGCCGGGTACGCCACTTAAAAGAATAGGGGGCCAACGAGTAGGAATGAGTGTTGTGCTGCAAGGATCTGCATTTGGATCACGGCTGTGAAACTTAATGTTCTTGAAAGTGGGGTGAAGAAGGACTAATCCAAAGAGTTACCAAGGGGTCTCTCAAAACTGGACGATCGCGTAACACAAGGGTAAATGGAAGCCAGGGTTGAGAAATGCAAAGGAATGGAAAAATATAATCCCACAAAAATGATGGGATCTAAAATAGCCAGGGCTTGAGAAATCAGGCAATCTACTCGCTTGTGGCAAGTAGATTTTAGCCCAGTGCGGTCGCACAGCATGCGCTTCCGCGCAGCCGGTGAGGGGGGCTCGCCGCCACTTGGCGAGTCCTGAAAATAGCTGTTCCCACTCAAGATCTTGGAATCATTGTGGATAGTTCCTTGAAAACGTCTGCTCAATGTGCAATGGCAGTCAAAAAACGAAAAAGCTAACAGAATAGGAGGAATAGATAAGACGACAAAATACCATATTGCCTCTATACATGGTAGGCCCACATCTTGAATACTGTATGCAAATATGGCCACCCCATCTCAAAAACGACATATTGGATTTGGGAAAAGGTACAAAGGGCAACAGAAATGATTAGGGGTAAAGACTAGCTTCCGTATGAGAAGAGGTTAACAAGAGGGGGACTTTTCAGCTTGGAAAAGAAATGACTAAAGGGTGGGGGGATATGTCAGATGTGTAGAAAATCATGAATGGTGTAGAAAAATAAAACAAGGAAATGTTATTTATTCCTTCTCCAGCGCTGGCCCGCAACATTTTGGCACCTGAGGTGGGGAGCTCAAATGATGCCCCCATGTCCGCTTTTCCCCTGCCTGCCTGCCATGTCTCTTGTGCCCTCCTTCCTCCAGCACAGCACCCCAATATCTCGGTGCATCTAGAGCAGAGAGAATACATCTGCACCAGCAGCAGACACGATTTTCTACACTCTGGGTTCTAGTGGTGCCCCCCACAGTCTGGCACCTGAGGCGGCCGCCTCAGTTCGCCTCACGGTGAGGCCGGCCCTGTCTTTCTCTAAACGTACCACAAGAAGCTGACGCAATTCAATGTACAGGCAGTGGATTTAAAACAAACAAAATCAATTGTTTTTTCACAGTCAACTTGTGGAACTCTTTGCCAGGGGACGGTGGGAAGGCCCAAACAACAACAGGATTATTTTCAGGAATAACGGCCCGAGCCACGCAGAGAGCAGAGCCGCAGCCGCCAGAGCCAGCCTGCGCGGGGAGGAGCTGCAGTAGCCGGCGGCTGGAGGCAGAGCAGCGTCCATGGGGCTGACGCAGTTTGGGTCCGGCTGGGGCGAGCAGCTGGGCAGAGCGAGGGGGACCCTGTGCCTAGCCCAGGGAGCCCCACAGCAAGAGGCCTGGCAGGCCCGACTGTCAGGGCCCTCCTAATCCTGACAGAGGGTGGCAATGGGGGGGGTAGCACCCTGCCACCTCGAGCCAGCAGGCCACCCCAGAGCAACTGTCTGACCGGCAGCTTCCTTGTGGCTGGGCCAGGCCTGGCACACGTGCTGTGAACTGCCCTTGTAGCTGGGGTTTCCAGGTGTCCGGTTTTCTACCGGACAGGCCGGTATTTGCGCCCTCTGCCTGGTAGAAAAATTCAGAAAATACCAGACACGTGCAATGTGCAATTTCCGGTATTATCTGAATTTCCAGCTGGGCGCCGGACGGAAGCCTGGTGGGGGCAGGGGAGTGACGGGGAGGCGGGGCCGTGATTGGCGCTGGGAGCCCTGTGGTCGCATGCAAAAGGAGGGGGGAGCGGGGTCTGGGACTCCCAGCCACACACTCCCCCCCCCGACCCAGCTTTTGCATGGGACCAGAGGGTTCCAGCGCCAATCGCAGCCCCCCCCTCCCAGCTGGGAGCCTCTGGCTGCGTGCAGAAGCTGGGGGACCCACTCCTCCCACCCCCGGCCGGTTTCTACTAGCAACTAGAGGGGGCGTGGCCTGTTGGACTCTAGCTGTGGCCAGGGGTTGCACCCCCCCCCGCCAGCTCTGCTTCCCGCCCCCCCCTCCCAGCCAGCCTCCCCCCGCTCTGCTTCCTGCCCTCTCCGCCTCCTGCCTCCTTTCCTCCCGGCCAGCCCCGCCCACAATCAAGTGTGTTGGGTATTTTGGGGGGGGGGGGAGGGGTCTACCCCATAACCCTACTTGTGGCCCAGAGCCGGCCGGCTGGGGTCCTGCACCACAGAACGGGGCCGTGTGGGGGCTTTCGACTTTCCCTTGTTTCCCTTCTCTTGTCAACGGTTGAATAAACGGAGCTCGCTTTGAACGGCGTGGAACCGTTTCTGGGTCGGGGGCCACTGATCCACAGAAAGATCGGGCCAGGTCGGCCCCCAAGGGAGAAGCCCCCCCCCCCAAAAGCCACAGCCCCTCGCTGACATGGCCCCACACTGAGGAGAAAGACGATCCCCACGTTCCCCACCAGAGCCGGCGGGGGTGGCAGGGGAGAGGGGCAGGCTAGTCCCGAGCCGGGGAGGGACGTGAGGCAGGAAGCAGCGCTCACCCCTTCGGTGGAGGGGAAAGTGAGTTCACACCCACTCAGGGGGGGCGGCTGCTCAGCAGAGACGGTCCCCGCCCCCAAACTTCACACCTTTGTGTATGGAAACTCGCCGCCCACAGAGAACAGGAAGAGAACCTGCCGCGGGGGGGCCGTGAACGAGGCTGCTCGTCCTGCGGAAAGTCCCCCCGAGGCCGGGACGGCGTTTTGAAAGCGTGCAAGGCGGTGGTTTGGCGCTGGGAACGCCACTTCCCCTAGACACAACGGCAGGAACGGTAGTTGGGGTCCCGGGTGGGCCCCCAGAAGCCCCCTTCACCGCCAGGGGTGTGGAAACACGTCGTATCCACAACGGAAAACAGCAGCGCCTGGGGTTTATTTGACCTTGAGCGCCGGGACTTGAGGAAAGGCAGGTTGAAGTAGAGGAGGGGGAGGGAGGCTTTCTCCAGGGCCTCTGCCCCGGCTGGCTGCCCCCTGCCCCTGCTCACCAGGAAGCAGAGAGGGGTAGGAGCAGGGCCCGAGGACTCCAGAGGAGCGGGGTGGGGGTGGGGGACAGCATGCAGCTGGAGGGAAGTGGTGGTTTCATTCAGTTCCTATGAATGCTCACCACTTCTCTCCAGGCCCTGGCTGCACGACCCCCCCACCGCTCCTCCGGCCAGCGCCTCCCCCAGTCACGCCCCCGTCCCCCAGCCTCTTGCCAGCTGCCCAGAGCTTTGGCTTGTGCGTGCGGCTGTTTGCAACCGGGCTGTTTGTAACAAGGATGTTAAAACGGGGTTAATCGACTAGTCGGTGGAATTCCCATCGACTAGTCGACCGGAGGAAGTGCCAAAGAGTCCCCAGCGGGGGCTCCTGTGCATTTCAAAGCCATGGAGGACGGGGTCAGTGGGGGACTCTCAGTCCCCCGCTGACCCCGGGCTCCATGCTATGGGCTCCCCTGCCCCTTTGAAACTGCCGCCTCTGCCCAATTCAGAGGAGAGGCGGGGAGCCCCAGCTGCTCTCGAGTTCCAGGAAAATGCCACGGGGAGTCCGAGATCAGCTGGGAATCCCCAGCTGACCCTGGGCTCCAGAGCCGACCCTTTGAATCCCCGCAGAGGTGATGTTTTAAAGGGGCAGCCCCCCACCCAACTGATCCCAGGATCAGCTGAGCAGCTGCTGCCTTGGGGTTTCAAAGAGGTACCGCTCCCTCCCCCCTCTATTTCATAGAGGCAGCGGTGGAGAGGGGGGCCGTATTGACTGGGGAGGGGGGCGCAAATGCTTATCGGCTAGTCTGTAACATCCTTAGAGTGTACCTGGGGGAGTGCCTGTCAGGAGCCAGCCATCGGACAAGGGCTCCGGCCTCTGGTTACAAACACAGCTGGCTTGGGGCCCCCACCCTGCAGTTCTCACCCCACAAGCAACCTGCCAGCTCGGCAGTGGGAAAACTGGCGCAGCTGTGCCGGCACACAGGCCGATCCTCACCTTATTGCCACAGCCTGCAACGCTGCAGCCGTGGGGACCATGGCGCTGGTGCAACAGAATTAGAGACCCATGCGCTCCGTCGGCAGGGCACAGACGGGCCACTTGGCAGAGCGCCACGCACCCCTGGAGGGCCTATCACAAGAGAAGCTGGACAGGAGCGAAAAGGGCTCCAGCAAGGGCCGCACAGCAAAGCCCGGGTGAACAGCCTGAGCTGGCGGCTGGCACTGTTTCAACGGCAGGGCCTTGGGCCAGAGGCAGGTCGAAGTTTCCCCAAGAGAAACGAGGGTGCCTTGCACTCAAAGCCTGGCAACACGCCAACACACGCCGGGTTATCTTCCAACCAAACCCTGGTGGCCTGGCGAGTGCCTGATGGAAACTTGCCGGGCACCCTCCTGCCGGCATGGCTCGTTGGCAGCACGCAGCCTCGCGGATCCTGCCAGCCCCAACTCTCTGCTAGGGTTGCCAGATAGCTTCACACAAAATACCAAACATGGCAGGGAGAAAAAAAAAAAAAAAAAACGGCCCCTTTAAATCACCACGCTTCCCCCCGCCCCCACCAGACACCTTCTGTCTGAGGAAAAACGAACAGAAAATACCAGATATTTTTACATGTCCAATATTTTCTGTATTTTTTTAACCAGACAGAGGCCGCAAATTTCCTTCTGTCTGAGGAAAAACGAACAGAAAATACCAGATATTTTTACATGTCCAATATTTTCTGTATTTTTTTAACCAGACAGAGGCCGCAAATTTCCTTCTGTCTGAGGAAAAACGAACAGAAAATACCAGATATTTTTACATGTCCAATATTTTCTGTATTTTTTTAACCAGACAGAGGCCGCAAATTTCCTTCTGTCTGAGGAAAAACGAACAGAAAATACCAGATATTTTTACATGTCCAATATTTTCTGTATTTTTTTAACCAGACAGAGGACTGTCCGGGCCAAGACCAGACACCTGGCAACTCTATTCTCTGCTGAACCGGGCTCCCTGGCTCCGGGAGGCTTAGGGAGCCTGGGACTCCCTTCACAACCTGGTCATTCGCACTGCATGGCGGGGGAGGAAGGGGGGGGTTACTTCTGTCCACTTCCAAACAACATTTTTCCTGAAATTGGGGAATTTCCCCCAGGCCAGGACTGGCAGTTTCTGACCAGCTCAGTTTTGGAGCGGCCGTGGAGGTTAGCACTGCTAACGAGGCTGTGTGCACCCCCCTCTCACACCCCCAGTGGCTGACACGCCACAGAGGCTTAGCAGAGCTCACAGGTTAAGGCTCCGAAGTCAAAACACCCACAAAAAGAGGGTGCTTGGTCCCACAGGGCTGGATTAGTCCTTTGTGGGTCCTGCGCCCTGGACGGTGGTCCTAACTCCCTGGAGGCTCTGACTTACTTCACTGTGGCCTTACCCACTGCTCCCCCCCCCAAACTCCCTCCCCCTCAGCCTCTGCCCCCCCCGAAACCCCCCCAGCCCTGCCTGCCATTCACATACAGGGTGTGGGGCACAGATGCACCCACGGGGCTGGAGCACACAAGCTCCTAGCCAGGGCCCCCCCCATCAGCTCCGGTGCGAGGGGACCGTGAGGAGTGACTTTCACAGATGTGGCTGCTGCCGGAGAAGGAGAGTTTTTTGGTGTGAGGCCCCTGACTGATTTTTCTTTGGGGCAGCCCGCCCCCCCAAAAAGGTCCCCCACCCCTGGAGCCAAAAGTCAGTATCTGTGCATCCAATGCGTCCGTCTGCCTTCCGAGGCATGAGATTTTTCTCTCCCTAAAAAGGGTTTTTTTTAAATTTGCTTCTGATTCTTTCAGCTACACTGGGGCTGTTTGCCAACTTTCCTCCACCCAGACGAGGCCCGGACGCTTGAAAAAGAAACAAACACCCCAGCGGAGGAGCGGCGGGGGAAGAAAGTCATCTCCAGCATGAGATCTCTGATAACGCAGTAGCTGGTCACGCTGACTCTTGGAACAGGCAGCCCCGCCCACCTGTTGTGACACTGAAGGCCTGGGTACGCCAGGTGCTGTACGAACCCTTCAGAGACAGGGGCGCTGGCCCTCAAAGCTTGCCCCTGTTGTAAAACCAGGGTGTGACCACTGCCTCTTGCCCCGCCCCCAAACAGGCACTGGAAGCAAAGCAAAAGAAATTAAAGCAAATTAGAGGCAGGATTGAAATAGTCCCATAGCGGGCTCCTCCCACAGTGACAAGGAGGAGAGAGGGTTAGATCAAAGGGCTGCACACCTCTCTAACGGCAGTGGAGTTCCTGCCACCAGGAAGGGGCTGATGGGTGGGAAGATGTACCCCTGCCCCCTGGTGGCTGAGCTCAGGGCTGTTTTGACTGTGCACATGTCATAGAGCCTACACTGATCACAGCTAGTGGAGAGTCTCTGTTGGATCACCACAGTGTGCAACACAGGAGTTGTGGAAGCCACCGAGCCGGTACGATACAAACAGGGACCTGCCCATCGCATGGAGAAAGGCAGCATTCAGCCCCGGCTCGCTCTTTTCCCTGCTGTAGTCAGAGCCGGGCCCTGCCTCGGAGCAGCCTCCTCTTCCTCAGTGCCTTGTGGTTTCTAGCTCCTTGGGACAAGCCCTGCCGGCGCGGGGGCGGAGGGAGAAATGACCTCACGTCCTAGCCCTGTGACAGACCGGTGACTGCAGCCCAGGGGTCAGTTTCACTGTGGGGGAAGACAAAGCATGGGGGGGGGGGGGGAGGGAGAGGAAACTACCCTCTGTCAACAAAGCAAAACCACCCCCACAGGAAATATTGCTGCAGGCCACGCACCCTGGGACTCCACAGGGTGCTGAGGACCTCTGGTGGCTTCAGCTGGTTAGGACAGATGGACCATATGGTCGGGTGGCCTTGTGGCACGGGTATGTCCACGCTGCAACACTATGCCGAAAGAAGTAGCGCTATTCCCAAATAACGTAGTCCGCATCGACACTGCAGGCATTTCGAAAAAGTCAAAATACGGTCAAGCTGGAGGACTTCTTACTCCGACGCCTGTAACCCTCCTTGTATGAGGAATAAGGGACATGGGAGGAGTAGTGCTGTGTTTTGAAATCGGTGCTGTGTAGATGCTTCCCATTTTGAAATAAGATACGCAATGGACATAGCTCAATTTGCGTAGCTTATATCGAGTTAAGCCCTGCTGTGTAAACACACCTTTTAGGGACTAAAATATATCATGCACTTCTGTGGGCAAAACCCACTTCCTCTCACACTCATCTGAGGAAGCGGGTTTTGCCCACGAAAACTCAAGCTGCTATATATTTGTTAGTCTCTAAAGCTATGTCTCCAGTGGGAATCATTTTGAAATACACTTCTTGTGAAATTGCAAGGCTTCCCTGTAGTGTGGACGTGCTATCAGTGCAAGGTAGGCACTATTTGAACATGTCTAGACTGGTGTTTTTTTCCGGGATACCAGAGGTTTCAGCTGGTTAGGACAGATGGACAATATGGCCGGGTAGCCTTGTGGCAACGTCTACATTGCAACACTATTCCGAAATAACTAGTGCTATTTCGAAATAATTTAGTCCGCATCTACACAGCAGGCAGGCAGAGGTACCCCGGAAAAACTCCACTGCATCCAGGGAATGCGTCTGCTCTTCCACTGCTGAAAGAGGAGGTTTTTTTTACCATTTGGCTCCATCTACACAGGGCCAAATGGCGGAAAAGCCTCTTCCAGAAAAGCAATCGGAAAAAACTACACAAATTGCGGAGCACAATCTGCGGAGCTTTTTCCAATAAAAAGAGAATAGTCTAGACCTAGCCTTAATGTGGACACGCTACCTTGACTTAGTGCCCTTAGTCATTACTTTGAATGACTCGGGGAGTCGTTATTTCAAAATAGCAGTGGCTAAGCGTCTACGTTAACCCTATTTCGAAATCGGTGTTCTTCCATGTAAATTCAGGGGTTATTTCCAACTAGCAAACCCGTTGTTTTGAAAATTTTCAAGCCAATAGGCTTGTTACTTCAAAATAGCGCTTTAGTGTAGACATGCCCTAAGCTGCCACAGGACGACTCATTTTTAAAAAAGCAGCGAGGAGTCCTGTGGCATCTTATAGACTAACTGACATGTAGGAGCATAAGCTTTCGTGGACAAAGATCCACTTCATTTTTAAAGTTACAGATCAACGCAGCTGCCAACACATCCAGGGGCTCTCTAGGTTCACAGCCTCAGTCCAGAGGCCCCCCAGCAGTGGCCAAAGCTTACAATGAGGCATCCTGATACAGCGGTCTAGTTTTGGTCCGAATCTACACACTCTCCCTCTGTCGATTGCCGGGGAATTAACTGGGAGGGTGATATAAAGGCGCTCAAACAATTGTAATAGAGATGCAGCCGTGTTAGTCTGGTCTTGCTGAAACAAAAGACAGGATGATGCAGCACTTTGAAGACTAACAAGATGGTTTATTAGGTGATGAGCTTTCGTGGGCCAGACCCACTTCCTCAGATAAAGGAAGTGGGTCTGGCCCACGAAAGCTCATCACCTAATAAACCATCTTGTTAGTCTTTAAAGCGCTGCATCGTCCTGTCTTTTGTTCAAACAATTGTGTTATTGCCAAGAGTTAGCTGGAACTCCTGCCCTGCTGGCCTGACTGCACAGGGAAATACCGACAGCCCGACTTCGGGGCCGTTTCTGTTTTGGCGCCACTGTGCATCACGGTTCCCAGGAAGCCCTGCAGAACTTCCTCACGGCAGCCCAGAAATTCTCTGGGGGAAGGCCTGCCGCATGGGGGAAGCACTTCCCCAAGCAATTCCTCCGCTGTAAAATTTCAGGGCCGGGCTGTCCGACCTGCAGAGAGCCAGAAGAGAAAAGCCAAGCCAGCAGCAGTGGCTTCTCCACTTCACCTAGAGACACTTGTGGGGGAAAAGAGCAGCTAGACCCCTCCCCATCTCCTCCCCTGCCACTAGGGTTGCCAGGTATCAGATATTGGCTCAAATAGTCCGGTATTTGTGGCCTCTGTCCGGCAAAAACAAAACAAAACAAAACAGAAGAAAACCCTGTTTTTCAGGGATGGAAAACCAATTGGGACATTCCTCCCCTGCTGCGTTGGGCGGGGGGGGGGGGGGGGGGGCGAAGGTTGTAGAGTGGAGGGATTTAAAGGCGCAGTGACTTTTTTTGGGCTCAACAACTTTGGCCATGTTTGGTATTTTTTGACACAGTATCCGGCAACCCTACCCGCCATGCAAGGAAAGGAAGTCGAGTGCATCAAGACCAGACCCAGTTCTGTCCTCTCAACCCCCCACCACCACGCATTTCTCCTACCCAGATCACATGCCATTTGCTTAAGCTGCCTGAATGTAGACAGTTCCTAGAGGAAAGCCGATCCCGTAGGGCAGGCATGTCCAAAGTCCGGCCCGCGGGCCAATTGCGGCCCGTGTTCCGGTTTAATACGGCCCCACAGGTAATTTGACAATATCTATCTTTTATGGCCCCCAACGAATCCATATGTATTGAGATGAATACATTGTAAAATCTCAGTTAATGTCAGTTGGTCTAAATCAGTTATAAATATATTTGGACACAACATGTATACTTGGTGTTATGTTCCTGTTCATATTTTTTGAACTTAAAAGTTGACAGACAACCTTTATTACCAATAATATGTAATGTACTTTACAACGTTCCTGACATATATTTCAGCTTCCTGGATTTTTTTTCATCTGGCCTTCAGATATGAAAGGCAGAGTGATTTAACACCTGTTTAGATTGGTCATCCATGTGACGAAATGAAAAGAATGCCGTTTGCAATAAACTTGGCATAAAATAGTTAATTTGCATTTAATTTTAATGGTTCAAAGAATGTCAGGCAAAATGGTCGGCCCTCACGCATGTTCACTTCATCAAATCTGGCCCTCTTTGAAAAAAGTTTGGACACCCCTGCCGTAGGGTCTCTTAGGAGCCAAGGTCTGCCAGGCTAGCCTGAAGGGATCTCCTCCCCCAGCATGTGCATTTTGTTGCCACGCCCGTGGGAATTGCCAATTTAAGCAGGATGCGTCGGGAAGAGGGAAGACGGCCTTTGTGCTCAGGACTCAGCTAGGACTTGGGTGATCCAAGTGCCACCCCGCTCTATAGGGCCGTAGGCCTTGCTGGTGATCTCCGCATCTCCCCTTCTGCAGCGAAGTGCTGGCCCGTTCCGCGGGGCTGCTGGGGGCAGACGTTAATGGAGGGGGGGGGAATAAGGAGGCCCCCGCTGGGTGTGGTTACAGAAGAGACTACCTGGAGTTATTCCTACCGGGAATCCTCTCCGGTTCCCCCCCCCCCAGGCCCACCCGTGTCCTATCAGCCTTTCAACAGCCCACATCCTGCCCCAACCAGGGAACGAGCCATTCTTCTCTGCCCCCCTGCAACAAGTCATGGGGCGCACACTCACCCCCACGGCGCCGCCTGCTGGTCATTCAGGGAAGCAGTGCTGCCTCAGAGCGCCCTCTGCTGGTTGGTGTCTGCTGGTCCGGCCATGTCCCTTCCTGGCCACAGCATCCTTCCTCCTCGAACTGTCCTTGGTCCGTGCCCCTTCGCTCCGGGGTCTGCCCCTCACAGAGAACCCCCAATTCCCCGACGCCCACCTTGTCTCCGTGACCCAGGGACTGTCCTCATCCAGCCTCTGCTTCAGGGGGAAACTGCAGCCTGACATGGCCCAGCATTGGCAAGATGGGGAGTGGACCTGCTGCCTTCTGCCCTGGCTGCCTCCCTGCTCCTGCAGGCCTTGCCCGAGGCCCTGCAGCCTTGGAGTGAGCTCTAGCTAGAGGTCCCCAGTCTTGCCTGCCTCTCTACCCTGCTCTGTCTCAGGAAGCCTCCAGCTTCCTTGGCAGCCAGGCTCCTCCTGCTTCCCAGCTCCAGCAAACAGATGTCTGTTCTCCCCTCCAAGAGCCCTGGCTGGGCCCTAATTGGCTGTATTGGCCTCAGCTGCAGGCTATTCTCTCTCAGCCCTCGCCCAGGGTTGGGTTTTACCCTTAAAGGGCCAGCCGTCCCATCCCACAAGAGTTCAGCTGGGACATCTTCGCACTTCCCCAACTCTGGGCTTCCTCCAAGGAGCCCTTGTCTTGCTAGCCTGTCTGGAGCCACTTCTCTTCCTCTTGAAACGCAGAGGCCGCCTCCGCCCCCAAGGAAGCCCTGGCCAGCAAGGACCCACGACCGCAGCTGACCCTAACCCACCCACACGTCTCTCCAGACCAGCCGTCAGCTGGGGCCAGGCGGCATGTGGGGCAGAGAACCCGCCCCGCGATGGAGGCAGAAGACACATGGGTCAACAGGGCTGCAAGATTTATTTTGAAAAGTGATCAATCTGCTCCAGAAAGCGCCCAGCCCTCGCACGGCTCGTCCCGCAGCCTGGCACAAGCAGGGCCCTGCGGCCAGGCAAGGTGGACAGCAGAGAGAGATGGGTAGAGCCAACACTGAACTAGTGGAGTCCTTTTCAAGGAAGAAGGCAAGGAAGAGTTGGAACCACCTAGGGCTACAGAGCCAGACACTTACTTAGCAAAGCCAATTTCGGCCCTTCCCTCCCATTCTGAGTGCTGCAACGTCATTGGTCAGAGCAGAGGGGGAGCCGGCTGGAGAGAGTTTTATTAGAGGATGCACCTACCTGTCCCCTTTGCTGGACCATACCAAGTAGTAAGAAAGAAGAGGCAGGGAACAGCACATTACTTCACTGCAAAAACCAACTCAGGGTCCCAGTGCCAACTCCTCTGCCCCAGGGGTTTAAACAAGAGTGAACGTCACAGCAGTTCAGGGCCGAAACCCACAAGGGATTGTAAAACTGGATTTAAAAGTTTGCCTGGAAAAGGCAAATCCGGGGGAGGACACGGGTTTGTCTTTTTTTAGGTTGAAGTTCTAGGAGGCGGGTTTTGAACCCAACGATGGCTGTTTTTAAAAATCTCAATCCACGACAAACCAATATGCACTTCTGCTTTTTCCACCCCCCACTGTAAACCCCCAAGAGGCTCCATAAACATGAAGGCCCGTCACCCCAGCCTCCTTGGCGCAGAAGCTCTGTTAGCAGGGCTACTGAATCTTTAAACAGGGATACGCAATCCCAGGAAATACAGATAACGCAGTCCCAAACGAAACAACACCGCCTCTTGAAGAATTTGCACCCCAGACAGAGTGCAAAGGTGGCCATTCCTATCGATGAAGCCATTATGGAGGTAGCTGACAATTTGGCAGACACCAGCCACGGTGACCCCAACTTGTCGCAGAGCTGATAAACGGTATTTTGTTCCATCCAAGAACTTGGAATTTCTCTTCAACCATCCTCAGCCAAATTCCTTAGCAACCCTTCTTTTACATATCTCTAATTATGCAGCGCTATTATCGAACCATAATTTTGACAACTATGAAAAAAATCTCAGCTGCTCCAATACCTCCCAGAGAGCAAGCGCCCCCCTCTTAAAATCCCTAGTGCAGGAGGGTTTTACGGCATTTGCGGCTTTGCTCCGCCGTGACTTAAAACTGCCAGTTGAAACTCAAAACCAGAAAACAAACGTTTTAAAACACTGAATAAACCCCATGCCTCCTCTTGGGAGCTCAAGGTATGTTCCATCCTGCCCCATGATGATATCACAACTGCAGAAGTTCTCCAGTCTTCCTAGTCACATGGTTATGGAGTGAAGTTATTCAGTATGAAGACTGGGAGGCGAGGGGAGGGTTGTGTAGTTCCCCACCCCCGTCACAACATGGACACCAAAAGAAAACCAACCTTTCGAGCCTTGTGTCTAGAGCAGAGAGGACAAACCCAACCTTCCAGAGTGGAGAAGCGACTAGCACGTAGTACAGCAGAGCCGCAGCATCCTACACTTCACCCGCAGCAAACTGTGCCCCCGGCACCGCGCTCTCGCTGCTTCTCGGAGACCTCGCACGATCTCCGGTTACGAGGGGGCCTTGCACAGTACGCTCCAGCAGAGCGAAGGAGCAGTGAGCATGCTCGCCATGCTGGGTTCGTTTTGTGCGTTTCCTTAACTTCCCCCCTACTGCCCACTTGGGCTTCCTCGTGTAACTCAGCGAGGTACCACTGCGGATTTCGGGGGTGAGAACAGAAAAAAGCTTCACTTGTAACACACACAGAAAGGCCATCAAGACCCTGCCAAAGTCAACTGGCAGAGGGAGGGCTGAAGGGAGCAATGCACTACCCCCAAATCCATGGGAAACCCCTCTCACAGCAAACCCCAGGGACGATCCAAGCTGCCCTCATCCCTACGGTCAAATAAATAAATAAATTAACGCAGCGTTCTGCACGGGAAGCTGTCTGGGACGGGCAGGCTCATGCCCGGTGGCTTGTCCTCAGAACAGCCAATCCGCTCCCAGTAGCTCAGTGTTTTAGTCACACGTACCTTGAAAATCATCCGGCCCCTTCCACATTCCTCCCCTTCCCTGTGGCCACAGAAATGCAGACGGGCCCAGCTCCTCCGCTGAAGACCACCCCAACGTACCTGGAAAGCATGGCCGCAGGGAGGGGGACGTCCGGGGAATGCCAGGCCAGAATCCGCTGCAAATAGAACAAGCCGTAGGAGCGCGAGCGGCCCTCACGTTGGCTCCGGCCTGTCCCATTCGACCCTGGACCGAACCGGAGAGTTGCAAGTGATTCAGGATCTGGCTGCAGCCAGTTGGCAGGGCATGGGCTAGCCAGCTGGCAGGGACTACGGCCAGACATCCTCAAGCATAGGCAGGCGCTTAGCTCCCCTTGAAAAGTAGTGGAACTAAGGCCTAGGGTCTTGGCCTGGCCTGCACCTGCACCAGCATCCTAGTGGTCTCATTCCTGAGTCCCCAGCTCTCCTCCTCCCAAGTTACAGCACCTCAGCGCTCTGCCCCCAGCCGCCTTCGCTGCAGCCACACACACAGTCTCCTTAGCCAAGGGGCTGGGACCCAGCTGGGGGAAACTGAGGCTCCGATCTCAGGGAACCCAACCTCCCACCTGCCTAAGGGCCCAGAGGGGGCGGGTGCCTGACCCGGGCATGGGGCTGCCACTCCCACAGCTAGAGCATCCATTCGAGAGGTCTGTGCTCCCAGGGTGGGGCTAGCACCAGCTCCTCCACCCAGACCTGGGAAGCGGAAGAAATCGTTCTAGAGGGGCCTCAGCCACCAGACAGGACCTGGTGGACTCGGCTCTGACGGGCACCCGGCGGCGGCATCGCTGGCTCCCGCCTGCTACCGCGCAGCTGGGTTCACTCATCCCGCCAGGGGACCCCCGCTAAGGCACAGGCAGTGAGGAGAGGAACCCCAGACCCTCCTCGTCCCTGAATGGCTGCCCTTCCCACACCACCAGGCAGCGGGGCCCACCCTGAGCGCACAGATCCTGGTGTCCTGGCGAGCGGGGAGCCAGCAGTGCTCACGGCAGGGCCCCCGCTGGCTCCGGGTTGCCCTCCACGCACGGGGCAGCCCCTCTTTGAAGGCACTTCTACCCCTTCCCAGCTGGCTCCCGGCCCGTCGCTCCAGCACGACGGCGGCCAGAGGGAGGCCAAGCCAGGCCGTGGTCCGGCTGCCACGTGCGAGCTCGCACGGGGAAGAGTCACGTTGACGGCCAGGCAGGGACTCGAACCCGGAGCGCCCCCTAGGTGCCATCCTCTGATGTGCACGGTGGGGGAGGGGTGGAGAATTCCATTTAAAGAGACAGGCCGCATTTCCTTGATCCTTGTTCCTCCGGATGCCGGGAGCTGGGCCAGAGCTTGGACCCAGTCAATGGTGCCTGCTCCAGAGCCGGGCTGCACCGAATCCTCTCTCCGCCCCGCACACCAGGCGTGTCACCTCCCCCAGGCAGCACCAGCCCCCTTGGCTCAGCCTCCGCTCCGGAGAGGTGCCACTGGAGGGGCAGGGCCGGACGCACGAGCCAGGCCCAGGGCAGGCCAGCCCCGCGAGCGTTAATAAATAAAATCCGGCCTGACGGCGGCAGCACGTCCTGAGCAGCAAGACTGTCCCCCCCGTGGGACAAAGGGGGCCTCAAAGGAGCCGGTGCATTGAAACACCCCCTCCTGCCCAACCCCCACCCGGGAAGGGGGGCAAGTTAGTAAAGAGTCCCAGTGTTAAAACGCGGGCGGGGCGGGGCTTCTATGTCCTACAGGGCAGCGCTGCCGGGCCCAGCATGATGGCAGCCAGGGCCCCACGGAGGGGCAGCCCTGCGCCCAGTCTTCCACCCGTGGAGGGAGCAGGGGCGCCTCCTGGGGTGTCGCCGGGCCCCCACCCCTCCGGGAGTCTACAGGCCGCGGCATCCCCCGCGCTCTCCTCTCCGTGCGTGGTGGTGCCGTGGGAACTGCGCCGGCTCACGTCTGCTCCGCCGCTGCCGCCTGCCCGGCCACCTCGTCCTTGGCGGGGGGCTCCATGTAGATGGGGGTCACCCCGGAGGGCTTCTTCGACCTGCCGGGGCCAGACAGGAGGGTCATGTGGAGCTGGGGATCCGCTCCAGAGCGGTATTGAAGGGGTTCGTACGGAGCCTTTAGCGCCAGGAGGTTTTGGGCGTCCCCTCCCCCAGGCAGGAGCCCCCCACGGTTTTCTCTGGGAAGGCACCCTACTGAGGTCACTGCCCTCGGCTAAAGGTGGGTGCAGGAGGGGAGCCCGCTGGCTCTGCCATTTCATAGGCAAGGAAGGGATCTGGCGCACCCTCCCCCACCGGCAGGGCCTGGCCACACTCACAAGGAGGCAGGCAGGCCCATCACAGGGATCCATCCCCAGCAGCGTGTGGCCATGCTCATGAGTAGGGGGAGGCAGTGGGCGGGCCCACCACAGGGATCCGCCCCCAGGAGGCGTGGCCGTACTCACAAGTAGGGGGAGGCGGGCCCACCACAGGGATCCGCCCCCAGGAGGGCGTGGCCGTACTCACGAGAAGGGGGAGGCGGGCCCACCACAAGGAACCGCCCCCAGGAGGGCGTGGCCGTACTCACGAGTAGGGGGAGGCGGGCCCACCACAGGGATCCGCCCCCAGGAGGGCGTGGCCGTACTCACGAGTAGGGGGAGGCGGGCCCACCACAGGGAACCGCCCCCAGGAGGGCGTGGCCGTACTCACGAGTAGGGGGAGGCGGGCCCACCACAGGGAACCGCCCCCAGGAGGGCGTGGCCGTACTCACGAGTAGGGGGAGGCGGGCCCACCACAGGGAACCGCCCCCAGGAGGCGTGGCCATACTCACGAGTAGGGGGAGGCGGGCACGCCCACCACCAGGACGTGGTTCTTCTTGCGGAAGAGGCGCCACAAGCCTTTGTGGTTGCCACGGACGTCCAGGTCCCAGATGTGCAGGCACTAGGAGGGAAGCGGCGCAGGCAGGTTAGAGCGCTGGCCTGGAGCGGACCGGCGAGCTGACGGCCTGCACCCCGCTCCGTGGCTCTCCAGGGCTGCTCGGCGGAGTGACAGAAATGCCGACCACGAAGGCTCCTTCCACGGCTGCCTGGAGAGCGTCTAACGCTACCTCCCTGCCCCCAGGAATAACCCCATGAGGGCAGCATCTCAGCTACTGGTACACGAGCCAGCTCCATTCGTGGGCAGAGGGGAGACTGCAGGGCCGGGGAGGGGTACGGGTAGAGGGCGCAGAAAGCTGCCTCCTTCTGGGGACTTGAGCTCATCTGCTCCGGTTTCTTCGAGGCACAGTCAACCCCAGAGTCACCCTGCTGTCTCGGGTCCAAGGGAACCGGCCAATAGGAGTCGGTGATAGGGGCCAGCTGAGCCAGACACACGGGGCATCCTAGCGTGGCTGCCGTGGGAGCCAGTGAGAACGTGATCCCTGGAGCTGGGATTTTCAGATGGCCCCGTCGCATCGAGGGGAGCTCTCCTGTACCACCCCAGGGGAGACAAGGGAGATGCCCTTCCCTGACCAGCACCGTGCAGCGTGGGGGGGCAGATCCATGTGGACCAGCCCAGAGGGCAGAGCAGGGCGTCACCTTGGCGAGCTGAGTCCAGGTGGTGAAGTCGGCTTCCCGCTCCATCCTGATGTACATCACGTAGGTCTTGCCTTCCGTGTCGGGCAGGAAGGAGTCCTCGCATGGGTTCTTGCTGTGATCCAGCACCGCAGCCTCACTGGCAGGGGGCACAGGGCTGGTGAGTGGGCAATTAAGGGCACCCCCCAGCTAGGGATGTAAGCGACTAGTCCCTCGACTAGCTGCTTCCTCCCCCTAACAGAGGCAGCAAGGGAGGAGGGGGGAGAGCAGGAGCCGGTTTGGGCGGGAGCTGGTTCCCCCCAGCACCATCTCCGCGAGGGGCAGGGGGTAGCAGGGACCAGGCACGAGCTGGGAATCAGCTGTTCCGACTCACTCCGAGTCCCCCACGCTGCGCTTCAGCCTTTTAGAGGCTCTTAACACATTGAAAAGGCAGAGCTGCAGCGGGGTTATATCCTGGGCCCAGGAGCTAGCCCCACTGCAGCTCCCCTGCTTATCGACTCGTCGATGGAAATTCCATCGACTAGTCGATTAGCTGCTTAAACTAAATGGAACCTCCTTACCCCCGGCAGGCGATCCACTGGGGGGCAAACCCAGTGCGGGAGAGAAGGCGGAGACCACGTTCGGATGATCTGCCCTCCAAGAGGATGGCTTTAGCGATACCCCTGTGAATCCCTCGCCCCAGCCGGCCCTGCCCCAGGCTGATCTTTCAGGCCAAGGGCCACAGAACACACTCACCCCAGCAGCCGGTGAATTTCTATCTCGTAGGCGTCCTTCTTTAAGCTGCACAGGAGAGACAGAGCGTCAAGGGGCAGCGAACGCAGAGACACGTTCCACGAGACGGGCCACGGATGAACAGCACCACACTTCCTCCTTCAGCACCAGAGCCCCCCGGGGGGAGGGGAGAACAGCGGGTTGCAGGGGGGACGCCCCCGTGGGCCTCGATCGACCACACCTCCCGTCTCTCCCCCACCCCACCGATTCAGCGCCGTTCCCACTACGGCTGTGCAGCTTTCACCAGCTAACAGGGGAGACTTACTGGTTAAGGGTAACTGGGGGGGGCTGCTCCGGCCCCATGCCCGGGGGGCTGCCTGTGATGAGCCCAGGGCCTCGCAGGCAGGGGCTGCTCCGGCTGGGACGTCAGGGCAGCTCCTGTCTGCAGTGGTGGGGGCCCAGCTCTGCTCATGCCCCTTCACATCGGCTGTACAACGGGTTAAACCCGTTAGCCCGTAGAGCGGGACTGTCCAGCCCTAATCCCCATGTCGCTGGGGAGCATGGGAAGGGACAGGGACAGGGACAGCGGTGGGCACCTCCCTTCAGAAGCAGGAGGGGGGGGAAATGGGGAGAAGAGAGGAGGGGAGGAGGCAGGAGCAGGGGGAGCTCGTGGGAGAAGAAAGGGGGTACGAGAGCCCAAGGCCCCGGTAGCGCAGGAGGCTCAGGTCACTCACCCCTCCACGTTCTTCAGCGGCACGTTCGGGACGGTGTTGAATTTGTGCTTCTTGAAATAGGCTTCCTGGGAAACGAGCACAGAGAGGGACGTGGGCATCACCCTCCGGAGCCACGGCCACGCTCTGGGTCCCGGCCCTGCCCCGGCCCTCGTGAGCACAGGCCGAGGTCAGAGACCAGTAGGCAGTGCTGTCCCCCCCGCAGGCGGGAGGGCCCCGCCGGCGCCACTCACGTGGAAGTAGCCGTTCATGTTGAGCCCCACGATGCCGAAGTGGTACGAGCGCGAGACGTCGGGGATGATGCACTCCCGGCCCTTCCGCTGCTCCGGCATCCGCATCCACATGTCCCAGTCCCACAGCTGGAGAGGGGCGAGGACGCTGCTTTTAGGGGGGGGGGGGGGGAGGGGATCCTGCTCCTGACCCGGGCACCTGCTGATCACCCCCCCTGAGCTCCCGGCCTCGGAAAGACTTCTGTGCCAGCCCCCTTCCCCCTCCAGGTGCGCGCACGTGAACCTAACCCCCGGACACGGCTGCTGCCAGCAGCCAGCGATTCGTTAGGCGGGAGCCCAAGTAGCGCCCCCTGGTGTTTGTTACCGTAGGGCTACTCTGCTCACGGGCCGGCTGGCCAGCTGGGGCAGGGGGGGGGATGTATTTTTAGCTGCTTTACCCAGGCTCGGCAGACAGAGGCGTCCAGAGCCCCTCAGAGCTGGGGGCCCAGGATCTGGACAGTCTAAAATTTTAAGAGTCACACGTGTCATTTGGGGGGAGAAAGGGGCTGGCACATCCCTGAGACAGCCCCTCCCACACCCTGCCTGATGGCCCCGCCCCACAGCCCCTCCCACACCCTGCCTGATGGCCCCGCCCCGCCTCACAGCTCCTCCCTGCCTCACGGCTCCTCCCCCTCCCCGCCCCACCCCGCCTCACAGCTCCTCCCCCACCGTGCCTCACAGCCCCTCCCCGCCTCACGGCTCCTCCCCCTCCCCGCCCCACCCCGCCTCACAGCACCTCCCCCACCATGCCTCACGGCCCCTCCCCGCCTCACGGCCCCTCCCCCACCCCCTCCCCCACCCCACCCCGCCTCACAGCTCCTCCCCCACCATGCCTCACGGCCCCTCCCCGCCTCACGGCCCCTCCCCCACCCCACCCCGCCTCACAGCTCCTCCCCCACCGTGCCTCACGGCCCCTCCCCCTCCCCGCCCCACCCCAAGGCCACACCCCGCCTCATGGCTCCTCCCCCTGCCCCTCCCCACCTCACGGCCCCTCCCCCATCCCGAGGCAACACTGGATCCTGCCCGGGAGAGCCGAGGGCACCCACCTTCTCTGGGGTTGGCCATTTCGGCTCCAGTTCGTCCTTGTAGAGGCTTTTGCTCAGCACCCAGCCCAGGCCGGGCATGGTCTCCACGCGGTACAGCAGCGAGGGGTCCTCGGCCGTGTGCTCGTAGCCCTGGGGAGCCACACGGCAGCGCTGAGCGCGCCCTCGCCAAGACGCGCCGTGGGCCCCTGGAGGGCGAGCACGCCAAGAGGCGGCGCTACTCCCAGCGCTTCCCACCTTGCTTTGGGCGGGGGCACCGGCCTCACCCACCTACCCCGAACCCCTTCACGCTTTTAGCTGCCTCCCCCCTTCACATCTGGCTTCTCCCCTGCCCTCTTTCCCTTCCCCCTAGAAACCTTCCCGTTCTCACCCTCCCCACTCCGCCCCCTTCCTGCTACCAGACGGCCTCTGCCCCCTGAAGCCGCCTTCTGGGCCATTTCAAGGGGCTCGTTCAGAGGAGCCAGGAGGCTGAACGCCAGCACCAGCTTGTGCCACCCAGGGGTCAGACACGATGCGCTCGCGGCCCCGACCGGGCTGTGAGCTCCGCCAGAGGATACGGGGGAACTGGCACCCTCTGCCCGGCAGGTGCCCCGCAAAACTCTCCCGATTCCAGCCCTGACTCGCTCCCACCAGATCACCCCCCCCGGAGCGGGGAGCAAGAACACAGCACCGTGCCGGGGCAGATGCCTCCACTCCAGCGATTGGCGTTTCAGGGGAGCCAGGCAGAGCTGGAGTGGGAGGCGCATAAGGTGAGTGGAGGCAACAGAGGGGGTCCCACGTGAGCATGGATTGGGGCGGGGAGGGGGAAGGAGTGCAGGGACACCGGAGCCGTTCGCGCCGCGGGGTTCCCGAGACGGGAGAAGCACGCGGCCACGAACCTACCTGGTCGTTCCAGGCCGAGATGCAGTACAGGCTGTCGTCCTCCTCCAGTAAATAGATAGACTGGCTCAGGAAGCTGGAAGGGGATCACCCCCGAAAGGAGATAATTACCGAGGGGAGCCAGCCACCGACAAAGAAACCAGCCCACGCCCCAGGGGGCTCTGCTTACCTGGAAGTGGATTCTCTCCCACCCACTGCTATGGGGCACAGCCCCTCCACCCCCTAACTGGGCAGAGGAGGTAATGGAAGGGCATCCACCCAGCCTGGAGGCTCTTTGCTCAGAACCACGAGCCAGGCAGAGCCCCACCCCTCGAGCCAGAGAGGATGCTGGGGAGAAGCTGACGCAGGAAAAGGAAGAGGAAGACAGTTGCCAGCCTCAGTGCAGGGCAAAAGCAGGTCAGCTGAGGCCAGAGGACACTCAAAGCATTTTGCTACCGTGAGAAGTCACTTAAAGAACAAGCCTCAAATACTCAGTTACATGTCCAGGTCCATTTTACAGATGGGCAAAACTGAGGCATGACACAGTCCAGTGACTTTCTCCCTTCCCTCCCAGGAAGTCAACAGCAGAGCCAGGAGTTTTAGCAGCAGCGACCCCTCGCCCTCCAGGAAGCTGTCTAGCAGCTAAAAACCTAGGCGGCATGGAAGTCTTGACACATGCCCTCTTTGTAATTAGAGCTCGGTTGCAGATAACAGGGTCAGCCCCATCCCAGCATCAGAAGGATGCTCCCACCTCTCCTGGGACCATCCTGCAGATGGCAGTTTGCCAGTAAAGAGCCAGCAGCCACTTGTTTCTGGTGGGGCAAAAGAGGCAGACAGATGTGGCTAGGCTCCTGGGCGATAAGAGAAGTTGTGGGACCAAGCAGAGGACCCGATGTCAGCATGTTAGAGCCTCACCTGAAGAAGTCGATGGAGATGTCCAAGTCTTCTTCCAGTACCACAGCAAACCTGGCATCCTGGGAGGGAAACGAGAGACGTCAGCAGGACAAAGGGGACTCGGACAGAAGAGACACGTCTCGCGGCATCCCCTTGAGGCTCGCAGCCCCAACAAACCTCGACGACCTTAGGATCCTAGAACCGGAAGGGACCTCGAGAGGTCATCGAGTCCAGGTCCCTGCCCTCACGGCAGGACCAAGCACTGTCTAGACCTTATTTGCACCAGGCCTGCCTTGAGTCAAGCCCAACGTGGTGGGGCACGACCACACGTGCGCCCTCAGAGGCAGCCATTTTGTTTGCCAAAGGACTCCATTCCGCAGCCATTGCTCCAGCGAGACGGGTTGGACATAGGGTTGCCAGATACTTTCACAAAAAATACCAAACATGGTGAGGAAAAAATTGGTTGAGGAACAAAACAAAACAAAAACCCCCACACCCGAGGATCAAAGTTGTTGAGAAAAAAGCTGCACACACACACACACACACACACACACACACACACACAGATACTGCGCCTTTAAATCCCCACCCTCCCCATCCCCGCCAGATGCAGCAGGGAAAGAATGCCCCAAGTGGCCTTCCATCCGAGAAAAAAAAGCACGTCCAGTATTTTCTGTTTGTTTTTTTTAAACCGGACAGAGGGGTGCAGTTCCTAGAGCTTGCAGAAAGGCCCCCATGCTGCTTCCCTCCTTCTCCCCCACCACATTCCCGGGTGCTGCAGCACAATGAGAATTTCAGCTCTTATAAATGGGCCCCGTGCGGGGGGAGGTGTTGCTGTCCTGAGGTGCCAGCACCCAGCTTGTTCCTGAGGGGGTCTGCAGGCGCTCGTTCCCGAGCGGACCTGCCCGGCACTGAAAGCAGAGACGCGGCTCGCTCACCGGATGCAGGTTGAAGGTTGCAGTCAGACTGGCCTTGTAGTGCTGTGGGCAGAGACACGAGCGTTAGCAAACATGGCTGCTGAGGCGGTGGCCGTCGATGTGCCACCAAGAGTCTACTACTGCTGCCAGTTCCAGGACCGAAGCTTTAATCCAAGCACGGGAAACGCATGCGTTTATTGCACCGGGCCGTGGGTTCAAGCCCCCCCACCGGCATGGGTGGGGCGCACAGTGCACCAGGAAAAGGGGGGAGAATTTTCCTAAGTGGGGTGAGTGGAAAGGGACCCTCACCTGGGACACCCGGGCATTTTTAATGCTAATTGGAGTGTGCTGAATCCCTTTCAGGCCAAACAGCTCCACCACGTCCATCGGCTCCTGGAAACAAAGAGAGAGACGAGATTTGCTCGACGCACGGCCCCCGGTACGGAGCGGCTGTCTGCAGCTCCATGCTCAGCCCGTGTGACCATGAGCGCACTGCTGTACAGAAGAGGGCAGGATTGACAAGCCATGGACTTTGCCCCGTCTCCTGACAGCAGCGGAGGCTTCAGGCAAGAGTGGGGAACATCCCGTCATGGGCCTAACTACGCCATAGTAACCTCAGCCTACCTAACCTTGTGGCTTGAAGCATGAGGCTTGCTGGGGGGAGGGATAGCTCAGTGGTTTGAGCATTGGCCTGCTAAACCCAGGGTTGAGAGTTCAATCCTTGTGGAGGCCAGTTAGGGATTTGGGGCAAAAATTTATCAGGGATGGTACTTGGTCCTGCTGTGAAGGCAGGGGACTGGACTCAATGACCATTCAAGGTCCCTTCCAGTTCTAGGAGATAACCTGTACAATGGAGATTGCCTAACCCAGCCTGTGTAATGGAAGATGCACAGGAAGCAGCTCACCTCTAGTGCTTATGCATCTGCCTAGAGCCCTGTGAAGAATGGGGAGGTGCATTCCAGGGCTACACGCCACAGCTGTGCTTCATACATACGACAGATCGGCTTCCTTTGCCCTCCAGCATGAAACAAAGTCACCTCCCCAGACAAGTAATAAGCCCATTAGAGTGCCCCCTAATTATCTCAGACTCCTCCTCTCCCCCACGATCCCTATTGCAGCCAGGGAAAGGAAACTCAGATTGCATCAAGGGCTTCTCCTCCCCAGGACACCCCAGGAAGATGGCAGCACAGCGAGCGGCATTTCCTGGCCCAGTGCTGAGCCGTCCTAGCATCCATGCTGCTCCTCCCAGAGCCCAGGGAGCCTGCTTCTGTTGCCATGGCAACGGGATGCAGCTCTTGTTATCTGCGCTCACAAAGCATCAGTCACTGCGGCAAGTGTCCAAAAGAAGAGGATTTCGCTCCCCTCCTCCCCCAAACAAAACCCCACACTTCTGGTTTCATTCATTTTCCGCCACTCCACTCCCCCATCACCACATGTGGTGGAGAACACTTTATACTGCACTGCAGCACATGGAAACACTAGATGCGATGGAGGAAAGAAAATCCTCGACCCCACAGCACGAGCCAGGCCCAGCCACGGTGTCTGTTCGATGCCCACTAGACGCAGCATCTCCTAAGTCCCTTACTAGGCCAGGAACCGAGAGATCTGCCCCAGGCTTGGTCCTTGTGTGACCGTGGGCCACTCAACTGCCTTTGCCGCACGTCGGGCACCCTCTGCCCAGCCGAACGAGGGGGACAAAGGCCAAGCGAAGGCCCCGGTGAAGCCCTTTGAGGCCTACGGGGGTAAGAAGCGCCACAGGAGCGTTCGGCCTCTGGCTGTGTCCGGCAAGGCTGCAGCTGACAGACCCTGGGAGAAGGTTTGTGGGGACAGGCCAGCCTAGGGCAGGTTGTTTGGAGGGGCTGGCGGGGAAGGTCTGATCATTGCCAGGACTATGCAGGGCCCCCGCTTCAGAAGTCACATCACCGCTTGCCAGCCAGGAGTCTCACCCAGTTTTAATCTGACTGGTAGGGCAGGAGGCGCTATCTGGTTATTTTAGACCGGGGTGCCCAGGTCTGGAAGGGAAGGGGTCCAATGCACATGGGGCGCTGGGTGAGGAATCTGGACCCGCCCCCTACAATATGGCGAGGCACAGGTATGCGGAGCTATGGGGCAGCAGAGTTTCAGCACTCCAGACCCGGCCCGGACTAGCTTCCTGACAACGGAGCAGCCATCTTGGGGGCTTCTTACCTGGCTGCTCAAGAGGGAAAAACAGAGAGAGAGACAAAAGGAAGATTTCACCTCAGGCCCTGCAACAAAGCCACATGGGGCACGTCTACACTGAATTAGAAACTGGGTCTGTGAGACCTGGATTTGTGGACCTAGTGCTTCCAAGGGATGTTAAAAAAGTGTAGCTAACTACAGTAATTACTCGTTTAACATGTGCCCGCTTAACATGTTTTCACAATAGCATTTTTTTTTTGGGGGGGGGGGGGGGGAGGTTCAAATAACACAACTGTCCCTGAAATAAAACACGAAAATAATCAAGTGGCGGACTACTTTGTGTGGCGGTATACGTCAGTGAAAACAGTGGTAATACACACGAGAGGATGAATACATGTATCACAGAGCCCAAAAGGGCTTGGGCCAGCCCGGGTCACATGCAGGGACAGTCGGGTTTGCCCACAAATAAAGAGTATTCGGCCAACAAGTTTCGCTCTTGCACAAGACTGAGCTGAGATGCCGTGCCCAGCTTTTGGTGCAAGAGCGGGAGAAGTGTGAAGTCCCACCCCAGGAGAGGAAAGGGCACGAGGCCTAGCCTCTGGGGTGTGGGGCACTCCAAAGGGACCAGGGACGGGACAGAGGTGTAAGCCACCCCATCGCTAGGACACAATCCCGCCCGTTGCTGTCATGCCTGGCCACTCTCCACGTAATAGACTGGCCCCGGTGAAGTCCCTGTGGAATCGCTGGTTCATCTCACAGCTCGGAGACCGGGAGAAAGTGCTTCACGTTCGAGGATGAACGGGGCTCCCTTCCCAGCCCACAGCACAGCACCTCCCCACGCCCCTCAGTCCACCTCTGCTGCCTACTCGACGTGCTAGCCAGGACCGTTCGGATTGCTAATTCGGCAGGAGTGGGTCAGAGAGGGGACTTCAAAGGGCATCTGAGACCTCTCGCCCCCTGTTCCAGCCACAGGGCACTTTAAGGACGCAGAAAATAAAGTTATTTGAAGCAGGAGGCCCAGTTCTGGGCCCTGCCGCGCTTGGTGCTGTACAAAACAAATCCGTGGCCCTTCTCGATCCAAGCCGGAGACGAGAGACAACAGGCAGCGGCCTCAGCACATCAACAGCCCAACCGCTGTCACACGCAGACGCCCAACGGGAACACACCCACGAACCTGCTCCGGCTCGGCCCCTTGGGACAGATTCACAACCTCGCAAGGAGCCCCCCCATTCCCCCCCAAGGGAGATCTTACCTCATAATACCCATCGATGAAGACGGTGATCATCTGGGGGTTGACCCCCTGGGCCGACAGCAGGGACCGCAGCATCCTGGGGGCCAGGAGAGTGGAAATGGGTTTGGTCACAAGTGAACGCCATGGCAACGGGGGTGCCATGCAGCATCTCCTCTCAGACTGGGGGGGGGTGGGGAGGAAGGGGAACGGGCCTGACCAGACCCCTCCTCTCAGCCGACTCTGCCGGGGGCGGGTTAGACATTCCCCAGCTTGGAGAGGGTCTGAGGGGGGCGCCAAGATGAAACCTGGGCCACAGGTGCAGGAGATGGGTTCCACACTCCCGTGAGGCCTAGATCCGGGAGGGGTTGGGGCATGGTTGGCCCTTGCAAACCCAGACGCTGCCCCGTCCCAACGGCGAACGCCCCTCCCCGCGCACAGCTGGTCAGCAGGGAGGAGGCACAACCTCTGGCAGGCTAGACCGGGAACGAACCTGCTTCCAGGACAGCGCCACCCCCCGCCAGCTCCCTGGCGCAACAGCCACTCAGACGCCCTCGAAACACTGGGAAAGTGAAGACGCCGCACAGGGGGCCTCTCCTGCTACCACCACCAGAGCACCTGCCCCGGTTATTCCGAACCAGGCCTGGCCCTAGTGGCCCACCTGCACTAGCAGGGCTGGGTGGCTCTCCCAGGGCTTCCCCCGGCCCCAGATCTGCTGCTTTCCCCAGGAGGGCCCTCCCAGGCGCTGCGCTCACCTGTACAGGTAGTTGGGTCGGTTCCCTGCAATGACAGCCACCGGCACGTTAAAGACTTTGTTGTCCTGGAGCTGGAAGAGAAAAAGCATTGGAGAGAAGGGCTTTGGGAAGCCACCAGCAGCCCCCGATGACCACAGCCCCCCCAAGGGCGGGACTGGCCTGAGAACGCCAGTGAAGAGAAGGCAGAGAGAGCTGGAACAGCCACAAGGTTTAGGAGCCCTGCCCGCAGCCCAGAGAGCTCATGGGAGTCGTTTCAGTGCCCCTCTAGGCTTGAATCGGAGCAGAGACTCTCGCCCGCAAGACCCTGGCAGATCGAATGAGTCCACCAGTCCCTCTCGGACCCCTTCCCGCCCTGCCGAGCAGGGCTGGACGTGGGCCATGCTTGGCTGGCAGGCAGCTAGAGAAACTCTGGGGCTGCGGGACGTGGCACAGCGACTATTGAGGCCAGGTTGTCTCTTCAGGCCTGATCCCAGTCTGGTCAGAGCTGCCACGGGCGGCCTACCCCATGGGACAAGAGGGTGCTTCTAGCTGGAGTGTAACAGAGCCCTAGGCCGGCAGGGCCTCACAGGCCGCTGAACGCCATCTCCCCAGAGCTGGAGCGAAGCGTTACGGCCCACGGGCCGGGCACAGACGAGACGGAAGGGCCACGAGTGGCTGCAGAGAGCGTTTGCACCCTCGTGCCCTGGCCACTTTCTACAGCTCTCAAGCCCTTCCTTTGCGTGGCAGGCCTCCCTCCCAGAATGCACTTGGCGGCCATTTTCCAGCCCTGCCTGGGAATGGACGGGCAGGTGCATTCTGGGAGCAGGCGGATGTGATTTTGGCTAGAGCACTCCATAGACCGCTCAGTTTCCTGCGGGCATCCTGCCAGGTCGGGGCCACGCCCGGGGCCAGGGCTTTCCTCTCCCCCAGGGCAGGGCAGGGGGGTCCGGCGGCGGCCACTCACGGGCTCCGGGTTGAACTCGATGGGCGTGGGGTCCTTGCAGCTGCAGACGCTGCCGTAGCCTTCCACCTTGCTGCAGAACCTCCGCCGCCGGCGATTCAGCTCCGTGTCCGGCCAGCGGCACTCGGCGTCTGCAGGAGAATGGGAGACTCCCAAGTTCAGACCCTTGCTCCCGAGGGAGGGGGGTGGCCGCAGCCCACTCAGTGCCAGGGCTTCTGTGCCAGCGTCAGCCATCGCGCCGGGGGCTTGCCGCCTCTAGCGACGGACAGGCGGGCCGCAGGGATCTGGTGGCCACCCAGGCTGAGCGGATGCCAAATACGGTGCCGGGCACCCCGGCGCAAAGCCACGCCCGGGCACAGAAGGCCCAGGGAGCCGGAGCCATGCAGAAAGGAGGGCGCTTTGACTGGGATGGTCCCGAGACATTCCTTGCAACTGCAGTCACAAAGCGTCCCTTGGGAGCAGGAGGAGGAACCCCCGTCCGCTCTCTCCTCCCGTCAGCTGGGTGCTGGATTGTTACTGTAGGGCTGCCAAGAGCGATCACCAGATTTACAATGGACACCCCAGCTCCATTTTAAACCGCCAGTTTTGTACTCGCGAGGCCAGTGACCCAACAGCCCCCCAGAAAGGGCTCCGTTAGGACTGACATCATCCCCGACCACCCCCCTCCCCCGGGCAAACTCCCCACGGAGGGGCTGGCACACAGCAATGCCTCACCAGCTGGGCTCCCATGGCTCAGGGACCATATTTAGAGAGGGCCCTGGCTCCCCACAGAATCACAGAACCCCAGGGCTGGCAGAGACCTCGGGAGTCATCGAGTCCAGCCCCCTGCCCAAGGCAGGACCAACCCCAACTCCATCATCCCAGCCAGCACTGCCCCTCAATCATTTCTCATCTCCACATCGCCAGGTCCCCGGGTTTACAGGAGAATCCTGTTCCACTTCCCCCAACCCACCCGGAATGGGGGCTGAACTCGGACAGCTGGGTGCCAAGAGCTTTGTAAGGCAGAGTCGGAGTCTCCCCTCCGTCCCCAGCATCTGCTTTGCACACGCGCCCCCCCCCTTCCCCAAGCGAGGCACTGCAGTGGGGCACGGCACGCCCAGCTGCATCCTGCCCTCCCCCTGGTTCCCTACCTTCCACGGAGGTCAGCTGGACTTCGGTCTTCAGCAAGACAGGGTCCCCCCAGGCCGAGAGCGCCGGGGACTTGGAATGCTTCTCGCCGTACACCTCGCCTGTGGGGCGGATGCGCCGTCAGGGCCGGGCCGCTGCCGAACCGCGCTCGAGGCCCCACCGCACCCAGCCCCAGGACAGAGCCAGCCAGACCCCATGGGATGGCTTGGTACCGCTTCCCTCCAGGAACGGCAGGCGCCTAAGGAGGAGATGTCCCCATCCCCCAACCTGCCCCAGGGAGTAGGCCCCCATCATGGCCAAGCGCCTTGAGGGTGAGGAAGCGGTTTGAGAGACCCGGTTTGAGGGGGAGCCTTTTCCATCCAGTGCACAGGACCCCTAGACCCCTTCTCCATCCCTGCCCCTGCAGCCCCCGGGCCTGGCGGGAGCAGGACTCTCACCTCCTTTCTTCCCCACAAAGCTCCACATGTCCCGCCAGCTGAGGGACGAGGCCGCTTGGCTCCCCAAGGCCTTCAGGAGGCTCTTTGCCGGGTCTTTAAGGTGGAAGGAGCCTTCGTCCTGGAACGAAACAAAACCCGTCCTGAGGCGGCGCCTTCCCCGGCTCCGACCCGACGCGACGCCTCCCCCGCCGCAGCCCCCGGGGGCTTTCCGCCGTGCCCCTCTAGCTCCCGCCGGGGCTCCACGGATGCCCACCAACTGCACAGGGTTTCACCCCCCTGCGGACAGAGGGCGCGAGGCAGACTCGGGGGGGAGGGGAGGGAGAGTCGGAGGAGCCACCCTTTCCGACTCAGGAGCGTTGCCTCGCCAAGATCAGACAGACAGACAGACAGACAGACAGAGCCCCCGGGCTGCAGTCCCCTGGGTCAGACGAACACACTTCATCCCTTTGGAGAACGTCTCTTCCCAGCTATTTCCCACCCAATGCAGGTGACGCGGCACGTAAGTGCCCGCCAGAAATCAGACAACAGAACAGTTTCAATACAAGGGCACCGGGGTGGTTTGCACTCAGCGCCTTATGGAGAAGCAGTAGGCGCAGGATGCATTACGGGGCAGAAAATACACCCCTCCCCCCCAAACAAGAGTGAGACAAGAAGGCTGTGTCTAGACTGGCAAGTTTTTCTGCAAAATCATCTGCCTTTGCGGAACAACTTGCCAGCTGTCTACACTGGCCGCTTGAATTTCCACAAGAACATGGACGATCTCATGTAAGATCATCAGTGTTCTTGCGGAAATACTGTGCTGCTCCCGTTCGGGCAAAAGCCCTCTCGTGCAAATCATTTGCGCAAGAGGGCCAGTGTAGACAGCACAGTGCTGTTTTCTGCAAAAAAGCCCCGATGGCTAAAATGACGATTGGAGCTTTTTTGCCAAAAACTTTTCCGTTAAAAGCATTTCTGGAAAATCATGCCAGTGTAGACGTAGCCGAAAGGTATAAAAAAAGTGACAAAAGGGAGCCGGGGCGGGTAGAGTGTGTTACTCTCTTCCCACTCGTGGCGGTGGGAGACAGGAGTCACCCCATTCCGGTCAACAGCGCTACGCAGGGGTTACATGTAAATGTTGTTTTCACACAAGCACCCTTGTACTTTCTGCGCATGCACAGTCCCAGCAAAAGGGAATTTGGGAGGATGCCTACAAACAACAACTTAACAGTCCCTCTGCTGGAATGCTGAGACCACTACCCGCCACGCTGATCAGTCTGGATCCCCGGTTTCCATGTGCTTCCCTCTCGGTCTGCAACAGCTCAATGCCTCTGGTCTTATACTGAAATGTTAAATGCCCGGGGGCGGGGCCTGTTTCTGTTCTGTGTTTGTACAGCGCCCAGCACAGTGGGGGGTTGGGGGGGGGGGGGGGTCTGGCCCGGATTCTTGGTGTTCCCAGAATAGAATCGACAGTGTAAATCGGGAGGGGAACGGCGCTCGTTGTCAGACATACGCGGTGGAACGTTCACGAGACAAGACTGCAGGGAAGCAGAGCCGGCCTCAGCTCGCTTCCGTAACTCGAGCTGCGGTCCTCAGCCCCACCTACCTTAATGGAGAAGATCAAGATGCGGCCCCGGGCCACCATGTTGAGGAAAAGGACCATGGCTTCGTCCTCATGGGGCGAGTAGGTGTCGAACACCCGCTTGGCCATCACGTGCCCCTGCAGGGGTTCAAACACACCGGAGGGATGTCAACACCACCGTTAAAAAGAAGGTTCAACATTCTGGCTCACCAGGATCCCATGGGTAGGGGGCTGCTATAGCCCAGCCAGGTCGCTGGTTAACCGGTTACCAGTAATCATCAGCTGGTAAGGGTGATGCTTCCTGGTTAACTGGTTACTTGTTAACATCCCTAGCACAGCCTGCATGATGCACGTAGACCATGACCCCAGGCATCAATACTCCCTAGAACGCCTTACTGCGGCGGGGCGGGGCCAAATATACCGAGTCCTCCACTTCGGAAGGAGCAATCAATCAAATGTGTACTAAATGGGAAGGGACTGCCTAGGAAGGAGCACTGCAGAAAAGGATCGGGGGGAGGGGGGAGGGGATTACAGTAGATCATACTGTTGACTCATGTTTAGCTTGCAATGCTGTTGCCAAAAAAAAGCAAAAATTTCCCGCTGGGGGGCTTCAGTAGAAGTGTTGTGAGCAAGACACAAGAAGTAATTCTTCCATTCTCCTCAGGCCTCAAGCGGAGGGTTGTGTCCAGTTCTGGGCACCACATTTCAGAAAAAGAGGTGGGCAAAACGGGAGAAGTCCAGAGAAGAGCAACAAAAATGATTGTCTAGAAAACATGAGCTATGAGGGACGACTGAAAAAGAGAGAGAGGAAAAGAAACAAACAAAAAACCACGGGTTTGTTTAGTTTGGGGACGAGAAAACATGGTGGACATGGCAGCAGCTTCCAAGTAGGTAAAACAGTGGTGTCCAACCAGTTCTGAAGCAAAATGAACTAGTCACATTATTCTGAAAATGTACATAGTTGTGAACCAACTAGCCACACTCAACCAGCCAAATAGCCTAGAGTGTTGGACACCACTGATCTAAAAGGTTGTTACAAAGAAAAGGGAGAGAAAGTTGCTCTTTAATCTCTGAGGATAGAACAAGAAGCAATGGGCTTAAATTGCAGCAAGGGAGGTTTAGGTTGGACATTAGGAAAAACTTCTTAAGTGTCAGGGTGGTGAAACACTGGAATAAATTGTCTAGGGAGGTTGCGGAATATTCATCACTTGAAATTTTCAAAAGCAGGTTGAACAGACACCAGGCCAGGCTGGGCTAATTAGGCGATCCTAATTAAATCCCAATTAGAACAGGGGTCTGGCCTAGAGGAATTCTCTCGGTCCCTTCCAGGCCTATGATTCTAGGATTCACCAGGGGTGTCAGACGTGCATCCCGGCATGGAAAAAGGAGAGGCTGGTGGGCCATGACCCAATTGCTTTCGGGGGAAGAGGCAGTGTGGGGGGAGGGGGTTTGGTTCAGGTGCCCGTGCCCCCCACGTTTAGGGACCTTCATCATCCTAGTACACAAAACCTGAGTTCAGTCTGCACCCCAGGAGCCAAAGCCGCCCCGGACAATGGAACGACTCCCGTTGAAGTCCACGGCTCTACCTCCAGCCTACTTCCAACCATGGCTTCCCAAGCCATTCCCTCTGGGCTGTACTTTCGCCAGGCCGAGGCCCGTGCTACTGCAGGTCTATCGGTTGCTGCCAGCCCCTGGCACTTCGCTCCATGCATGGTGCACGCCCCGAGCAAGGAAGAGGGTCCCAGCCCCGCCCCACATCCGTGCCATTTACCGTAGCCTGATTTAACACAATGACATGGATCCCTCTGCCCTGCTCCCGAGCCTCATCTTCCAACACCTGCGGGAGGGGGGAAAACGTGATTATAGCCAGGAACCAGGTTTCCCTGGGTCACAGCTGCACCGACAGGGAGAATTCGCTGCACTTCAGAATTCTGGGTTCTCTGTGCTCCAGGAAGAGCTTTGGCCCAAGGGCCGGGGGATGGAGATCAGGTCTGTTCTGATATCACCCAGGCCGGTTCACCCGCCCTCAGGCTCCCGGGCCAGCCACTAGGGTTGCCAGGTGTCTGGTATTGTACCGGTATTTGCGCGCTCTGTCCGGTAAAAAAAACAGAAAATACCAGACACGTGCAATGGCCAGTATTTTCTGTTTTTTCCAGCTGTGCACTGGACGGAAGCCTGGCGTGGGCGGGGGAGCGGCTGGGAGTCCCAGCTGGGAGGCGGGGCCGCGATTGCTGCTGGGAGCCCTCAGTCAGTTGAGTGTGAGGAGGAGGGGAAGCCTCCTTGCTCGGGCATCGCCGGGAGCCAGCGCGGGACAGGCAGTCAGTCTGCCTCCCCACCGGCCGATTTGCTCACCCCCCGCTTTCCCGGCCAGCTGGTTCTCCCCCACTTCCCCTCCTGATCTCCCCCCCCCCCAATGAAGCATGCCTGGTTTTTTTGTTTTTTTTAAAGGACTACCTGGAAACCCCCAACAGATCCTTGGAGTCTTCCCCCCCCCCCCCCTTCACCCCCCGCAACAAAATTTTCTTGGTGTTTTTTTTTTCTGGGGGTGGGGGGCGGGGCGCCGTGTTCGGTATTTTTGTTTCAGCCACCTGGCAACCCTACCAGCCACTCACCGTCGTCCCGTCCACAGCCACGTAGACCTTCGACCGGCTGGAGTACACCTCGATGTCCAAGAGCTTCCGGCTGCTGGTGGGGCGGCGCGGGGTCTCCAGGTGCTGCACGCCTTCATCTAAGGGGAGAAGGGCACCCCCAGACTCAGCCCTGCCTGCACCCGTGTGGCTGGGCGTCAGGAGCAGCAGCCGGATCCCCAGGGTGGGTGAGATCCCCAACCGATTTGCACGCCACGCGTTCTATTTTGCCCCTCCCGACGGGCTGCAGCATCCCTCTTTACCAGCCTGGGGGGGAACGTTCTAAGCCACGTTCTTCCGACACGCCCACTCGACACAGCCCCTGGCGCCCGCGGGACCAGGAGGCAAACCTTGAGGACCTTCAGCTCTTTAAGTACTGCAGATAGATGAGAGAGCAAGGCAGCCCCTGCTATCACCGGTCCTTGCTCATTTGGGGTCTCAGTCCTGTTCTGGGTGGACAGGGGTCCACGTGGCCAGAGCCCCCACGGCTGGTGGTCTGAACCGAGCAGCCCAAGATGGAGAAGGGAGCCACGGCCGCCTTCCCAGAATGCCAGCTATTCCGGTACTTCTGGGAACGGCAGGGGCCCAGCTCTGCTGGCCTGGCTCGCATGGTGCATACAAGGGCATGCTACTCAGAGAACGCCATTTCGAGGAAGGCTATTGTTCCGCCCGCCCCACACCCTGGCTCTGCTATAGTCTCAATACCAGACAAGGGGGACACCACCAAAAAGAGAGGGCTGTCCAGCTTCACACAGGACGAATGGCCCACCAAGAATGAAACACTGTCTTTAGCAGTGTGCGGGGGGTTCCCTCAATGTTATGGCTAGGGCTGGTCAACCATGTTCCCATCAACAACGGTCTTTCCAGAAGAAAAGCGGGATTTCGGTTACACAATTCTCACACACACTGGAAAAAAAAAGTTTCAAGGTTTGCATCCAAACCACCAAATTCTTGAGAAGTGAAATATTTCAGGGCTGACATCCTGCCCCAGGGCCTGGTGGGAATTGTAGTCCTGTCTCCTCCCCTCCCTATTCTCTTCTGTGGGCTTGGCTCCCTAGGTAAACTACGTCTCCCATAATGCAACCACCTCCCGTTACCCTGAGGAGAGACCCTGGTGCACCATGGGAGATGTAGTCCTATAAGGAGCCTCACCCACAGAAGGGTGGGCACACAAGGCATCTGAAATACCATCCCCATGAGGCACAGCAGCAGCATTTCTAATGACAAATATTTTTGGTTTAGATTTTGTTTGCCAAAAAGTTGCCCCCCCCCTCCCGCCCCAGCCATGGAAAGTTTTAGCAAAGCCTGTTTTCTAGCCAGCTCTAGGTGCATTGACTGCCTGCTGCTGCCGTGACCCGGGCCCCTCCGACTCACCATAGTCTTGGGCAGACTCCTCCTCCTCCTCGCTGGCAGCTCTTCTAGTGTCCAAAATCAGCTTGATATTCACAATGACCGTCACAAGCAGGAAGAGGACGGCCCCCATCTGCAAGGCAAAAAGTTCTGGTCCCATTCCATGCCACACGGCGACATGCCAGGAAAAGATCGCCATAAGCTACACTGAGCCTCACAGACGATCTCCGGCAGCCATAGCTTTCCCTTCACATCTACTGGAAAGGGTGGCCTAGTGGCTTGGGTGTTTGCCTGGGACTTGACACACCCAAGTTCCATTCTCAGCTCTGCCACATGCTTCCTGTCAGACTTGGGCTCATCACTTAACTTTGCCTCAGTTTCCCCACCTGCACAATGGGGACTCTCCTCACAGAGGTGTGAAGAAAGAAGGAACCCCCACATTAGGAAAGAGTGAGGATGACAGGGAATTCGGCATTACACCTGCCCCGGAAGCCTGAACTCCCCATCCGCCCTGACTTACAATCTCTGAAGCGATTCATAGGCCCAAGTGGGCACCCTCAGGGGAGAGAGCCCTGTGGGCCGCACAGAGCGTCCCATCATCCAGCTACCTGGGATACTAGCGTCATGAGTGCGCCCGTCGGCAGGCAGACCTGTGAGGAGATAGAGGTCGCTATGGGAACTTCGAGGGTGTTCCCCACGTCAACCCCCTTCTCCTCTCCAGTGCAAGCACTAGCCCCGCACTCCCATCGGCTGGGAACCTGATGCCGGCTGCTTCTGGGGTGCAGCCTGGTCTGTGGTGCCAAGGACAAGCAGGAAGCTGCCTTACTCGTCTCTCCCCGCTGCAATGCTGCCCGGGAGCTGCTTGAGATAAACCCCTCCTGCCCCAGCACCGACCCCCCCCCACCAGCCTGAGTCCCCTCGCATGCCCCTAAGCTCCTCCTCAACCCCACCCCAAGCCCACACGCTAGTCACATTAGGTTGGGTCGCGGCATCAATTTTCTTCAACTGAGTCACGAGAGGAAAAAAAACCAAACCAAACCAAAAAAGCTTGAAACCCGCTGCCTTAACCTCACGGATGGAGGCCCGGAGGCTGCGGGTTCAAATCCCGGCACTGCCACGCTCCCTGCAGGAGCGCAGGCAAGTCGCACCATTACTCTCGCCACGGCGGCGTCTCCCCCCACCGCGTGGCACAGGAGGAAGCGAGCCCTGAACTGCCGAGGGCTACAGAGCCACCCACGGAGTCACAAAGGCGAGAACTCACGGACGGAGCCAATGGCGTTCCCGGGGAAGCCGGCCCCTCTGCCTCACCACAACGGGACAGAGCAGCCTGCCCGAGACCAGGGTCCCCTGCTCAGTTACCCACAGGGACGCCTGTGAAACCAGCGCGAGCGCTAGCTAGCATTGCGGGAGCCATCCGCCAGCGCACGAGTATTTACCACGGCAAGTCGGAAACCGACCAAGGGAAAAGGCCACTGGCTCAGGTCTAGCGCGTGCTCATCAGACAAAAGGGCCTAGATCCACCCAGCCATGTGGCCTCAGTCCTGCCTGGAATTGTGTTCTCGGACCGTGTGTGCGGGAGGAGGGGAGGTGAAGGGTTAAGCTCACCCTTAACAGGTGAGGCTTCCCAGCTATGGCTAATCGGTGGGAGATGCCCCCTGCCCTGCAAGGCCTGCCACGGGTGGGGGGGGGGGCACTCCAGCCCACCCAGAGCAGTCCATGTCCATGGGGAGGGGGTGCACCAAGCCCCACTTCCTACATTCCCCACATTTCATCAGTTAAACATCAGGTTTAAATGGATTAAACAGAATTTTACACCCCTAGCAGGGGTGGGAGGGCTGCTTGTTTCAATAGCTGGGTTCCACGACCCCCTTTCTACAGCTGGGTTCCACTACCCCTGTTTTTAGATCAAGGATGCTTGCCCCAACCGTTCAGGTATCTAAAAGGGAGTCACAAAGAGGAGGGAGAAAAATTGTTTTTCTTGGCCTCTGAGGACAGGACAAGAAGCAACGAGCTGAAACTACAGCAAGGGAGGTTGAGGTTGGACATTAGGAAACACTTCCTACCTGTCAGGGTGGTTAAACACTGGGATAAATTGCCCAGGGAGATTGTGCAATCTCCAGAGATATTTAAGAGCGGGTTGGACAGACACCTGTCAGGGATGGTCTAGAGGGTGCTTGGTCCTGCCGTGAGGGCAGGGGACTGGACTTGATGACTCTCGAGGGTCCTTCCAGTTCTAGTGTTCTGAGATTCTAGGATTCCTGCCCTATCCACGGTGCCTGCCCACGCTCAGACAAAAGGGGCCAGATCCACCCATCCACATGTCCTCAGTCCCACCTGGAATTCTGTTCTCTCAGACTGGGGCGCGGCGGAGGGGGAGCGGGGGGAGGGACATGCTTGAGTTTGATTACCATCTTCCTCACTAGATCAGAGGCGCTGTTTCTAGGAGCCAGGCTCTGAGGAAAGACAGCAGATTAAAAACCAATTCGTTGTTTGATGTTTCTTAACCCTGGTGAAAAGGAGCAGGCCAGGAACAGAATCTGCCTCTAGACACCCTCTCTCTCTGCGGCACCTTCTGTTCTTTTCACTGCAGCCCTGTTCTGACGCTTGCCCGGAGCTCTCCACCTACCAGAGGGAGCCTGCCCAGATTTCGTTATCGACGACAGCGTCATTACCTCGGTGCCGAAGAGCGTTTACACAGCAGCGCTGCACCGAGACCCATTCCCCGCCCGGGAAGGCTCATACACGCGCCACGTGTCCAGAAAGGCATGTTCCCGGCCACTCGGGCTGGGAGGGTGCCGAAGTTATAGATTAACAGCCACGCCGCAAGACAGAAGGGACTGCTGGTTACAATGAGCTAGAATAGCCACCCCGAGGGTTACATGCTGCTCATTACATCCATTACGGCGCTGCTTTTGGATGGCTGCAGGAGCAGGGGAAAAGGGCTTGGTTCACAGAGATGCAGCATGGTCCAATAAACACGACCTATCCAAAGCCATAGTCCATTTCAGTCCATTTCACAGTCATAGGCTTGTAAATACACATGCATTTCACAGTGTCACCTATTTAAATTGTGCAGTATTGTCACCATAAGGGTCCCAGCTGAAAATGGGACCATGGAATGGGGGTGCTGCAAGGCTAGAGAGTGTGGGGGGGGGGGATGTCACAGTTTTGTGCTGCTGCTGCTGCTGACGGCGGTGCTGCTGCCTTCCGAGCTGGGTTCCCGGCCAGAAGCCGCAGAGCTTCTTGTAGCCAAGAGAGGTTTCCGGAGATGGGTGACACGCAGCCTTGAGAGAAGCCTGTGTGGAAGGGGAGGAAGTCCTGTGTGGAAGGGGAGGAAGGGCAAGGAGAACACAAAATGAGCCCCCATCTGGGGCATCCTCAGTTCAAGATCCAGAGTGTGGTAATGAAAGGCACGTATGTGGGGATGTCTGACCACAGCGGCTCCCTCACCATAGGGTGCTGGGTAGTCACCGACCTCAGAGGCCAGCCCTGCTCCCCCCGCCCAATTGATAACTTCCTCTCATCCCATGCCATCCTCACATCTGCACCGCTGTTAGCACGGACACGGGCTTCACAGCTGGGATCCTGCCCAGCAACAGCTGCTCTCCGGCCCCCTGGCTGTGAAAGCTGGTCTCCCCCAGTGACATGCGGCTAACGTAGGGGAGAGATCAGATTTCACGGCCCGTGACACATTTTTCCACGGCCGCGAATTGGGCAGGGCCCCACGAATCGGGGTCAACGACGGACAATGCGAAGGGGAAGGAGAGGCTGAGAGAGCAGCCAGCAAAGGCTTCGCAGGTCTCGGATACAGCCCGTGTCTCTTTCCCCTGTCACGAAAGTGCTTCTTAAAAATGGCCCACGTGGTCCACTATGATCAGAACATGCCTGGCTCAGAGCTGGCCATTTGCTTTATCTACAAATAGAAACAGCTGCAAAGCTTCCCACATGTCCCATACGGGAGGAACTATTGTTAAATTCCCAGGCCCTGTATTCGGGTTATAGATTAGCCACGGCTTCTCAATACCTACTATCAATTTTAGAGAGTCTGTCTGTTCAAGAACTACTCACCGGTAAAAGCTGGGACCATCAAGTTCCGTACACAGCTTCCTCAACAGATCTTAAAGAAAGGTCAGGATTTGGTTGTGCCAGGACAGTGGGATGTGCCTGGAATGGGATTGGTGCTCTTAAAACCATACAGAAGAAAGACAGAGTCACCAAATCATGTACGAACAACGAAAAGTCCTGCGGCACCTTATAGACTAACAGATTTATCGGCACATAAGCTTTCGTGGGCAAAGACCCACTTCGTCAGATGCTGTTCCAAAACATCTGTTAGTCTCTAAGGTGCCACAGGACTTCTCGTTGTTCTTGAAGATTCAGACTAACACGGTTACCCTTCTGATACAAATCACGTACAGTCCGCCAGAAGATCCCAGTGACACAACCCAAGTTGGACAACAGCGTTACAGGCAAACAATACGTCCCTTCCACAGGGATGGGAAAAAAAATTAGTCAGAGGATTCCAGACTCCATGAGGAGTGGCTTGAGGGAACAGGAATCTGGTGTGCAGAAGCACCAATTTACACCCACAAGGCCCAAGGGCACTCCACTTGGGCTGCTGGAAAGAGGCCACTTCTGAAAAGCTGCACCATTTGACCCCATGCCACCCTCAAGCGTTCAAAAGCAGGGAATCAGGCCCCAAGCACTTACAAGATTGCCTTGATAAATAAATACATTTTTAAAACAGATTGGGTAGGGTTGCCAGATGGTTTCTGAAAAAAAACAACAAAAAAAGGGACCCCGAGAGTTGTTAAGAAAAAAACTAAACAAACAAATTAAAAAAAAAAAAACAGCATGGCCCCTTTAAGAAATGCTTTTGAGGCTCTTTGGCCCTAACAGGCTGCCGCCCGCCATCTTGCCTCCCTGTGTGGGGCCGGACAGCTCCCCCGGTAAGCACTAGGGTTACCAGGTTGCCTCTGTATTGAGCTGGACAGCCTGGCTGCATCTAGACTGGCAAGTTTTTCCACAAAAGCAGCCACTTTTGCGAAAAAACTCACCAGCTGTCTACACTGGCCGCTTGATTTTGCACAAAAGCACTGACGTTCTACTGTCCGAAATCAGTGCTTCTTGCGCAAATGCTTTGACGTTCCCGTTTGGGCAAAAGCCCTTTTTCGGAAATGTTTTTGCGCAAGAGGGCTAGTGTAGACAGCTAAAAACTGTTTTGTGCAAAAAAGCCCCAATGGCGAAAATGACGATTGGGGCTTTCTTGCGCAAAACCGCATCTAGATTGGCACAGGTGCTTTTCCTACAAAAAGTGCTTTTGCGGAAAAGCGCCCGTGCCAATCTAGTCGCTCTTTTCCGCAAATGCTTTCCATGAAACTTTTCCATGAAAAGCATTTGCGGAAAATCATGCCAGTCTAGACGGAGCCCCTAAGATATTCACCTCCTGGCTGGGAAACTTTAAAAAAAAAAAAAGAGTACTGGACATTTTAGGTGTCCAGTATTTTCTGAATGTTTTTACTGGAAGGTGGTGAAAATACCAAACTGTACAGTTCAATACCAGACACCTGGCAAGCCTAGATTTGGGTTGTTTGCATGGGGCTTCTGGGTTTTGTGTCTTTAGGGGCTCTGTTTTCCAGCTCTTCTCTGCAAGCACAGAGGCTAGAAACGTCGCGCGTTAAAAAAAGTGAGAGTCTTGGAGCCGTGGCGGAAAAAAAAAAAAAAAAAAGGCACCAGCACCAAATATTCTAAGGCCCATGCTCAGAGAACTGTAAGAGCCACTCTTCCTACACAAACAGCCCAGACACAAGCTCCCTGACTTACCCGGCGTGGCTTGGGTCCTTAACTCAATTCATTTTTGGAGAAAAGGTCCATCCTCCATTTGAATCACTGCTCTGGGGTAGGGATGGGGGTGAGGGGTGCAGGCTGCCCTGAGGACAACCCCAGTCCTCTCTCACCACAGCAGCTCGGGGCTCCAGCTGGCACAGCAGGGGACGGGCACATGTCCCCTGGGTGGGTCGAATCCATGTTCTTCTGCCTCCTGCCCTCCCAGCCAGAGTGAGGAATGCAGCAAACTCTGCACTTTCCCTTCACTCCCTGACAAAGGGAAACAGCAATGTTGCCATATGAATCGGGAGATGGAGGGGGGGAAGGGGACGGGGACTTCAGCCTCCCTAAGGGCTGGGGTAGTTCTGGACAAGTGGGGGTGCCCCTAGCCAGCCCCTTTCACCTGCCTGGTGATTCTGTCTCTTTTCTGTATGGTTTTAAGAGCACCAGTCCCATTCCAGGCACACCCCATTGGCCTGGCACAACCAAATGCCTGACCTTGCTTTAAGATATGATAAGAGGAAGCTGCACATGGGGTGTTGCTGTTTAGGAAGAGATCCCGCACAAACGGACACTCAAATATACAGCAGGTAAATTTTACAAACAAGATTAATGAGGCGTTTACAGTCAAAACTTAGTTCTGCTAAGAAAGGGCTACCCAAGGCCCTTGCAGCGCTGAAAACCTCTAGCCTGGTCGCACAGAGGACCACACAACGAAAGACTCACTGGTTCTAGTTTCCCTAGCCAATACACAGCGGAGAGCCAACAGGAGTGAGTCTCACAAGGCTTTCCCCCACAAGCCAAATGCAGAGCTAGAACTCACAACCAGGCACCTAGTAAGTCCACCCTCCCCTCCAGGAAATATTGCAGGGCGTCCTGGCTATACATCCAAGATCCGTTCTAAAATCTGTGGGGCTGTGTCTACACCGGGCCACTTATTCCAGAAAATAAGCCGCTTTTCCGGAATAACGTGCAAGCTGTCTACACTGGCCGCTTGCTTTTCCGGAAAAGCAACGACGATCTACTGTAAAATTGTCAGTGTTTTTCCGGAAAAACTATGCTGCTCCCGTTCGGGCAAAAGTCCTTTTCCAGAAAAACTGTTCTGGAAAAGGGCCAGTGTAGACAGCACAGATTTCTTTTCCGCAAAAAAGCGAAAATGGCGATCGGGGCTTTTTTCTGGAAAAGTGCGTCTACATTGGCCACAGACGCTTTTCCGCAAAAAGTGCTTTTCCGGAAAAGCATCCTGCCAATGTAGACGTGCTTTTTCCGGAAATACTTATAACAGAGAACTGTTCCGTTTTAAGCATTTCCGGAAAAGGGTGCCAGTGTAGACTTAGCCCATCTGTCTATAACTGATCTCCTCCCCTGTATTTCAACTCTTCCTTAGATGCTCTAAAATCCCACGAGAGAGGCTCTTCTGCTATTTCCATCCTAGTTGGAAGGTTCAGAATGATATTTCTGCAAGATCTGTAGCCCCCTCACTCCAATGTCTGCTAGTTCAGGGAAATCACTGGATGGTGGGGTGTGCTTCTCCACCAGTGTTCCCTCTAACCTGATGTTTCTTAAACTGTGTTCCGGGATACACTGGTGTGCCGTGAGGTGTCTACACTGGCCCTTGAATTTCCGGAAAAGCAACGATGCCCTACTGTACAAAATCAGCCGCTATTCCGGAAAAACTATTCTGCTCCCGCTCGGGCATAAGTCCTTATTCCGGAACACTGTTCCGGAAAAGGACCAGTGTAGACAGCCCAGTGGGCTTTTCCGGAAAAAAGCCCCGATCGCGAAAATGGCAATCGGGGCTCTTTTCTGGAAAAGCGCGTCTACATTGGCCACAGACGCTTTTCCGGAAAAAAAGCTTTTCCGGAAAAGCAGCCTGCCAATGTAGATGCTCCTTTTCCGGAAAAACTGAAAACGGAATAGTATTCCGTTTTAAGCATTTCCAGAAATTCATGCCAGTGTAGACACAGCCTGGCTGTATAGCAAGACGACATCAAGTGGGGAATTCCCCCCCCCCCCCCCCGTCGGACTTCCATTTGCGCAAACTGTTGTGGGATTTTTTTTTTGCAAGACGTAAGAGCGGGGAATGGGAGGACTTAACACATCAGATCCTACAAGTGTCAACGATGTTCGTGCAGGATGGATGTTTACCAGGGCAACTTCTAGCAGGGATGCCCTATATTTCAGACTTGCTAAGCTGTGCAGGCCTGGTAATCAACAGCATCTAGCCACAGGTGAAATCGATGAAGGTCCCCTCTGTCTGCAGGAAAAAGATCTTTCTTGGGCACTTGCCATAGCTAGAGGAGGGTTTGACTCGTTCCATTCTACCTTGTAAGGGTGAAACACAATGCGGGTGGCTTCTCAAAGGACAATTTATTCTCTTCCCCTGCGTTAGGTCACAAGGCGGCAGCATCTGCAGCCCGACACAGACGCCATAATCCATGGGGCTTTGCAAGTTTATCTTCTCTAATCCCTGCCTCTCTCTCCGCCCCGGCATGATTCGCATTACTCCAGGGCACTCACCTGGCACAGCCGCCGGACGGCCCTCTGGTTCATCAGCTTGTACTTCCAGGCCAGGTACCAGCTCCGGTTTTTCCGCGGGACAAACTGTTTGGCTGGAGCGTTGGGTTTCCACTCATCCATTATCACGGGGCGAGGAAGAGGGGGGAAAGGAGCGGGAGGGGACAGCTGTCAGGATCTGGTAGGTTCTGGTCCCATTCCTTCGAGGGTCCTTGCTGAGACAGGATCAGCACTAGTAAGACCTGCGGTTGAACAGGATGGGGTGAACTCCTCCACTCGCTCCCAGCCTGATGTTCAGTGGAGCCAACATCAGAGCAAGAATCGGGCCCCTAGCACGCGGACTCCGGAGCCAGGGCTGCGATCAGCCGACAGGCAGCAGCAGCGCTCGGTGCAGGGGCTTGCTCACGGAGCAGAGCTTTGTCCCTGTGCCACCAGTTGCAACCTGGCACAAGCAGGTAGCGACCTAGAGCCATTTCCTGGCCTCCGTGGAGCCAGCTGGCGGCTTCACTCCAGTTCCTAAATGGAACCGGCATCCGCAGCATGGACAGCAGCACTGCAGCTGGCCAGCAGGAAACCCAGACAGCCTCAATGGGGCCTGGAAAGCCAGCTCGGCCCAGCCCCTCACCTGGGGCATTAGCGAAGGGTAAAAACCCTCTTGCACCGTCCCGCCCCACACTGCCCTGGGGGCTCATGGAGAATTTCACACCATGCCAGGGGAGCCTTTAAACTCCCCACGGTGTCACACGCACTAGACCGGATCGGGGATCACAGGGGGGCACAGCACCCCCGAACTCTCTGCTCCCCTTTAACACCCATAGGGAATCCACAGGCCAGGATACGGGGCGGGGCGGGGGGGGGCTGAGATCTCCCTGGGGGGGGGTGCAAATCCCAAGCGAGTTGGGCCTGTGCGGGTGTGTGGAGAGAAGGGGGGGGGGGTTAGGGGAACCAGCAAGGGGATCCACTAGCCCAGAGCCCCCCCCAGTGCTTGGGAGAGGGGAAAAACTGGGGGGGGGCGCCCCCTCCCTGCACCAATCCCTCCCCCGCCCCTTTCCAGCGGAAGCGGAACAGGGATGGCTACAATGTAGCAGCGGGCAGAGGCCGATCCTGGGATCGCAGCGCCCGGGAGGAGAGGGGGGGGCTGGTACTTACGGGGGGGGGGGGGGGGGGCTGCACCGTGCGGGCGGGGCCGCTCTCAGGGGCGAGCCCGGAGTCGCCTCCCGCCGCAGCCGCTCGGGCAAGGCTGAAATTGACGCGCCCGCCCGCTTCCGGCGGCTGAGCAGCGAGCAGGCTGCTCTTAAAGGGGAAAGCTGCGGGACAGGGAGGAGCCCGGGCCGGGGGGGGGTCCCTTCCGTCCCACGTGCCCCCCCCCACTTTGGGGCTCCACCCAGCGGCTCAGAGCCCCCCCCCCCCCCGGCCAATCCCCACTCGCTCCTTGCGCTGTCTGAGCCCAGAGCCTCGCCTCGCTGAAGAAAATCTAATGGGGAAGGAATTCGCTCCCATTGCGCTGTGTGTCATGAGCCCTGTACTGCACGCGGAGATTTCCCTGGAGCGCAGAATGCTCAGCACAGCTGTCGTCTGAGCGATATACAAAAGCAAAGCGGTAGCATTATATATCCCCGGCTGTGTATTGTTGTGGGGTTTTTTTTTAACAGGCAAACTGAGGGGCAGAGGTGGGGAGTCATTTGCTGAAGATCCCCCCCCAGCAAGCCAGAGGAGTAGAAGCCAGGCCTCCAGCAGGGTAGCCAGGCCAGATCGGATATATGTGTTTGTGTGTGTGTGTGTATACACACTCATCTGCTATGTTTAGAAGGGTGACTGCTGCTTTTATTTTGGATGACTGTAGGCGCCACTGTCCAGTCACATGGGGGAAGGGAAAGGTCACAACATAAGGACTGGGGCTCCCCCTTTAATAAAAGGGTAGCCATGGCACAGTGGAGACTTTGAACCCCCTATGGCCTGGGAGCCCCCCAGCTTGCCTGGATCCAGCCTGCGAGGCTCAGGGTCCGTCTCCCCCCCAGCACTGGGGAATCCATGTGCCAGCTTTCCTGCTGCTCCACCATGGGAAGGGGCATACAAATCTACTAGGCTCCCCCCCCCCCGCCCCAGGCTCTGGTGTGCAAGGGGAATGTGGGGAGGGTCTTTCTCCGTCCCAGTTGGGGATCACGTCAGGGAGGGGCTGGTTTTCCTTTTTTGCTTCTCACTTGTGTGCGGCCCCCGACTGATTTTTCTGAGGGTCAGCGGCCCCCGACCCAACACCGGTTCCCCGCCCCCGATGTAGGGGATCTGTGTTCTTTTCCCTTCAAAGGACTGACTCAGGCGCCAACCCTGCTACAGGACTGCACGGGGGCTTACCCAGGACAACTCGTGGGGCCGGCACTTTGCTCCCCTCCGAAGGACAGAGCGTCCCAGCGAGCCGTGTGTAGAAGCTCGCTCTGCTGAACGCCCACGGCCTTTGGGAGGGGCTGTTATTCCCCTCAGCCATCCCGGCCCTGCTCCCGATCGGGGGATCCCTGTGGGCCCCCCCGAAAGCAATTTGCAGCTCTGATCAGGACTGCAATGCAGCAGCAGCTTTCATCCCCCTTGGCACCAGCTGGCAGTTACCTGAGGTAGCCCAGGGTCTCTCTCCCCACAGGACGGTGTAGCTCTCTGTGAGGGGCACCCCTGGCTGTGATCACACCCCGCCCCCAAGCACGCAGGCGTCTCCCGGGCCCAGAAGGCAGATCACTGCTTTCCTGTCCCCTGCAATCTCGTTGCGACAGAGGGCATGGTTACAGGGAGGCAGGGTGGCCTAGCCCATAGCCCCCAGGACTGCGGGATTCTGCCACAGACTGCCCATGTGACTTTGGGCCAGTTGCTTCCCCGCTCTGTGCCTCAGTTTCCCCTCCTGTAAAACGGGGACACCGCTAGCAAAGGGCTTGGGTAATCTAGGGATGAGGCATGCTAGAGACGAGCCAAGAGTTCTCCCTGCGGTGGGTCACGCTATTTGTCAGCACAACTCACTCTGTCCGTGGGCCGGGCCTTGAACTCACGACCAGTCCTTTGGCACTAATAGCAAGACTCCAACCCTTCAGACTCCCCTATAGCTCCCCCCTCCCTTCCAACTTCTCCCGGGCTGCTGAACAGCCTGGCCTACGCAGGGGGTGGCGTTAGTGTGCACCGCACACACACGGGCGGCTGCATGGCCTGAGCACTGCATGGCCACGTGGGCAGCTTTCCTGGGGGACGTAACCCCCCCTCCGCCTATTCCCCCCACGGCCCTGCCCGTACTCCCCGCCTACTCCACCCAGGCTCTGCCCCTTCCCTTTGTGAGCCCCCTTCCTGCTGGGCCCCCTCCCCATTGCCACTTGCCACTTTCCTCCTCCCCTCCCTCATCACTGTGGGGCCGGGTGGGGGGAAGAGACACAGGGAGGGCCCCCACAGAAGAGATGTGGGAGCAGTGGAAATCTTTGAAGTGGGGAGTGGAGGAGAGGAGGGACTCCCTGGGCAGCAACGGTCCCTCTTTTCCCATCCAGGTGTGGAATAAATGTTGTTCCGTGCACCAAGGCATGTGCGGATGTGCACCACCCGTAGAAACACTGGCTGAGGGTGCTCCGCTGATCAGCTGGGCGGCATTTGAATCTCTCCTGGGCATCTGCCCAAGCGCTTGGCTTCCCAGGAGTCCTGCCGGGCAGCAGCAAGTGGGGGGGGGGGCCTTGGCAAAGGAGCTGGAATGGGAAGAGACAGAGCGCAGGGACCACCACAGCCCAGTGTCTGGTGGCGGGACAGCAGCCAGCAGCCGCTCCTGGCCTAGCACACCCGCTGCCCATGCGTGGCTGTGTGTGCACCGTCCTTGGAGCGGCGATGGGGCCACCGCCCCACGAGAACAGCGGTCGCAGGAGCGTTCTGGCCCCCAGATGCTTCAAGAGCCGTCAATGCTGGTAGCTCCTGGGGAAGCGGGCAGAGGGGAGTTCTCCGTTGCTCCCACCGAGCACGGGGCTGGATTCTCCACTCCTCTCCTCCCAGGCAGGGAGCTGCTGGTCTGCTCGCCTCCCCGGGGGAGCCCAAACGGAGGCTGATGTGCAGCCAGCGTCTTGCTGCTCCCAGAGTCCTACTGCTCCCAGGTCTACACAATCTGCCTGCCCCTTATCAGATGAGTCCCAGGGCCCCAGCCCCAGAGATCCAGCCACGGCGCGTAGCTCAGCAGGGCAGGAAAATGCCTCTGGGCCTATCAACAACAGCTCTTTCCTTGTCAGCGTGGGAAGTGGGGGGCTGACCTGCCCGGCAAGTGGACCCATGGGGCATGCAGGTGTAACCCACATCCCTAATGTGGCTCGCTGTCCTGTGCAGTGGCACCTAGACCACAGCTAAGGCCAAGACACCTCTCCAGCAGGGGCTGAGAGCCAGCTGGCTTTTAGTGCAACGGCTCCTATATTACGCTCCAGAGGTCCCAGGTTCAAATCCACCAGGTGGTTCTACCTCCCACGAGGTGCCGCTCATCTCCAGCGACTTCCCTTGCTTGGGACCCTGCACACCCTGGCTATGTCTACACTGGCGCAATCTTGCGCCAGAAGTATGCAAATGAGGCTAAGCGTGGAATATGGCTGAGCCTCATTTGCATATCTAATGAGCCACCATTTTTGCAGAAAAGGCTCTTGCGCCAGAAGGAGCGGGTACACGGCCCCTTCTTGCACCAGAAAAACCCTCTTGCGCAATGCCGTTATTCCCGAAAATAATCAGCGTAGCCGATCAGAGGTGCCGCAAAAATGGTGGCTCATTAGATATGCAAATGAGGCTCAGCCTCATTTGCATATTTCTGGCGCAAGAACCCGCCAGTGTAGACACAGCCCCTGAGTTTGCTGCTGGAGAGGAAGGGCTGTTTCCTCCAGCCCAGACCTTTCCACAAGGCTGCCACTGTATCAAGCCCCAAGGAGGTGTCAAGAGGGGGCCCTGGCTGTGGTTTGCCTATTCTAGCTTGCCTGGCAGTGGCAGTGTTCCACCACTAGGGGTCACTGCAGCCCATCTGAGTGTTGCAGCTTGGGGTGCTGTCCCTGCCTGGGGCATGCTGGACAATATTCCACTTTCCAGTCCATTCTGAAAATCTCACCTGTAGCCCATTGGTCCTGGAGCCAAGACTTCCCTTTCCCCGGGTGGTCCCTGCCCTGGAGAAGTCGAGGCTCCCTCCGCCTGTCCCAGCCAGAGTGGGGGCGAGGGGCTAAGACTCTGGGAAAGATTCAGAAAAGGGCAACACAAAAGATGAGATATTTGGGGGATCAGGTGCCATAGGAAGAGAGATTAAGACGAGTGGGACTTTTCCACTTAGAAAAGAGGGGGGATAGGAGAGAGGTCTGTACAATCATGAGGGCTGTATCTACACTGGCCACTTATTCCAGAAAATCAGCCGCTTTTCCGGAATAACTTGCCAGCTGGCTACACTGGCCCCTTGAATTTCCGGAAAAGCACTGACAATCTACTGTAAAATCATCAGTGCTTTTCCGGAAAAACTAGCTGCTCCCGTTTGGGCAAAAGTCCTTTTCCAGAAAACTGTTCCGGAAAAGGGCCAGTGTAGAGAGCACAGTAGTGTTTTCCACAAAAAAGCCCCAATCGCGAAAATGACGATCGGGGCTTTTTTGCGGAAAAGCGCGTCTACATTGGCACGGACACTTTTCCGGAAAAAGTGCTTTTCCGGAAAAGCATCCTGCCAATGTAGACGCGCTTTTTCCAGAAATACTTATAACGGAAAACTGTTCCGTTTTAAGCATTTCCGGAAAAGGGTGCCAGTGTAGACGTAGCCGATAGGTCTGGAGAAAGGGAATAAGGAAAAGGAATGTACTTGTTCCCCTAAGAACTAGGGGTCACCCAATGAAATGAATAGGCAGCAGGCTCGAAACAAACAAAGGGAAGTTTTTCTTAACCCAGCGCACAGTCAGCCCGGGGACAGGTGCTCCTCACCATGCTGATTCTGAGGAAACTGCATTTTTGGATGAAAAATTGTTGAATCAACAACAAAACATCAGCCATGCCCATGTGTCCGAATTTGGAGACGGCTCCTCTGTTATAAACAATAGTAAGTGCAGCCAGAGAATGAAAGGGCACATTCGATAGCTGTCGGCTCCTACAGTGTTGCCTGCAAGCCGAGCGGCTGTGCGGCTATGCAGGAGAGATTCAAACGCTGCCCAGCGGATTAGCAGTGCCCCCAGCTAGTTTTTTGTTTCTATAGGTGGTGCCCATTTGCACACGCGTCGGTGCACATAACAAAGTTATTCCACACATGAATGGAAAAGATTCGAGGGAACTTTAGGGTCCTAAGTGCATAATTACCAGTATCCCAGACATGCGTAGACCACGTGATGCAAATGCTGCCTCCGACCCATCGATAAACAGCTGGAGCCCTGCAAATCCAGGGCTATTCGCTTTCTAACCACATCCGCGGAGGTGGCTGCGGATCTCCGAGGCCCATTTTCGCAGATGTGGCTGCGGATACCAATTCTGTATCCGCGCAGGGCTCTGTAGATAGTTGCTCCGTGCACCACGGGCCAAATACGCCAGGGGTGTAATTTGGCCTGGCTCCACTGAAGTCGATGGAGTGACGCTGGCACCAGATGAAGATCCCACCTCATCGCCCTTTTTATGCACGTTCCTTTCCGCTTCCCCCTTCCTCGCACTGTGCTCTAACCACTGTATGTGGCCAGGTGACCTCTCCGGAGCGTGGCCCGACCCCGGCTATTCACGCCCAAACACTCGGCAGCTGACAAAGCGGCTCAAGACTGGACAAGTGGCCTCCAAAGATGATGCTCCCGGCCCTGCTGGCCGTGAATTCCCCGGCGCCCTGGGGAAGGGGAAAGCCAAGGGTCTATTACGCCTTTACGCTGCCAGCTGCGGGCAACACCCTTGCAGGGGAAGGCTGGCTAATCCCTGGGGGGCCCACAGGCGTGACGGGTACAGCTGTGGCTACTGACATCTCTAGACAGCCCTACACCAGACCCACCTCTGCCTGGAGTCAGGTCAGAAATAGAGTCACGTCTAATCTGCCCTCCAGCCCCTTAGCTGGCCTGTTGAAGTGGAGCTGTGTAGCATCGCTCCAGATGTGGAGCTAGCCTGGACGTGTCTGCTCCCTCGGACTGGAGAAAGCAGAGAGGGACGCGGCCTTGGAATGGATGCACCCTCTAATCTTGCCACCCATGTGCGGAATGAATTTTGTTCTGTGCACCGAGGCATGTGCGGATGTGCACCACCAGTGGAAACACAAACTGCCAGCTGGGGGTGCTCTGCTGGGCCGCATTTGAATCTCTCCTGGGTGGCCGCGCCCCAGCGCTCGGCTTATAGGGAATCCTGATTGTAATACAACAGGAGCAAAGAGCAAGCTAGCCGTCTGGTGCGGCTCAGTCATCAGCGGGCCAGCCCTTTGCCAGGCTGCAGTGTTACTGTCAGATTCTGTGCATTTCCCCCAAGGTGCCTTCCATATGCTGGGCGAGGAAGGAGGGGCTAGTGGTTAAAGTTCAGGGCTTGTAGACAACCACCCTGCTTCGCAGGTCTGCCAGTCATTCTCAGTGCAGCTAGAATCCACACCGGCTGATTCTATGGACCCCTCAACACCCACCGAATCAAAGAGCCTGATCCCTCAAAGGATCAGGCTCAAGCCTCTTCCCCACCCCCGCCCAGTGCCTCAGTTTCCCCATCTATCTGCAAGATTAGCAGTATTGCCCCTCCCTGTTGGAAGGTGTCAGTCATAGGAGGCTGGGGAGATCTGTGCACATCTGGAGTGTAACGTACGAGGATCAGAATCAGGGACGGCTGACGCTGACCAGCTGTTACGGGTAGTTAGGTTGGCTCATGAAAGTGGATCTAGAAAAGGGGGGAGGGGAGTGATTGCTAATGGGAAGCAGGCTGCGTAGCTGTCCGGAATTCCCTCCTTGGCCTGAGTTAAACTGTGCGAAGCAAGAGGGGAAAGCGCTGAGTAATCGGAAGAGCTCAGAGACATCTCCACCGCCTCGTGTCATCTACGCAGCCGGGGAAGCATGCAAGGGGAGGCAAAGATGTTCTGCTGGAGGCCCAGAGATGACTCCCAGCTGAGACAGGCTTAGCAGGGCCCCTGCCAGCTCAGCAAGGAGGAGATGGAGGGGAGCAATGTTCCCTGTAATTTTTTTCCATCCATGTGCAGAATAAGTTTTGTTCTGTGCACCAAGGAATGTGCAGATGTGCACCACCCATAGAAACACATGCTGCCAGTGGTAGGTGCTTTGCTAATTAGCTGGGCAGCATGTGACTCTCACCTGGGGGGTTGCCCAAGCACTCAGCTCGCAGGGAACACGGCGTGTCATCATGGCCTCCTTGCTCTGCTAAAGCCGAGCCAGAGCAAATAATAACCGTGCCGAAGGCTAGGGATAAAGGAACTTCCTCCGCACTGGAAGGAGTGTCCTTGAAGAGGACAGGAAGCGGCACGTCCCGGGCACTTCAGGGCGACGCAAGTCTGGGGCTGCAGTGGGTACTGCGTGCCAACTTGGCTGTGCTTTGCAACACTTCAGTGGGAAGCCGGGGAGAGCAGCAGCTGCCAGCTAAGCCGGTGCTGCCAGACAGGATATTATATTGTATCTGCAGCGAGGCTGGGGAGGACCTGAAATGCTTGCTTTTTTGCCTGGGAAGCTCAAAATTAGGATTCGGGCAGCACAAGACCCCTTCATGCTGCCTGTGCCAAGAGCAGACGTCACCCTTCCTGCTGCCGTCAGCATGCCAACTACAGCCTCCCTCCGTCTCCCTCACTGGCCTCCCCACAGCCCCCTGCCAAATTTCCTGCACTAAGCGCTGACCGTTGACTCCAATGGCAGCCCTGTGTAGTAAAGAGGTTTAGTCACCTGCCTCAAACCCACTCTGCTAAGAATGCTTTTTATACAACATACCGTTAACCTGTGGAACTCCATGACACATGATACTACAGAGGAAATTAAAGAGAGAGCTAGACTCTGCAGGTACACTGGGTGCTATAAAAGGAAAAAGGGCTCTGCATACTCTCACCTCATGATGCAAATTTTGAGCCAATCACTCCCATTAAAGTGAATAGCAAGACTCCCATTTATTTTAGTACCATGACATGTTCTTCTTCTGGGAATGAGAAGAAATAGTCCCCAATATAGAGTATTACATATTTTGTCCAACGCCTAGGTCCATGACTGGAAATCAAGGCACTAACGCACAGTCCCTGCAGATCCCTGGTCAGGGTAGGAGGCGGGGCCTGGCTCCGTGTTCCTGGAAGGGGCAGGGCTTCAGGCACAAGGGGCGGGCCTTCCAGCCTCAGAGCTGCCAGGAGCACGTGATGCAGCCCTCCAATGGCAATTTAAAGAGCCCGGGGCAGGCGTCCGTTGGCAGGGCCTGTTAATGCAATGCAAACCCATAACCATTGGAATTGCAGTTCCAGGTTCTGCATCTACCCCTGAATTCCCCAGCGCTGTTTATGGCTATTGATGACTTGTATTACAGCAGCACCCAGAGGCTCTAGCCAGGATCAAGGCCCGGTTGTGCGAGGTGCTGTACACACACATAGGGAGAGGAAGTCCCTGCTCCAAACGGACGAGAGAGGCAAAGGGCAGGTGGGGAAACTGAGGCACGGAGCAGGGGAAATGACTTGCCCAAGGTCATGCAGCCGTCTAGAAGCAGAAGGGGGCGACGGGAGAGGTCCAGGTTGGATATTAGGAAAAACTATTTTACTAGGAGGGTGGTGAAGCACTGGAATGGGTTACCTAGGGAAGTAGTGGAGTCTCCATCCCTAGAGGTGTTTAAGTCTCGGCTTGACAAAGTCCTGGCCGGGTTGATTTAGTTGGAATTGGTCCTGCCTAGAGCAGAGGGCTGAACTTGATGGCCTTCTGAGGTCTCTTCCAGTTCTATGATTCTATGACACCCCAGCTGAACTCTGTGGCCAAACTCCCATGATGGTAAATAGCTCACGATGGTGTTTCCTCAGGCTAAGGCCGTACTAATGCTTTGGCACTGTCTGTCAGAGGAGCTCATCAGGTTTTTGCAAATAAGAGCTCGGTACACAGCCCTGTTCCCGGCATGGGACATGTGGGGAAACTGAGGCACAGAATGAGGCGTGGCTGGTTGCCCAACCTCACCCTGGAGAGCTGGAACAGATCTAGGGTTAAAGTTCACCATTGCCTCATACCCAGGCCTGTTCCCAGGGCCATCCCTAGGAGCATACGGGGCTTGGGACAAGTCTGTTTATATGACTCCCCCCTTACCATTTTGGATACAGGTAAAATCCGGTTACAGTGACCTTCAAGGGCAGTTGCAGGCTGCCAGTTAGATACTGGAGACGGAGCCCGAGTCCCGCAATACTGAGCACAACAAAGAAATCCGGTGCTGGCTTCCCACCCATGAGTGTGGGCCTGATCCCACTTCTGGCACCAGACCTCTGCTAGCCCCCCAGGATGAACTGGCGCCCTGAACCCTTAAGCACACCCTCTGGACCTGCCCCCCAGCACCCCTACTCCCACCCAGCTGGCCTAGCATCCCCCCCACAACACACACGCCCTGAAGTGTAGGGCCCCCCAAAGTGTGGGGCCCCGAACGGTCACCCCAATCTGCCATACTCAAGAAACAGCTCTGCCTATCCTGTCACCTCAAGACTATCCTTCCTCTATCCATATGAGGCCTGCCATCAAAATAAGCATGTTTGGCACTTCCCGAGGGCTTTACAGCTTCCAAACGCTGCCGAAATATTCCCCACGGAACCCCAAAGCACATTCACAAGTAGAAAGACAAACTCTACTGAATGTCAGTGTGTTACGCTGAGGCCGATGCTTACCAGCATGTGGCAACACAGTGTAGGACAGGAGGCGAGGAGCTACCAACCCCAGGGGGAATAATATTGGCAAAGTCAATATGATGCGTAGGTAGCAAGAGGATGGAGGCTTTGGAAATACCCTTTAAGCTCTGGGATTAAGTATCCAATCCAAGTGCTCCACTTAGGAAGGAACAATCCATTTCACACATAGGCTACGTCTACACTGGCCCCTTTTCCGAAAGGAGCATGCTAATTTTCAACTTCAGAATAGGGAAATCCACGGGGGATTTAAATATCCCCCGCGGGATTTAAATAAAGATGTCCGCCGCTTTTTTCCGGCTTGGGAAAAAGCCGGAAAAAAGCATCTAGACTGGCCCGATCCTCCGGAATAAAGCCCTATTCCGGAGGATCTCTTATTCCTACTTTGACGTAGCCATACAGAATGGGAAGTGACGGTCTAGGAAGGAATCCCGTCAAGGAGTCAGAGTGGACCACAAGCTAAATATGTGGTGCTGTTGCAAAAAAAGCAAACATGATTCCGGGATGCATTGACAGGAGTGTTGTGAGCAAGACACGAGAAGTCGTTCTTCCGCTCTGCACTGATTAGGCCTCAGTTGGAGTATTGTGTCCTGTTCTGGGCACTGCATTTCAAGAAGGATGTGGAGAAATTGGAGAGGGTCCAGAGAAGAGCAACAAAAATGATTAAAGATCTAGAGAACATGACCTATGAAGGAGGCTGAAAGAACTGGGCTTGTGTAGTTTGGAAAAGAGAAGACGGAGAGGGGACATGATAATGGTTTTCAAGTATCTAGAAGGGTGTTACAAGGAGGAGGGGAAAATATTGTTCTCCTTGGCTTCTGAGGATAGAACAAGAAGCAATGGGCTTAAATTGCAGCAATGGAGGTTGAGGTTGGACATTAGGAAAACCTTCCTGTCGGGGCGGTTAAACCCTGGAATAAATTGCGTAGGGAGGATGTGGACTCTCCATCACTGGAGATATTTAAGAGCAGGTTGGATAGACACCTGTCAGGGATGGTCAGGATGACGCTGGGTCCTGCCGGGAGAGCAGGGGACTGGACTCGGTGACCTCTCGAGGTCCCTTCCAGTTCTAGTGTACTACAATTCTTTGCTATTTCAGAGATTTGTTCTTTGACTTTAAGGTGAGAAAGGACCCTGGTGACCATTGAATCCGGCCTCCTACATAACCCAAGCCAGAGAACTCCATCCAGCGATTGCAACATCAAGACCAACATTTCTGATTGAAAGATTCCTGGGGTAGCCAAGTTAGTCTGTACAGGATACACTTAAAAGACAACAAATAGCCTGGTAGCAATTTAAAGACTAACAAAACATGGAGATGGAATCATGAGCGATCGTGGGCAACATCTCCATGTTTTGTTAGTCTTTAAAGTGCTACCAGACTATTTGTTGTTTTTTAACTTTATTTCTGATTGAGTTAGAGCACATGTTTTTAGCAAGAAAGATACCGGCTTTAAATCTTGATTTAAAGATCTGAAGTAGCGGAGAATCCAGTACACCCCTCTGTGAATTGTTCCAGTGGTTAATTACCTGCCCTGCTAATAATTATTGCTAATTATTTCTCTAGCTTCAGCTTCCAGCCATGGCTCTCATCATGCCTTTTCCAGCTAGCTAGCGGGTCGTCTCCTCTCAGGAATCTCTCCCCCGTTGTCATCTGAAGGGATCTGTCACCAAAGCATGTCCACGGGGGTTCAGTGATCTCTGGGCCATTTTTGCTTTTTTTATTCTGATTTGGGGTTTTTCCCCCCGTTTTCTCCTGGAATCCTGGGAGTGGCAACAACATTATCTGGGAAAAGCTGTGACCAAAAGGTGGGATCTGGACACAAGCTGATCTCCAGCGGCAAGATACTCCAGACCTGCGGTTCCAGTACCAAGGCAGGGACGTCTAAGCGCTATCCCAGTTCTGACACTGGTTTGCCGGGTGACCTTGGGCAAGGCACTTAAACCACCCAGGATTTATCCTTGCAACCCCCATTGTACAGGGGGAACCAGGAGAGCCTAAAACCTAGATCTTCAAATTAGTGGCGCTTCAGAGCCAGATACCTTGGACTTTAGATCAGGCCAGGCAGGTAAAGATGTCTCCTGGTACAACGTCAGCCAGCACAATTTGCCATGGCTCAGGCATGTGGCAAGTAAACCAGCACCCCCCCCCTCCTCCCGCTCAGCACGTGTGGGACACCTCCACCAGGAACCAATAACCATCAAGGCATAACTCCAGCTGGTGGCAACGTGGTGGCTTGTTCTTGGCTGAACAAAAGCTGGGGAGAAATCTCAGACTCAAATCCACGGCAGAGAAAGCCTCAGGCAGCTGGCACGGCCACCCAGCTCCACCCTCCGGCACCTCCTGAGGCTCTGCCGGCTCTTTGGCTCTGCCCCGGGAGTGGGGAGGGCTTTGGGCCCTACGGCAAGGCCCCGTCTCTTTTCCCCTCACCTAGGCGTACGTGGGGCAAGTTCGGCCGGCACAGGCCTGGAGACCACAGGGTGAGTGAAATGCTGCAGCGCCTCGGCTGTTGTCTTTGGAGGCAGACAGCTGCCAGCGGCATCCCTGTGGGAGCTAGGCCTAAGCACCACCCAGGAAGCCAGCGAGAGAACGGGGACTTGCGCCCAGCTCTGGCAAGCCTCCCTACTGCCCTGCAGACAGCCCGCTGCCCCTCCAGCACCCCCACCCTGGCGGACATTTCCCCCCTCGCTGGGGCTGCCAGCTGGATCTGGGGAGTTCATTCTGCTGTGCATCTCTCTTGCACACACACTTCCCTGGCCTGCACACACACACACTTCCCTGGCCTGCACACACACACGCACACACTTCCCTTGCCAACACACACACTCTTCCCCGACCTGCACACACACACACACACACACACTTACTTCCCTTGCCTACACACACACACACACTTCCCTGGCCTGCACCTGCACACACACACACTTACTTCCCTTGCCTACACACACACACACACACTTCCCTGACCTGCACACACACACACACACACTTCCCTTACCTAAACACACACACTTCCCTGGCCTGCACACACTTCCCTTGCCAACACACACACTTCCCCGACCTGCACCTGGGCGCACACACACACACACACACACTTACTTCCCTTGCCTACACACACACACACACACACACACACTTACTTCCCTTGCCTACACATACTTCCCTACCCCCTCCCCTCCCCTCCCCTCCACTTACTTCCCTTGCCTGCTGCGCCAAGCAGGATTGGTCCACACCGCCAGGCGCTCCCCCCCCCCCACACACACACACTTTTGCGCGTGCGCTCCACTCGGGGAAATAAGGCAGCTGCGCTGCGCCTACACACGGAGCCTTACGGCCGCGGGGTGTATCGGCCCGCGGGCAGCGGCCGGGCTGCCTGCAGCCGGGCAGGTGGAGGCGGCGGGGCCGGGGCTGTCGGGGGGCCGGGCTGCAGGGCCCCGCGCGGGGCAGAGGCTGCGCTAGGCGGCCCGTCGGGCAGGAGCGGGGATGGAGGGGCCGGGCTGCGAGCCGCTGCCCCCCGACCTGAAGGAGCTGGAGGGCAAGGTGGGGCGGCGGCCCCCCGACGGGCTGCTGCGGTGGCTGCGGGAGGACCCGGCCGCGGCGCTGCTCGGGGAGAGCCCGGCCCGGGGGCAGCGCCGGGGGCTGGCCGGCAAGATCAAGGCGCTGAAGCTGGAACTGGTGAGTGGGAGACCCCCGCCCACTGCCTGGTCTGCCCCCCCCAGCCCGCCCCCCGCCTGACCCCCCAGCTCCCTCCCCAGCTCCCCCTGCCCCCCATCTTCTCCCCCGCTGCCTGGGCTCCCTCCCCGGCTTCACAGCCTCCTCCTCACCTTCTCCCTCCCCATCTCCCCCCTCCCCACTGCCTGGTCTGCCCCCCCCCCCCCCCCGCGAGCCCGCCCCCTGCTTTCCTCCCCGCCTGACCCCCCAGCTCTCCTTGCCCCCCATCTTCTCCCCCACTGCCTGGTCTGCCCCCCCCCCCGAGCCCGCCCCCCCACTTTCCTCCCCCGCCTGACCCCCCAGCTCCCTCCCCATCTCCCCCTGCCCCCATCTTCTCCCCCTCTGCCTGGGCTCTCTCCCCAGCACCACAGCCTCCTCCTCTCATCTCCCCCCCCCCCCCCCGCCTGCCCCTTCTCATCTCCCCCCTCCCCCTCACTCCCTGCTGCCTGGTCTCCCTCCCTGGAGCCACAGCCTCTTCTCCATCCCCCCCTTTGCCAGTCCCTGGGGCTATACTCCTTCTCCCCATACTTGCCCCTGTCCCTTCCCATCACCCCTGGGGCCCCAATCTCTCTACCCCCCATGCCACTCCCACCTGCTCCCTGTGGCTTCTGGCAGTCCTGCTTTCCCCCTTGCCTGCCCCTTTGGGCTACAGCCCCCCTCCCCATCTGCCCCTCACCCTGTCTGCCCCTCGGGCCTGCAGCCTCCCATCACATCCTCCCTTCTCCACTGGGGCCACACCTCCCCCTTGATCTCCCGGGGGCGAGGGTTGGGACAGTTCTTCCCCTCTCTGCGCTAGGGCCAACACTGCCCTCCTGCCCCATGGAGTCACCCCCCACCTCCTCTCCCTCTCTGCCCCATGGGGGGCTCAGGGCAGCACTGCTCTCTGCTTCCCTGCCCCGTGGGAGGGCGGGGACCGTCCTCTCGCTGCCTGCTCCGTGGGGTCACCGATATTCTGCTCTGCCCATCGCTGGGGCATCTGGCCCCTCCTCTCTAGAGCCAAGCCTGGCTCGGTGGGTGGGGGGAGGGGTTCGTTGTGGTGGGAGAGCCCCGGGGTTTACGCTCTGAACGTGGGGACGTGGCCCCAGGGTTGAGATGCCCGACCCGGCTGGAGTTCCCAGCTCCTCTGGCAGTCGAGCTGCCGGCCCGGGGGGGGTGGGGGCGGGCAGGAGGAGGCAGTGTGGGGTCGGGACTGTCCCCTGATGTCCCCCTGGGTGTTGGCTAGGCCGGGGAGAGCAGCCTCCAAAGGAAAACACTGGAAAGGGGGCCACTGTGCTCCCGGCCTGTCTAACCATGGCTGTTTAAAAGCTTATTGTCAGGGAAAGGAGGAAAGTCTGGTGGATAAACCACACGGCTGGAGTCCAAGAGACCTGGGGCTCTTCCACTGAGTGTCTTGGACAAGTTCCTTACGCTCGTCCCATGCCTCAGTTTCCCCACCTGAAACTCCTCCCTCTAGTGGCTCGATTTTTGCTGGCAGTTGTGCGCATGCACTAGTCTCTCCCCTTGTCCATGACTCAGTTTCCCCTGCTATAATGAGGCCGGTGGGCACATTACCATATCTCCTAGTGGCTTGGGCAGGGCGACTTTTGGCTCATTGAATGTCAAGCGCTTTGAGATCCTTGAAGGGTAGCGGGCATAGAAGGGCAAAATATGATCTAGCCAAAAACTGGGTAGGCAGGTTTTTCTCCCCAAAAGAGCAGGGATCATCTTTTAAGTGTTATAGGCAGGGAATTCTAGCCCTCTTCCCCCTTCCATGTGTCAGCTGCTGTCTCAAGTCGCCTCTTTTCGCCGTCTGTGGCTGCTTCCTACCTCCGCCCCCCCCCCCCCCCCCCGTTCACCGCCAGGAAGAGGGAGCTGGCCTCCTGCAATGTCAGCTGTGTTCTGAACACGGAATCCTAACGCTGCCAACGGCAGGAAGCAAGCAGCTGGCGAGTGACTCACGGCATCGCGACGGGGTGACTTGGGAGTCGGAGAGCAGTTATTGTCGTCAGGCGACCCGGCAGGCCGGAGGTTAGCGAGGAGGAGGGGGGAGTGATCTGCTGTAGGGGCAGTGAACCAGCCAATTTCCAACCCCCTTACTCTAGTTTAATGATTACAAGGGACCTTAGATTTATAGCTCACTGGAAAGACACACTACATCCAGCAACACACTGATTTCCCCCACCACTGTGCGAGGGCATTGTCTCAGCCCTGAAACGGAAGGGAAAACAGCCACTACCGCTTCTTGCAGCATCCAGAGAAGTCTCTCTTCTAGAGCACTCGCTCTGCCTGGGAGAAATGCTCCTGTTGTAAACCATCGGGCTGCTACGCTCCACCCCAGAAGCAGCTGCACGGAAGTGGCGTCTTACGGCCCAAAGCTTTTGAAGTGCATCGTGATGCAAACAGCTGTGTGTGCTCAGTATATTAGCAGATGGGAGCTTGGGCTTGGAAGCCTGAATTCAAAGCTTCTCCCTTTCATTGATCTCTGGGGAACCAGGATTTGCATCCAAAATGTGGTCTAAGCACAAATGATCAGTATTTAAAAAATTCCCCCAGACGGCCTCCCTCGCCTCTGTGCTAGCATATGAGAACTGAGAAGAAACCCCTAGGGGGAGCCACTGACTCTATCCCCTTAGCTTTAAATATCTCAGGTATAATTAGCAACGTGGGCGGATTTTTATGTAGCAGGACAAATTCGTCCCTGCTGGAGCAAGGGAGGCTTATGGCCTGTTGTTCCTCGGCGGAGTCTCTTTCACGTGCTCTGGTTGGGTGGGAGAGATGGGATGCTGTTGCTTTAAAGAGAGCAGAGACTGGGAGACCGTCAATCTTCCCAGGCCTTCATGCTGGGAAGAATCAGCCACCCAGGTTCACAGACGCTAAACTCGCTGCGTGTTACAGTCGCAAGCCAAAGCGGGGACTTTGTAAGGGGGCGGGGAGGCTGAGTGGATGGGAAATGACAGCATCATCTGAGCCATCCGTGCAGGTAGAGACCCCAAGCGCTGAAGATGCTCTGTGGAGGCTGATGCATTCCACAGCCCAGGTGATCTAGGTGCATCTGAGCCATCCGTGCAGGTAGAGACCCCAAGCGCTGAAGATGCTCCGTGGAGGCTGATGCATTCCACAGCCCAGGTGATCTAGGTGCATCTGAGCCATCCGTGCAGGTAGAGACCCCAAGCACTGAAGATGCTCCGTGGAGGCTGATGCATTCCACAGCCCAGGTGATCTAGGTGCATCTGAGCCATCCGTGCAGGTAGAGACCCCAAGCGCTGAAGATGCTCTATGAGGCTGATCCACTCCACAGCCTAGGGGCTGCACAGTAGTGCCCCACAACAGTGTCAAAACCTTTGTTATATTTGACTGGATTCAGGTCCTGGCTGCTTTGCCTCTGTCACAAGCGGCGTTGATCCCTCTGCTCAAAACCGATGCCTGCTGAGCCTCCTTTCCCTGCCGCTGGCTGAGAGGGGATGGCCGGCAATAGGGACAAAGTACCTGCCATGGCTTCAAGCTGCCGGTTCCTCTTAGAGACACCCTCCAGAAAAGCCCTGCTGTCTTGGCAGGCTAATTGTCCCAGCTGTGTTGCTCATGGTGCCTGGGCTCCATGAAAATGGAGCGCAATTGAAAACCTCTTATTCACTCTTGCGGCTCTTTACCAACTGGTCAGTTTCATGTTTCCAGGTAGTTTCACGTCCTGTTTTTAATGCATGCATCCAGTGGCGTGCTGGCTATCTTTGGTACTTACCTCCCCGTTACTGTAGGATCCAGATGCCTTGCAATCTGTAATTTACTTAGCTTCTCAGTCCCTGTGTGAGGCAGGGTACTGAGAGATAGGGAGAGGTTATCCTAGGTTGGATCTTAGGAAAAACTTTTTTCCTAGGCGGGTGGGGAAGCACTGGGATGGGTTCCCTAGGGACGGGGTGGAATCTCCATCCTTAGAGGTTTTTAAGTCCTGGCTTGGCAAAGTCCTGGCTGAGATGATTGAGTTGGGGTTGGTCCTGCTTTGGGTGGGGGGCTGGACTTGATGACTCCTGAGGGCTCTTCCAACTCCAGGAGTCTCTGATTCTATTACATAAATTGTCCCCTAGAGCAGGGGATTGGCGTATAGTTCTGCCTTGTCATTTTTTTACCCTGCTTGACATAACTGGCCGTTGTCCATACAAGGGTCAACTCCCTTCTTTGGGATCTGCTGACCTCTACTGTGGACATCGGCTCTGGGCTTACTCGGCCTTCCCAAGTTCAAAGGTCAGTTTCATTTCTCCTCCGCATGGCTCATGCTGCAGCAGACTCGTGGAGGAAAACATTGACAGGTTGACGAATTCTCCGAGGAGAGGGGGATTAAAGGAGCTACCGGCAGCTGGTATTCAAGAGCATTTTCCCAACCTTCAGAATAATTCCAGGGGGGAGTTGTTTGCTTCGCTGGTTCCAAAGAACCATAGCACACTAGAACTGGAAGGGACCTCGAGAGGTCATTAAATCCAGTCTTCTGCCCTCCTGGCAGGGCCAAAAGCTGAACTGAGGAGGGAGCTGGGTTTGGGTGAGGATTCAGAGGCCAGGTCGAAGTCTCTGGATCCTATGGCAAATGGGTTGCGCTTAGAAGGGCTGAATGCTGGTCCGCATTGGAGAGCAACCCTCGTCCGGCACGTTCAAGCTAAACCCCCCCCCCCCCAGTCGGTTAATCCACCTTGTATCTCCTCTGGTTCTGGGTCCGGGGAGCCAAGACTGGAGAAGCAGGTTCTAAGGGAGATTTTCGTTTAGTTCCCAACCCTGCTGCCCTACTTCGCCACTTCGGGAAAGATTGGGAGTCGATCTTCTGTATCTGACCCTCCGGGTGCGGCAGCATTCCTGGGAAGGCCAAGTTGTGGTCTACAAACTGTGGCACGTAGGGAAAATTTCCTGGTTCCTGCCACGCTCTGCCCTCTGCGTGTGGCCTACCTGTTCCCTGCTCCGCTTTCTTTCTCCGTGCTTCTGGGTTATGCCGAGCAGTGACATAGTTGGCGACCTGTAAGTGACCATCCCCGGGGCGCGGTTTGCACCTCTGGGTGCTGGAGTGAGGGCTACCAGTCACCATCATGGCATGGGTTAGGCTTGGCTTGCATTGCAAGAGGGTGCTTTACGGTCCTCGCTGCTGGAGCCTGGCTCTGTGTTTTAAGGACCGGCAGAGACTCGGGGGAACAGTCGGGAGGCCCGGCTGTATCCCCCGCGAGCCCTCTGCACACCCTGGTTTGGAAACACAGCAGCTGCTCCCAGAAGAACACCTGCTGTTGCGTTTCCCGTTTGTTCTGTGCTTTCCTGAGGCCCGTGACCACTTCCTGCACAGCGCGTCCTTCCCCGGGCCTGGATTCCATCTGTTCCTTCCCCTTGCTGAGATCTGCCCCGATGTGCCCTTGGGGTCAAGCACAGGCTCACCGACAAGTCCTCCGGCCCCTCCTCTCTCGCAGCGTGGGATGTGCAAGCCGGGCCAGTCGTGCTGAACGCTCAAAGGAAACTCGAGCGGGATGTTTCCTCCCGGTTTCTCCTCACCCGCCATCCTCCTCCTACCGGAGCTGGGGTTGACCGAGGGAAGGAGAAGCTGGAGACGTGAGTGGGAGGGTGTTTGTGCTGCTCCATTGCCAGGGCGTGACCACAGCTAGCTTGCGGGTAGGGCGGTGACCCCAGGCTTGGACGGGAGGGCGTTTCTCTCGGGCCCCTTTTGGAGGGGCGTCTGGGAGGAAGGAGAGAAGAGGGGACCCTAGACATGGCCTTGGCGGGAGCATCTGTGCTGCTTGGAACAGCCGCTACAGCGCCCGAACTTCCAAGTAGGGTTGCCAGGTGTCCAGTTTTTGCCTGGACTGTCCATTATTCCGGTCCCCCATCTGGTAAAAAAAACCAGAAAATACTGGACATGTGAAATGTCCGGTATTTCCTGTTTCCCTTGGAACAAGCCAGCTGGGGACAATTTTCCCCTGCTGCATCTGGCGGGGGTGGGGGAGTGAGTGGGGAGGGGCCATTTAAAGGCACAGTGCCTTCTTTTTTTTTTCGTTTTGCCCAACAACTTTGGGTCTCCTCCTTTTTTTCTCAACAGAATTTTTTCCGTGTGTGTGTGCGCGCGTGTGTTCAGTATCTTTTGTTAAACCATCTGGCAACCCTACTTCCAAGCTGGAAATGAGTGCGGACGTTCTGGTTGGAGCCTGGGGTCTGGCGCAGGGGGAGGATCTGGGATGGCTACGCCGCTGGGTTTTCTCCTCTCGTTCGAGTCAGTTAGTCCAGGTGCAGACTCGGGGCTGGGAGTTTCCCTCGCAGGGTGGCTGTGCCCAGGGAGGGGAAAGATGCATTAAGGCAGCAGTTCCCAGGTGTAGAGTCGTGCCACCCTCAGGTACCAGAAGGAGACGCTCGCCTGTCGACCTTCGAGCAGCTCTTATTCCAGTTTCTTTCCAGGTGCTGTAGGCATCTCCGGGTCTCTGCCACCCCCCTAGGCCAGTATGTTTTGAATTTGGGTGGTGGAGAGAGACCCACCCGGGGGAGAGGGGGGAATGAGAGGCCGGCTGGGGAGGGGTGAGGACGCGAGGCTTAGTTGGGATTTTTTTATCCCACATTTTTTTTGGCCATCAGGAGATGCTGATTTGTGAAACCGAAACTTTTTTTGCAGGAATGTGCCGCTCTTGCTCCACTTCTCATCTGGAGAGATCCCTCCGGGCCAGGCTGGCGTTACTGGCCAGCCCGGAGAGACCCACAGCCCCATGCTGTCGGCTGGGATGGGGGCGAGCCAGGTTCTCGTCCCCGCCCCATGCCTATGTGTACGTCTCGAGGAGAACAGCTGTGACCGGAGAGATGGAGACAGCCCCTCCCCCACCCCCTTGCCGGAATTAAGGATGCGAACATGCCATGATCCCGCTAACCGTGGAGCCGACACAATTGGTCTCGGCTATCCGATGAGTCGACACGCGCCGCGCTGCAGAACCACAGTGGGGGTAGAGCCAGGGCTCTGGAGCCACCCGCTCTGCTGGCCTGTATTTTAAGTGTAGGAAGAGCTGCGGGGCTCTTGTGTTTAAACCGCAGAGGCGCAGCGATCGGCGTGAGCTGGGATTGCTTCGTCCTGGCTCGCGCTCAGTTCAGCAGCCACAGGGGCTGTGCCGGAGCAGTCTCTGTTGGCAGCATCCAGGGCTGGTCATGGACAGGGGTTGCGGCCTGAGGCCAGCCCTGGCTGCTGCAAACGGGGGCTGTTTGGTGGCACTTCTGCTTTTGAAATGCGCAAGAGCAGACGGCCCGCAGTGGGAACCGGCGCCAGTGGAGACCGACGCAGTTCCTGCTTTTGCCAGTTCCCCACTGGGCCTCTGCCTTCCCTGCCCCCTGCGGACACGGTGCTGGGGGGGGGGGACCAGCTTTAAGCCAGTCTCCCCCCAGCACCGGCTCCTGTTCCCACCCCCCTGCCCCTGGCCTCTCTCTGATGGCGGCAGTGGGCGGGGAGGTGTGTACGTGAAGTGACTGGTCCAGTCGCTGCTTGGCTATCCGATAAGCATTTGCTCATCAGCTGGTGGACTAGTCGCTTACATCCCTAGCCAGAATCAGCAATAGCTCAATCCAGCGCTCGCCCCGTCGACTGGCTGTCCTGTGGGGGGGATGGGGGACGATCTCTCTGGGTTTTCAAGAGAAGCTTTGCGAGGGTTCTGGGTTGTCCTGATAGCAGACAGGAGAGTTTCTGAAGTCCCCAAAGTGTCGCGGTTGGGGAAGAGGGTGGTTTTCCCCTCTCCGTTGTGGGCTGGGTCTGGCGGGAGTGCGGCTGGCTCTGGGGAAGGGCTCACTGGAGCGGTTGAGAGGTGGGGGTTTCAGGCTGGCAGAGGGGAGTTTTTGCTGCTCCCCAGGCAGTTCCAGTTCCCCCTCATTCCAGGGATGCACGTTCCCAGTTTCCCACCCGAGCCAGGGAGTCCCAGCTGTCTGCTGCAGCCCCGGCCTCTCAGCTGCAACTTTCCCCCAGGTCTCCTGCTCCAGGCTCACTCCTCCCTCTTGGCAAAGGGCTTCCCCAGTCCCGTGCCACAATTCAGGCAGGCCCCTGTGCTCCTAACTCGCCCTCTGCCACAGGCTGTCTGTTTTCTCCCCTAACCCCTGGGGCTGTCTACGCTAGCAAGATCTTGCCGCCTGTCTACACTGGCCGCGAGTATTTGCACAAGAACACTGACGTTCTACTGTATGAAATCAGGGCTTCTCGCGCAAATACTCTGACGCCCCCGCTCAGGGATAAGCCCTCTTGCGCAAGTGGCCAGTGTAGACCGGTAACATCAATTTCTTGGGCAAGAAAGCCCAATGGTTAAAATGCCCATCGGCGCTTTCTTGCGCAAGAGAGCGTCTGCACTGGCACGGATGCTTTTGTGCAAAAGCACATGGTTTGCGCAAAGGCACATGCCAGTGTAGACAGTCTCTTGCACAAATACTTTTAACAGAAAAACTTTTCCGTTAAAAGCATTTGCGCAAAATCATGCCGGTGTAGTCACAGCCCGGGGGTTTATCCCGATCCGGAGCTACCTCCCAGATTAACACCTGCCTCAATTCCCCAGCTAGCTGGCTGCTCCCTTGAGCACCTATGGCCATAGAGGGGCTGTCTTGGGGCCCCAGGCCTTCCTCCCCTTGAAAGGGGGCAGAATATCCCCGGGCCGTGCAGTGTGGCGTCTGCATTAGCTCGTCCCGTCCCGGCTGTTCAGCAAATATCTGTGCGGCCTAGTTCCAAATACGCCGTTCACTGTGATCGGCCCATGCTGGGTGCGAGCACAGGGCCGAAGAACCGGTCCCTGCCCCGCGGCGACACGAGCAGGGGAGGGAGGATGAGGCAGGCCAGGTGGCCAGCAGCACTCCCAGCCCGCCTGTTGCCTCATGTAGCTGGCAGCGGGGGGAGGAGCGTTGTGGTCTGAGGGCTGAGGTTTCCACCCGGCCCTGGAGCGGATGAGGGCATCCCCTGAGGGGTCACAGAGATATTTAGCCTTGCCTGACTTCATCCTTAGCCGCCACCCCTCCCCTTTCCTAACATGTGTCCCCCTCAGACACGTCCCACGGTAGGGCCAGGCCCCTAAACCCCCCTCCCCTGCCCCACTCCTCTTCCAGCTTTGCGTCAGCCCCACTCCCCTGCCCCGGCCTTCCCGGCTTGGCTGGGGTTTCCAGCCGGCTCTGGAAGCAACACAGCGGCTTGTGGCAGGGAGTGGCGCGTAGGGACAGGAATGTGTTGGCAGGCCGGGCTTTCTGTGAACGAACCAGATGTTTATAGCAACGGTTGATGCTGCAGCAGGCCTGGCTCCGGCCCTCCACCGGCGCGACTCGGCGATTCGAGGAACGCCGTCGCAGAGAGCAGGGCGTGCTCTGCCGGGACGCCGCTGCGCCTGTATCGTGTCTTCTGGGGCAGCTGCTGCCTGGCGGTTTTAGGGGTGTGGGCGTGCCCCCACGGTTCCCTCTCCTGTGTGGTTGGCAGGTCAGGGAACAAATTAAAATATCCTTTTGTACCCCCTCTTCCCGAGCAGGGCTGTTTCCTCCAGCAAGGGGGGGCAGGGATGGACAGATGGACATGTCGTTTCCACACACCCCCTCCCCCAGAGAGCAGGACTGGTTCCTCCAGCAGGGGATGAGAAGTGGGGACAGATGGACACCTCTCCCCACATACACACATGCCCCAGGAGCAGGGCTGGCCCCTCCCGCAAGTGGTGTGTGTTAAGGTTAGGGATGGATAGACAGACACACCCACCCTCCAACAGGGGGCAGTAGGGAGAGATGGACACCCCCCCTCCCCCCCCACACACACACAGCAGGATTGGCCCCTCCAGTGGGGGTGGTAGGGGCTGACACATGTTGCTTATGTGCATGCGCCCCCCCATGTGTGTGTGGGGGGGTTACTCCTGGTGTTACACTGCAGTCTAGTCTCACCAGCCAAGGCCCAGCAGTGACCAAAGTGTGGTGCCCCCTGTGAAGGGTGGGGGCTGGTGCTAAAGAGGCTAACAAGCTGGGGGCGGGGGCTAGGGCCAAATAGGCCTCAGCCCCTGGGGGTGAACACTCAGATAACTTCTGCTCTGGGGTGTGAGAAGATCCACCACAGCCCTGTCCCTCCCATCCCCCTCTTTCAGCAGACCCCTCCAGTGGGCGTATGCTGGGTGGAGGGAGTATTGGCACACATACCTTGTCCCATATATGTCACTGCTGCGGGACCTGGGGGTGAGTTGCAAGAGACACGCAGGGCCTAGGTGTGTCTTGAACTGGTCTCACTCTGTGCTTCGGCTGCCTTCCCTCGTGTCAAGGCTGTTCCCCCTTGTTCAAGTGCAGGACCTGCAAGAGACTTTAAAACACCCAAGTTACAGGGTGCCAGGGGGTCCGCGGGTTCCGCACAGAGGAGTTAAACACCCAACAAATCACTAAAACAACCCGCTTGCGTCTAACTAGACATTCCCTGTTCTGCTTACATCTCTCTTGTGCCAAGGTTTAGTCTTTCCCTAGGCATGGATATCACTGGAAATCCCATGCCTTCAGAGCAGCCTGTGGGGCGGGGGATGTTTGGCCAGGCTCCTGGGGGAGTCGCTGACATGTTTGCAGAGCCAGTTCCTGTCCTGCCAGCTCTGCTGGGGGCTGGCGCAGCAGAATGGCTCGTGGAGCTGAGAGGAGGTGGTGGGGGGACAGGTAGATGCCCAGTGTCTCGGTGCCTCCCCGTCTGTGATTTATTTGTCCCTCCCAACAGCCCTGTGAGGCAGGGCCCTGCTGTGATCCCCTTTGTCGAGATGGGAAACTGAGGCACAGCGCGACTCAGAGGTGGGCCGTCTCTGAGGTGAAGGTAGCAGGGGCTCTCTTTCCTTGTGCCTTGCATGGCATGGAGGCTACTCTCCACACGGGATCGACGGGAGGCCCGCCCCTCCTCGTGCTCACCCACCCGTGAGGCTGGCTCATTATCAATCCATTGCAGGGGCTGGCAGTAGCAGACAAGGCCGGGGGGGGGGTCTGTATCTCCCCCTTCCCCCCCCACCTGTGAGGCTGGCTCATTATCAATCCATTGCAGGGGCCGGCAGTAGCAGACAAGGCCGGGGGGGGTGTCTGTATCTCCCCCTTCCCCCCCCCCCACCCATGAGGCTGGCTCATTATCAATCCATTGCAGGGGCCTTGGGCTTTGCTGGCACTTGCATCTCTTCTGTTCTCTGCCTGGGGCACAAGGCAGCCTCACGGGTGGGGGGGAAGGGGGTGGGAGCTTTGCTTTAATTCGGCCACTGGCCATGGGTGTGTGTGGGGGGGGGTGGGAGGGTGGAGCCTGTGATATGCAGGGGACAGTGGAGTTGTCAGAAGGGGGCGGGGCTGAGGGGGAAGGGGCGGAGCCAGGGACAGCCAATCCTGGCAGTGCAGTGCTGTTTCCCCCCCCCCCGCCCTCAGAGCTGTGTGGAGCAGTGCTCCAGCGGTGATTTAAAGGGCCCAGAGCTCCAGCCACCACTGCTGCCACGGTAGCAGCTGGGAACCCCAGATCCTTTGAATTGCCAGGCTCCTGGGCAACTGTCCCCTCCCCCCCAGACGCTGGACGGTCTGGCCGGCCCTTCTGGTCTTTGACTCTGTTGGGGACGCTCCCTGAGCCCCCTGCGGCAGCCCTAGGCCTCCCGTGTGCGCCCCCCCACCACAGGCTTGCCCGGGGGGAGCAGCCAGGGCACAGGCTGACCCGGGTGCCCTTTGTCTCCCCGCCCAGGCCTACCTGCGAGCCATCGACGTCAAGATCCTGCAGCAGCTGCTGGTGGTGAACGAGGGCATCGAGGCCGTCAAGTGGCTCCTGGAGGAGAAGGGGACCCTGACCAGCCATTGCAGCAGCTTGGCCAGCAGCCAGTACAGCTTGGCGGAGAGCCAGGAGACCTCGCGCCGGGGCAGCTGGACCAGCCTGCAGGACCCCAGCGAGAAGCTGGACAGCATCTCGGTCGGCAGCTACCTGGACACGCTGGCCGACGAGACGGACGTGTACTGCCCGGGCGCCGCGGAGCCTGGCCTGTGCTCCACGCCGGGCCGGCCGGGCCTCCCGCAGGACTGGGCCAGGAGCGACCCGGATTGGGGCCCGCCCAGCAAGGCAGAGCAGGACAGATGCAAAGTGGACCCGGCGTGGCTCCGGTCGGACCGTTCCTCGGCCCGGCATGCCCTGGAGCACAGCACCGGGGATCCAGCCGAGCAGCTCGCCGGCCCTCCGCCCCCCACCGCGCCTAACGGCTTCTTGGGCAGGCAGATGTCTGCCTCGGGACCCAGTAGGGAGGCCAGATCGCCGCCTACGGCGGGGGAGCCGAGCCGGGGCAGCGCGGGCCTGAAGGCCTGGAGGAACGGCCCCGTCGACTTGGAGCCCTGCAAGCTCAACAGCAAACTCCACCGGGAGTACGACGCCCACTGGCGCTGGGTGCAGTCGCAGGACGACGTGACGTTCTTGTAGCGCCCGGAGCCCGGCCTGCCGGCGCCGTGTCCTGCCGATCCTCGCCCGGATGTGGGGGGAGGCCAGATTGGCGGCATTGAAAATTACCCATGAGCCTCGGCAGGAACAGCTGGCGGAACACTCCACACCATCCTCTTTCCCCGGGGGTCTACATGGGACCTCGCTCTGCCAGACAGTAGCCGGAAGGTGCTGTTGGATTTACCTGAATAGCGTGATCTCGAAGAGGGGGGATCACAGGGAGGAGCCAGGCTGCCCTCCGACAAAGCCACCTTGTTCTCAGCCCCCTTTGATTAGTGCAGACGCCAGCACTAGAAAGAGAGCACTTTCCCTCCTTGGCTTGATCCCGCAGCCCAGCCGTCCCCCTGGGTTTAAGGAGGGGCGGGAGGTAGTTACAGCATGGGTCTGTTCCTGGTTCTGCCTCGGACTGGGACATGAGCCCCTTAACTTTGCTGGGCCTCAGTTTATCCTTCTGCAAAATGGGCCAACAGGCTGCCTGCCTTGCAGGAGTGGTTATTTAGTGAAGGGCCAGCGGTGCTGCACAGGAGGCAGACCACAACCGAGCTGGGGGGCGTACAGTCCAGCAGAGCCGAGCCCCAGAGCCCTTGGGCGTTGCATCCTTGGCCACGGCCAGGCCTGGGGTGTATCAGGCTGGGTTTGACCTCACGGGAAGATTGGGCCAGGACAGCAGAGAGGCTGCGGGGAGGGAGAGCCCCTTGTTTCAACAATGCATCCAGGTTGCTTCTGGAGCCACTGTGCTTTCCTTACCTAGCCCTGCCTCCTCTCCCGCCCTGCTCCCGTCCTCACCCCCTCCCTCCCGCCCTTTAACTAGGTAACAGGCCTGGGGTGGCCTAGTGGTCCCCTAAAAGCCCCAGTTGCATTTGGGGCAGGCACAGTGGAGAACAGCCACAGGGGCATGCTGGGAGCGGGACTCGGGGTGGAGTTGGGGGGTATGCTCTAGGCAGTGCTGCAGAATATGGGGCAGGCTGGGGAGGCTGTTGTAACTTAGACAGAACACCCCCCCCCAGCACTGCCCAAGTTATTCCCGGGGCTCTAGACCAGCCCAGGGTCAGGGGGTGCAACACTGGATTTAAAGTCTCCAGAACACCCCTCCGGGCAGTGGGATATAGGCAGCACCTCTTGGCACAGCACCGAACCTCCCCGCGGCGTGTGTCCAATTTGTAACGGTCCAGCCTTCGGCCTCAGCCAGGGAAGTCCAGTTTCCCCTACCCCCCGTTGTCTGCTTAGCCCTGGACTGCAGGCAGAGCTGGTGCAGTTTACATCTGGTGCACCGAGGTGTAAAGACGATGCGTGAGCCAGCACCACGATCCAGCTCATTCTCCCCAAGCCGGGGTGGGTTTTTGGGGGGCCGGAAAGCAGCAAAGGGATTCCATCTTTTTTTCTTTAAAACCACTCAAATTGGAAGCCGCCTGAGGAGCTGCCTTGCACCATTTGGACACGGGCACTTGAACTGCATTTGAAACCAGTTTTTACGTTTCCAAACGTCGCTCAGTTCTGGGCATTGGTGGACCGACAACCCACCGTTCCAGCTTGAGATGCCGACCTGCCCCAGTCGTAGCCGGGGGGTGGGGGAACCAGGAGAGATGGGTACCTAGCAACCCATCACCCAGGAAGCCAAGGGGGAGATGTTTTAAAGGAGACACAAGACCATGTACCCATGGTAGGTCATAGAATCATAGAACCATAGAGCTGGAAGAGGCCTCAGAAGGTCATCAAGTCCAGCCCCCTGCCCAAGACAGGACCAATCCCAACTCAATCAACCCAGCCAGGGCTTTGTCAAGCCGAGACTTAAACACCTCTAGGGATGGAGACTCCACTACTTCCCTAGGGAACCCATCCCAGCGCTTCCCCACCCGCCTAGGGAAATAATTTTTCCTAATATCCAACCTGGACCTCTCCCACCACAACTTGAGCCCATTGCGCCTTGTTCTGCATCTGTCACTACTGAGAACAGCCTCTCTCCATCCTCTTTGGAACCTCCCTTCAGGAAGTTGAAGGCTGCTCTCAAATCCCCCCTCACTCTTCACTTCTGCAGACTAAACAGACCCAAGTCCCTCAGCCTCTCCTCATAAGTCATATGCTCCAGCCCCCTCATCATTAGGTCTCTGTGTCTGTTTCAAGCCCAGCCCAACCCAACCGTTGCTCCCGGTGCGCACTGGCTGGACATCAAATCAATGGAGCAGGCAGATTCTCAGCTCGGGTGATGGCCCGTCTCTTTCTGTGCGGAATCAGGCTTGGCCTGGGAGGTTTGTCTGAGTCTCAGGCCGAAAGAGCTCTGCAGGTGCTGACTGCATTTGGGACCCACTCAAACTGTGAGAGCAGCGGACACCTGCTTTTCTCATATCCCTGAAGCAGATCAAGGGGCTGTGCCTGTATTGCGTCTGCACTGCCAGGTGCCTGGTGCCCCTGGGAATGGTACCACCTGCGTGACAGGGCAGCCTGACTCCTGGCCCATTCAACCTGTGGGATTTAGCAGCTGCGCCTTGGCTATGTACCATCAGTTCCCTGCCAAGCCCTGACGTCCATTTGGTGCTTTGATTTTGGGTGTGGTTCAGACTAGGGATGCAAGGGACTAGTTGAGTCACTAGTTGCCACCCCACCCCCTTGCTGCCTCTGTATCAGAGGCAGCAAAGGGGGAAGGAGCAGGAACTGGTGCTGGCAGGAGATGCTTAAAAGCCAGTTCTCCCCAGCACCGTCTCTGCAGGGGGCCAGGGCTGGCAGGGGCGCAGCGGGGGACCTGGTGTGAGCTGGGGCTGCTTCCCAGAAGCGGCGGCTCTGCTTTTTAAATGTAGTAAGAGCCACCGGCAGCTCTGACTACATTTAAAAAGCAGAGCTGCAGAGTCTGGGATCCAGTGCAAGCCGAGACTCAGCTGTTCTAGCTCGCGCCCGGTCCCAGACTGCTGCGGTTCTGACTACTTTTAAAAAGCAGAGCTGCAGAGTCTGGGATCCAGTGCAAGCCGAGATTCAGCTGTTCTAGCTCGCGCCCGGTCCCAGACTGCTGCGGCTCTGACTACTTTTAAAAAGCAGAGCCTCAGCGAACCTCCGTTATCGACTACCCCATTAGCTTACTAACCGCTATTTAACATCCCTAGTTCAAACACGTCTTCATGAGCGCAGCACTGGCTTATTTCCCCCTCCCCCAGCAGCAAAACTGGCTCCTCCGGGCTGGCCGATACTTCGACCGAGACTAACCGTGTGTGGTGTGGCTGGCGAAAGCAGAACATAACTGGAATTCGTGGCAGAGGGCTGGGCTACCAAAAGGCCGCCTGGGTCTCTGGAGATCACAGCGACAAAATCTAGCAGCCCTTCTGTGTCGCCACCACCGGACCAGCGCTCAGCGGCAGGGAAAAGACCGACCGTAAATAGGCCGGTGTCCGTCTCCACCTTGCCAGCCTCTCTTGCTTTGCTGCGCCCCATAAATGTGTGTATATGTAACGCCGACAGCAGAACCGAACCTGGGACCCCCTGGAGCCTGCATGAGCCTCTGCAGTAGAGCTAAAAGCCAGCTGGTGCTCAGCTAAGGCTGTAGAGCAAACCCATTCTCTCTCTAAGTGGCCTCAGTGCTGCTGCATGGGCTAGCGACCCACACCCAGTTGGTGCGTGGGTTACGTACACAGCTACCTTCCTTTCCCATGTAACCGGCTAAGCCAGGGGGCGGGGGGCAGGGCACCTTGCTTTATTGATCGATGTGCCAACTAAAGCTTCCGTGCTCGTGTTGCATGCCAGCATGTGGGTGACGCTGCTCTGAAGGCTGGGGAGGGAGGATAAAACACAGGCCACGAGGCGCGCCAGGAGCAGGGATGGCCGATGCTGTTAAGCCAGCCACTGTCAATGTGACTATCCTGCTTAATAAACGATAACCTTTGGAAACCCGGCACAGAGCGTGGCACTCTTTCCTGGAGATTTGGAGCCCGGAAGTCCTGGGCAGCGGGCGATCCCATGGCCTGGGGAGGCGAGGCAAGGTCCCCCTCACTCCCCCAGCCCTGCCCTTTCCACACCTACCACAGCCTGCTTCCCCGTTGTGGCCACGTGCCATTGTCCACGGTCCCAGCCTGCCCTGGCCTTGAAGTTGAGACGAGCCGGCAGGCAGGTTTGCACAGGGATGTGGGGGGCTGTGCCACCCACGCCCCCGGACCAGCCAGGCCCCTGCAGCCGAGCACAAGCCCCGGCATTGGATGGACAGTTTTCTCAGTGCTGGACAGACAGGCTGCGTCTAGACTGGCAAGTTTTTCCCGCAAAAGCAGCTGACTTTTGCGGAAAAACTTGCCAGCTGTCTACACTGGCCAGCTTGAATTTCCGCAAGAACGCTGACGATCTCAGGGAAGATTGTCAGTGTTCTTGCGGAAATACTGGGCTGCTCCCGTTCGGGCAAAAGCCCTCTTGCGCAAATGCTTTTGCGCAAAAGGGCCAGTGTAGACAACGCAGTATTGTTTTGCGCAAAAAAAAGCCCCGATGGCAAAAATGGCGATCGGGGCTTTCTTGCGCAAAACCGCATCTAGATGGGCATAGATGCTTTTCCGCAAATGCTTTTAACGGAAAAACATTTCCGTTAAAAACGTGCAGAAAATCATGCCAGTCTAGACGTAGCCACAGAGTTTTCCCAGCGCTGGGAGGACAAGGCGACATGGTGCGGCCCCCCAGCCTCTGGCATCACCACAGCAGGCTCGGGGAAGGGGTCTGGGGGACTCTGGTGGAGCATGGGTGGGCCGGTTTGGGAAGGCTGTGCCTTCCTCTGCCTAGGATACCCATCTGGGGAGAACTGGCTTTTAAGCATCTCCCGCCAGCACCAGCTCCTGCTCCTCCCCCCTTGCTGCCTCTGATACAGAGGCAGCAAGGGGGCGGGGCGGCAACTAGTGACTCAACTAGTCGCTTGCATCCCTAGTCTGAACCACACCCAAAATCAAAGCACCAAATGGACGTGCAGGAAGGTGAGCAGCAGAAATGCCTAACACTGGCAGCAGGATGGCTTACAGCAGGGAAGGAACCCTTCTGTGCTCTGCATCCCAGACGTACGAGGCACCTTAGGTTGACCTCCAAAGTCTCGGTATTTAGACCATACTCGGCAGCATAAAAACAGCACAGAAGTAGCAACCTCTCTCAGCAACTTTTCCTTGCCCTCTGCGTTCTGACTGCAAGTCTAGCTGGGTATCACGTTAGTGGGGGAGGGTGGATCCCTGCTTTGGGGAGGAATTTCTATAGGTATCGTGGAAACACACCTGGAGCGTGGACTGGAGTCGATTTAGTTGGAAGGCATTAAGGCCATTTTTAGGAGAATCATGCAGTGGCTGGAATTTCTAGTCCACGGAGGATTTTGAGATTTCCAACTGTGGTCCAGCTCCAATCGAACCCCCAACCTTTTGAAATCCTTGGCAAAAGAAACTTCTGAAAAAAATCCTTGGATTGGTCAAACGGTTTTGGTTTTGAGCGAATTGAAACATTTTAGTTCGATTTAGGCTTTGGGACACATTCTAATAGCGCACGTAGTACCAAATTCAAAAGAAATTGAACCCAAAAGTCTTACTGAAATGAGAAAAATATAAACAGTTTTGATCTGGAAATGTCAAACCGAGACATCGCTAGGAATTATTAGGAAAGGGATAGAAAATAAGACCCAGAATATCTTACTGCCCCTGTATAAAACTATGGTACGCCCACATCTTGAATACCGTGTACAGATGTGGTCTCCTCACCTCAATAAAGATATTTTGGCCTTGGAAAGGGTTCAGAAAAGGGCAACTAAAATGATTAGAGGTTTGGAACGGGTCCCATATGAGGAGAGGTTAAAGTGACTGGGACTTTTCAGGTTAGAAAAGAGGAGACTGAGGGGGGATAGGATAGAGGTCTATAAAATCATGAGTGGTGTGGAGAGGGCCGATAAAGAAAAGTTATTTATTAGTTCCCATAATAGAAGAACTAGAGGACACCAAATGAAATTAATGGGTAGCAGGTTTAAAACTAATAAAAGAAAGTTTTTCTTCACACAGCGTGTAGTCAACCTGTGGAACTCCTTGCCAGAGGAGGCGGTGAAGGCTAGGACTATAATAGAGTTTAAAGAGAAGCTGGATAAATTCATGGAGGTTAGGTCCATAAAAGGCTATTAGCCAGGGGATAAAATGGTGTCCTTGGCCTCTGTTTGTCAGAGGCTGGAGAGGGATGGCAGGAGACAAATCGCTTGATCATTGTCTTCGGTCCACCCCCTCTGGGGCACCTGGTGCTGGCCACTGTCGGCAGACAGGATACTGGGCTAGACGGACCTTTGATCTGACCCAGTACGGCCGTTCTTATGTTCTTATGTTCTTAGCAAATCCCCTTTTCCTCCCCTCTAACTGTACTTTCAGCAAAATAATGTCCATTTTGCAAAGCGTTTCAGTTTCAGCAGAACCTTTCCCCCAACGTTTTCCCAAAAAGCTCTGGTTTCTTTCTCTGAAATGGTGATTGGAAAAATGAGTTTATTTCTAGCCCTCCAGCAAATCGAAGAACCTAGAGGAAAATTAGTGGCATTGTTTGCATGCAGCTTGGTAGTTTGCTATCTCTTAGGTAAGGAGTGTCCTTGGGAACTTTTAGAAAATGGGCTTCTTTGGGTGGCTCCCATGCTGTGGTGAGTTGTTGGTGACAGCTGTTGGTTGAACTGTGGGCAAGGAAGGGAAGGATGGTCTAGTGGTTAGAGCACAAGACTGCCATGGGAGACCTGAGTTAAGTTCCTTTCTCTGCCACATACCTTCTAGGGTGGCCTTGGGTAAGTCATCTAAGCAAGTTAGAAGCCTAAATAGCTGGGCCATAGTGTATCCGTGCCTCAGTTTCCCATCTGTAAGATGTAGACGACAGCAATGCCCTGCCCCGCATTGACAGGCATTAAAAGATTGTGAAATGCTCAGAGACTACAAGCTCTAGTCTAGAGGATCCTAACTATTGGAGACTTGGCAAAGCTCTTCAAACAGACCAGAACATTCCTGGTTTTCCTACGACAACCCAAGCGTTCTGAGAACAGAGCCAAGCATCTCAGGTCTCCAGCGCATAGATCTCTCTTGCTCTGCCCAGTAGAGAGCAGAGGAGGTGGCTAACCGCGCAAGCTGCCCCTTTTCGTGGGAGCAGACGACAGATTTGTACTCTCTGGTCGAGTCTGGAATGACTGGGGTGGATTTTTTTCCAGCCACAAGAGCAGTTGCTCATGAAACCACGTCGTGTTCCAAGGAAAATGCAAACCATATTCTCCCAGAACAGGCTGCAGTCTTAGCGTTCATTATGTCCCCCTGCTTTTAAATACGAGCGCTTGCAGATGGCAACGCAGATGTCCAGGCTAGTGGAGTTATGTAGGATTGCCTATTTTCCTTCAGGATTAAAAACTCATGGATGCTCCAAAAACTAATCGGGGAGGGGGAGATGTTGTAAATTGGTACCAGACAAAGAAGCCTTTACTTTCACTCACTGATTCTATATCAGGCCAAGACAGTGATGAGAGGCACAATGGGCCTGATAGTTCAGGCATTAGCCAGTGAGCAAGATGGATTCAATTGACTGCTGTGTCGCAATCTTCCTGTGTGACCTTGGGTGAGTCACTTAATGTCTGTTGCCTCAATTCTCCATCTGTAAAATGGGGTGTACACCACCCCCCTGCCTACAGATTGCGAAGCACCCAGATACTAGTGAAGGCCAGTGGGGGCCAGAGAAGTACTACTGAGGAGGCAGACGTGTGTTAGGAACAGTGCCAGGGTGTGATAGATCTGACAGTTGTGATGATCTGACAGCTGTTGGCTGCACTTCTGAAAAAGCTGCTGGAAAGAGGGAGAGGCTTGGGAATGAAAGGAACTCCGTGTTTTCCAGAGTAACTCACCCGGCAGCCTAGGAAATCCACTCCAGGAAAAGCCGAATTTGAAGAGACGAGGGCTATCTGGGAAATTATTTGACGGGAGAAATGCCAGAAGCGTGTCTTCCTTTGGGATCCCCTCAGTGGCTTTAAAATAAACAGCAGCCCAAGCTGCCGTTTTAATGTCCTAACATTCCCTAGCTTAGATGAGGCCTAAAGCCACGCACTGAACTTGGCGCCTTGACTCTAATTACAGCCCAGCCTTTTATCCCAAGCCCAGCCCTCCGGAGCACGGTGCCACCCGAGCAGAACGGTTGCCTCACTCGGATTCATCCAAGTATTTGTCAGTTTCCTTTTTAAAATCCGAGCTTGCCATTCCCAGAGAGACAAGAGCTGCGCGAACACGGAACCTACTCGCATGAAATGAAACCTGACATTTCTCCTGAGCGTTGTTTGAGGCCAGGGAAGTTCCGATTTCCTTTTCCCCATGGCTGTGTCTACACTGGGCCACTTATTTCAGAAAAGCAGCCGCTTTTCCGGAATAACGTGTAAGCTGTCTACACTGGCCGCTTGCTTTTCCGGAAAAGCAACGACGATCTACTGTAAAATTGTCAGTGTTTTTCCGGAAAAACTATGCTGCTCCCGTTCGGGCAAAAGTCCTTTTCCAGAAAAACTGTTCTGGAAAAGGGCCAGTGTAGACAGCACAGATTTCTTTTCCGCAAAAAAGCCCCGATCGCGAAAATGACGATCGGGGCTTTTTTCTGGAAAAGTGCGTCTACATTGGCCACAGACACTTTTCCGTAAAAAGTGCTTTTCCGGAAAAGCATCCTGCCAATGTAGACGCGCTTTTTCCGGAAATACTTATAACAGAGAACTGTTCCGTTTTAAGCATTTCCGGAAAAGGGTGCCAGTGTAGACTTAGCCCATCTGTCTATCACTGATCTCCTCCCCTGTATTTCAACTCTTCCTTAGATGCTCTAAAATCCCACGAGAGAGGCTCTTCTGCTATTTCCCTCCTAGTTGGAAGGTTCAGAATGATATTTCTGCAAGATCTGCAGCCCCCTCACTCCAATGTCTGCTAGTTCAGGGAAATCACTGGATGGTGGGGTGTGCCTCTCCACCAGTGTTCCCTCTAATACAATGTTTCTTAAACTGTGTTCCGTGATACACTGGTGTGCCATGAGGCAGTCGGAGGTGTGCCACGGAGAACAGAATTCAAAATGGCTGCCCTTAAAGGGGCAGGTGACTTTTTTTTTTTTTTGCTCAATAACTTTCCTCCGACCCTTTTTTCCTCAACTTTCCCCCCGACCCTTCCCCCCACTTTTTTTTTTGCGCTCAACAAAAAATCTTTGGTGTGCCCCATAAAAAAAATATTGTTTGGTGTTCCTCGGTCTTAAAAAGTTTAAGAAACACTGCTCTAACCCTTTCCAGACGTGTGTGTATTTTTTCTATCCATGTGCAGAATAAATTTGTATATGCACTGAGGCATGGGTGAATGTGCACCACCAATAGAAACAAAAACCCTCGCAGTGGGTGCTCTGCTAATCAGGGGGGAGGCATTTGGATTTCTCCTGAACAGCCACACAAGCGCCCAGCTTACTGGGGATACTGCTCACCACCGAATCTCTGACTTGTCTCAAGGTCACCCTGACTAACTGAAATGCCCTAAAGGCTGCTGGGACAGGGATCTTTTAGAGCCTGCAACAGCCTCTCAACATGCTAACTGCACTCAGGCAAAACTTCCCTAGAGTGGCAGGTAGGTCCTGGTGAGCAACTGCCGAGGGGTGGCGGGTGATGGCCCAGCTGGGGAAGGCACGCCCAAGCCCCACCTCTTCCACTCAAAACCACACCCCTTTTCCCCAAGACCACGCCCCTTCAACAACCTCCCCTCCCAGCCAAGCCCCACCCAACCCCAACCTTCAAGCCTAATCCTTCCTGGCCTCCCGGCAGTTTTGAGAAGGCAATGCCTTTCCTTGCCTACAATATCCGCTGCCCATGCAACTGCCGCTCTCTGTGTGTCGCTAATCACTAACCCATAGAAACCATCTCATTCAAAATAGCTGTTTCGCCCCCTCCCCCCCGCCCAATTAAACCCTGTCACGGAACAATCACTCACCAATCTCGCTGGCTCAAGGACTTAAGAACATCTCGGAAGAGGAAACCTGCCTCCCATTTCCTCCCATTGTTCAGTCTACCCCAAACTTTCCAAGAACGTGCTAATGCGGGCCAAGATGCAACCCGGGGCGTTTCAAGTAGAGAAGGTTAGTTTGGGGGGATTTACAGGGGCATCCCAATTAGGCTCCTAAACCAAACTGGGCATCATTTCTGAGGGGTGGCCATGTTAGTCTGTTTCAGCGAAAACAATGAGGCACCTAAAAGACTAAGGATAAAACCAATACACTTAGGCCCTAATCCATTCGTTCGTCTTTAAGGTGCCACAGGACTCCCCATTGTCTCTACATCAGTGCTTACCGTGTCAGGAAGGAGATATGGGGCTTTCCCCAATTGCTTGCCGGGGCTCAAGCAATTTTTTTACATTTAGAACTAATGCAGCAAGTCCAGAGGTGCGGGACTCAATGGCTGCGTCTAGACTGGCAAGATTTTGTGCAAAAACAATCGTTTTTGCGGAAAAACTTGCCAGCTGTCTACACTGGCCGCTTGAATTTGCGCAAGAGCACTGACTTTGCAATGTACAAAATCAATGCTTCTTGCATTAATACTTTCATGCTCCCACTCGGGAAAAAGGCTACTTGCGCAAGAGGGCCAATGTAGACAGGGAAGAACTGTTTTGCGCAAAAAAAGCCCCGATGGCTAAAATGGCGATCGGGGCTTTCTTGCGCAAAATCGCGTCTAGATTGGCCACGGATGCTTTTGCGCAAAAGCACTTCTTTGCGCAAAAGCATCCGTGCCAATCTAGACACGCTTTGGCAGAAATACTTTTAAAGGAAAAGCTTTTCCGATAAAAGTATTTCCGCACAATCATGCCCGTCTAGACGCAGCCATTCCTGTCCAAAAAGGAAGTGCTGCCTGAACTGCTCATAACAGAGATTTCGCTTTGTCCCTTCGCAGGCCCAGACCCCACTCAGAGTAACGATCGAGGATGGATTTGGCCGTTAGCTTGATCTCTCCCACACACCACGGTGTGAGAGTCATAGTAACAGGCTAATCACAAAGCGATCAAGCCTTCCACTTAACAAGGCACACTCCCTCGCTGGGGCATCGCCCTGTCTAGTCCCCTTGGGCATGTCGCTTCTCAGCCCGATCAGATGGAGCCATTTCCGTAAGTCATTGGCTGCTCCGTCACTTGCTCGGAGGGCTTTGCCTTGCTCAAATCATTCCGCCCACGCAGCCTTCGGGGGCAGGAGGGGGGCGTCTGCAACAGAATCCCAGCTCAGTCACAGCGAACCAGGCCAAAGTCTGTCTGCAGAGAGCAGCCCGGCCCCCTTCCCCCACACGGGGATCCAGCCCCTCTCTCAAACAGCTGTGCCCTTGCCTGGACTGCGTTCTCATGACCTAGCTGGGCGGGAGAGGACACATCCCCCGAGGGGGCGTCCAGACGCCATGTGGGCTGCTGATGCAGCAAATCAAGGGGTGAAGGCTCTCTACTTCCACCCTGCCTCCACCCCACCCCGCCCCGGCTCCCGACTTGCTGGGCCGGTCTGGGAGCCACGGTCACAGAAGCTCTTCTGACATACCCGGCGTGGCCGAAATACAGAGGGGAGGGGCCGCTCTAGCTAGACATGGCAAACGTTCAGCGCTTGTTCCGCACCCAGCACCGGGGAGCCAGGGGGAACGCAGGCGGGAAGGGGTCTGAGGGCAGGAGGAGCTGGGGGCAGAGGTGCGAGCCGCGAGCGCTTTCCCACCTTGTTGGTGGGCAAGTCGCACGTTAGTCCTTGTAGGGGGGGCCTGAACCAGCCCCCGGGCGCTGACCAGGTGCCCCCGTGCCAGTTTCACTGGCCAGATGCAGGCCTTGGGCAGAGCCGGGGGAGGCTGGGCTGGCAGGGCGCTGCTGCAGGTTGGGCTGGGGGCCATTGGAAGGGCTGAGGGGCACAGGCAGGGGGTGCTCCTAGAAAAGTCGCAGATACTGCAAGTTGGGTCCAACACGCATTGGCAGGGCTGTGGGGGGGCCCAGGGCTGGGCTGTGGGGTGTCAGTGAGCTGTGGTGGGGGGGGCTCAGGGCCGGGCTGTGGGGGGCTGTGGGCAGGACTGAGGGGTGTCGGTGAGCTATGTGGGGGGCCCAGGGCCGGGCTGTGGGGTGTCAGTGAGCTGTGGTGGGGGGGGGGGGCTCAGGGCCGGGCTGTGGGGGGCTGTGGGCAGGACTGAGGGGTGTCGGTGAGCTGTGTGGGGGGCCCAGGGCCGGGCTGTGGGGTGTCGGTGAGCTGTGTGGGGGGCCCAGGGCCGGGCTGTGGGGTGTCGGTGAGCTGTGTGGGGGGCCCAGGGCCGGGCTGTGGGGGGCTGTGGGCAGGACTGAGGGGTGTTGGTGAGCTGTGTGTGGGGGGCCCAGGGCCGGGCTGTGGGGGGCTGTGGGCAGGACTGAGGGGTGTCGGTGAGCTGTGTGGGGGGCCCAGAGCCGGGCTGTGGGGGGCAGTGGGCAGGACTGAGGGGTGTCGGTGAGCTGTGTGGGGGGCCCAGGGCTGGGCTGTGGGGTGTCGGTGAGCTGTGTGCGAGTGGCCCAGGGCCGGGCTGTGGGGGGCTTTGGGCAGAACTGAGGGGTGTCGGTGAGCTGTGTGGGGGGGCCCAGGGCCAGGCTATGGGGTGTCGGTGAGCTGTGGGCGGGGGGCCCAGGGCCGGTCTGTGGGGGGCTGTGGGCAGGACTTAGGGGTGTCAGTGAGCTGTGGGCGGGGGGCCCAGGGCCGGGCTGTGGGGGGCTGTGGGAAGGACTGAGGGGTGTCGGTGAGCTGTGTGTGGGGGGCACAGGGCCGGGCTGTGGGGGGCTGTGGGAAGGACTGAGGGGTGTCGGTGAGCTGTGTGTGGGGGGCCCAGGGTCGGGCTGTGGGGGGCTGTGGGCAGGACTGAGGGGTGTCAGTGAGCTGTGTGTGGGGGGCCCAGGGCCGGGCTGTGGGGGGCTGTGGGAAGGACTGAAGGGTGTCGGTGAGCTGCGTGTGGGGGGCCCAGGGCCAGGCTGTGGGGGGCTGTGGGAAGGACTGAGGGGTGTCGGTGAGCTGTGTGTGGGGGGCCCAGGGCCGGGCTGTGGGGGGCTGTGGGAAGGACTGAGGGGTGTCGGTGAGCTGTGTGTGGGGGGCCCAGGGCTGGGCTGTGGGGGGCTTTGGGCAGGACTGAGGGGTGTCGGTGAGCTGTGTGGGGGGGCCCAGGGCCAGGCTATGGGGTGTCGGTGAGCTGTGGGCGGGGGGCCCAGGGCCGGTCTGTGGGGGGCTGTGGGCAGGACTGAGGGGTGTCAGTGAGCTGTGGGCGGGGGGCCCAGGGCCGGGCTGTGGGGGGCTGTGGGAAGGACTGAGGGGTGTCGGTGAGCTGTGTGTGGGGGGCCCAGGGCCGGGCTGTGGGGGGCTGTGGGAAGGACTGAAGGGTGTCGGTGAGCTGCGTGTGGGGGGCCCAGGGCCGGGCTGTGGGGGGCTGTGGGAAGGACTGAGGGGTGTCGGTGAGCTGTGTGTGGGGGGCCCAGGGCCGGGCTGTGGGGGGCTTTGGGCAGGACTGAGGGGTGTCGGTGAGCTGTGTGGGGGGGCCCAGGGCCAGGCTATGGGGTGTCGGTGAGCTGTGGGCGGGGGGCCCAGGGCCGGTCTGTGGGGGGCTGTGGGCAGGACTGAGGGGTGTCGGTGAGCTGTGGGCGGGGGGCCCAGGGCTGGGCTGTGGGGGGCTGTGGGAAGGACTGAGGGGTGTCAGTGAGCTGTGTGTGGGGGGCCCAGGGCCGGGCTGTGGGGGGCTGTGGGAAGGACTGAGGGGTGTTGGTGAGCTGTGTGTGGGGGGCCCAGGGCCGGGCTGTGGGGGGCTCTGGGCAGGACTGAGGGGTGTCGGTGAGCTGTGTGTGGGGGGCCCAGGGCCGGGCTGTGGGGGGCTGTGTGAAGGACTGAGGGGTGTTGGTGAGCTGTGTGTGGGGGGCCCAGGGCCGGGCTGTGGGGGGCTGTGGGCAGGACTGAGGGGTGTCGGTGAGCTGTGTGTGGGGAGCCCAGGGCCGGGCTGTGGGGGGCTGTGGGAAGGACTGAGGGGTGTCGGTGAGCTGTGTGTGGGGAGCCCAGGGCCGGGCTGTGGGGTGTCGGTGAGCTGTGTGTGGGGGGGCCCAGGGCTGGGCTATGGGGTGTCGGTGAGCTGTGTGTGGGGAGCCCAGGGCCGGGCTGTGGGGTGTCGGTGAGCTGTGTGGGGGGCCCAGGGCCGGGCTGTGGGGTGTCGGTGAGCTGTGTGGGGAGCCCAGGGCCGGGCTGTGGGGGGCTGTGGGAAGGACTGAGGGGTGTTGGTGAGCTGTGTGTGGGGAGCCCAGGGCCGGGCTGTGGGGGGCTGTGGGCAGGACTGAGGGGTGTCGGTGAGCTGTGGGCGGGGGGCCCAGGGCCGGGCTGTGGGGGGCTGTGGGAAGGACTGAGGGGTGTCGGTGAGCTGTGTGTGGGGGGCTGTGGGAAGGACTGAGGGGTGTCGGTGAGCTGTGTGTGGGGGGCTGTGGGAAGGACTGAGGGGTGTCGGTGAGCTGTGTGGGGGGGCCCAGGGCCGGGCTATGGGGTGTCGGTGAGCTGTGTGGGGGGGGCCCAGGGCCGGGCTGTGGGGGGCTGTGGGAGGGACTGAGGGGTGTCAGTGAGCTGTGTGGGGGGGGCCCAGGGCCGGGCTGTGGGGGGCTGTGGGAAGGACTGAGGGGTGTCGGTGAGCTGTGTGTGGGGGGCCCAGGGCCGGGCTGTGGGGGGCTGTGGGAAGGACTGAGGGGTGTCGGTGAGCTGTGTGTGGGGGGCCCAGGGCCGGGCTGTGGGGGGCTGTGGGAAGGACTGAGGGGTGTCGGTGAGCTGTGTGTGGGGGGCCCAGGGCCGGGCTGTGGGGGGCTGTGGGAAGGACTGAGGGGTGTCGGTGAGCTGTGTGTGGGGGGCCCAGGGCCGGGCTGTGGGGGGCTGTGGGAAGGACTGAGGGGTGTCGGTGAGCTGTGTGTGGGGGGCCCAGGGCCGGGCTGTGGGAAGGACTGAGGGGTGTCGGTGAGCTGTGTGTGGGGGGCCCAGGGCCGGGCTGTGGGGGGCTGTGGGAAGGACTGAGGGGTGTCGGTGAGCTGTGTGTGGGGGGCCCAGGGCTCTGTGCCACCTCGTCAGGCCTCCCCATATGAAGGTGCCTTCTCTGCCCCCCTCGTCGACGTGCCCCACTGGCTGCTCCGAGCGCAGGTGCCCCCGACCCACGGGCCGGCCCTGCTCCTCCGCTGAGCTCGCCAAGGGTAAAAGTCCGTCCCCCGGCCTGGCCTGCCCTAGCTCTGCCTGGGGGGCCTGGGCACCCCGGACCAGCCGCTCAGCCCCCGGGGGCTGCACTTCCCCAGCCCGGAGCAAGGGACGCCCTAGCCAGCCTGGAGGAAGCCCCCCGGGCATTGCCATGGAAACCGAACCAGGCCGCACAGGGAAACCCGTATCCCCTCCGCTGTCAGGCCTTGGAACCCTCCCCCCCCACAGGGCCTGAGGAGGCCTAATTTACATAACTATGTTGATTAGGCAAATGACTGTGTGTGTGGACAAGGCGCCATTGTCTGGGCTCTTCGCAGAGGGGCCTGTCTGCGAGCAGGGCTCTCCCCACCGGGGGGGGGGGGGGGCCCGGGATCAGTCGCCCACACTGCACAGAAGCCCCCTTGTCTCTGGCTAATTGGATGAAAAGTCACTGCCCGGGCTCCGCTGGGCAGGAGAAAGGCAGAGGCGGGAATGCTAAATCCACGCAGGCCGGCTTCCCGGCCCACCCACACACAGGCGCTTCACAGCCACCATTGTCCATGGGGCTGGGGCTGGCCAGCCCCCCACGCTCTGCATTCCCCGGGCCCCCCCAAACACACACACAGCTCCGGGCCCCCTCTCTGCCCAGCCAACTGGCTCGGGATTCAGCCGGCGCCGGAGACGGGAAGGATTCTTCCAACGCTCCCGACACGTCTTCCTTTGGCGGGATGCGAAGGGGCCCTCGGTCCCGTCCCTTCAGCCAGCGGCACCGGGGAGCACAGACCCATGCCAGCTGGCTCAGTGCAGGGTGGGGGGCACCGGTTCCTGTCGCTCCCACTCTGGTGCTGACCAGGCCCCCCTCCTTGATGCTCCGAGTGAGGGTGGCTGGCTTCTGGGGCAGCAGGCCAAGACAGCTTGCCGCAGCTGGTCTGTGGGCTCGGAGTGGGGCTGGCAGGTGCTGGGCGTTGCTTGGTGCATCTCGGGAATAAGGAAATGCTGCTGCAAAGGCTGAGCAAACAAAACACCCGGCCAAAGCAACGGCACAGGGCAGGGTGGGCCCATGGGTGACCGGCTGCTGCAGACACACCCCTCTGCATCCTCCTAAGCTCTCTGCTCTGGATCCTCAGGCGCTGAGGCCTTCCTTCCCAACAGCGTGGAAAAAGCCAGCATGCTAAGAGTTAAACGGACAGCAAAGCAAAAGGCTTTGCACAGGCATCTGATCCAGAGACGGGTGCTTGTGCAGCCATCATCCATGCTGACTCATGAAATCACGAATCGATGTTAGCCCCAGAAGCATAAGAACGGCCAGGCTGGGTCAGACCAACGGTGCAGCTATCCCAGTATCCTGTCTGCCGACAGTGGCCAATACCCAATGCCCCAGAGGGAGGGATCACAACAGGCAATCCTCACATGATCCCTCCCCTGTCACCCATTTCCAGACACACAGAGGCTAGGGACACCATTCCTACCCAGCCTGGCTAATAACCATTGATGGACCTAACCTCCATGAATCTATCCAGCTCTTTTTTGAACCCTGTTAAAGTCCTGGTCTTCACCACATCCTCTGGCAAGGAGTTCCACAGGTTGACTTTGCACTGAGTGAAGAAAAACCTCCTTTTGTTTGTTTTTAACCTGTTGCCTATTCATTTCATTTGGTGACCCCCAGTTCCTATATCGTGGCAATAAGTAAATAACTTTTCCTTATTCACTTTCTCCACACGAGTCATGATTTTAGAGACCTCTGTCATATCCCCCCTTAGTCTCCTCTTTTCCAAGCTGAAGAGTCCAAGTCTTTGTAATCTCTCTTCATATGGGATCTGTTCCAAACCCCATTAGCATTAGCCCATTTTACAGAGGAGGAAAATTGAGGCCCAGGATCAATCCAGGGACTTGCCTAAAGTCACACAGGAAGCCTGTAGCTACCTGAGGAATAGAACTGAGATCTCTCACACCCCAGTGACCCATTCCTTAGCTTTTCCTTCCCACCAGTGCCTATGACTCTAGGGATGTGCCTCTGGGTATGTGCTCACAGGGCAGCGGGTGCATATGTGTTAACCGCCAAGTACGGTGAGAACAAAACCAAACCTAGGGAAATACTGCTGGAACCCGCTGCCTAGCAACGCCGCCAGGCTCGCCTGATTCGCTGTCACGCTGGGCCTTACGGTTAGTTTCTGCACTGCAGATTGAGCAGCTGCCATGCGCTGCGCTGCATCCTGTGCTGGCAAAGCTGGCAGGAGGGGGAAGGAGATTAAAACTGCCAGCTGGATTCGGTAGCATCCCCCACAAGCTTTGCCCTCACATTTCACAGGTGAAAAGTGGGCGTTGCAAGGGGTCAGATCCCAGCACCGGTGCTGCCTAAGTGGAGCACTCTAGTGGCAGCAAGAAGTCATAGCAGCCCCGGTCTAGCGGCTGAGTCGATGGCTTGGCCAGGGAAACCGGCACGAGCCGTAATAAGGGCAGGGCTGGACCGAGCCATTCCGGCGCCTGGGGCTGACAGTTTAATTGTGCCCCGGGTTGGGGGAGGGTGCATGTGCGGCCCCGCCCCTGCCCGGTGCATGCGGGAGGGCATGCAGAGCTGGCGGCGGCAGCATGCACGTGCCCGACCCGGCCCAGCCCGGCTACCACCGCTGGCGTGCAGCATGGGACTACCCGGGGCGGGCCAAGCCTGGCTGTGCAAGGTCCCATGGCCACCGGGGGGAAGGGCACAGCTGGCTGGCGCTGCAGGGGTTAACACGGCAGCCGCTGCATGGGAGCCGGGCGCGCGGCGCCTGATGGCAGCTACAAGGGGCGCTGTGCATCCTTTACACCTGCCATCAGGCGCCCCCCCATAGATTGGCACTCTGGGCAGCTACCCGGCTAGCCCATGCCTTAATCCGGCCCCGAATAAGGGATAATTCCTCAGAGGACTGGAGCCGGCCTGGCTGCCTGATTAGCCTGTTCCCTGCCCCGAGGAAGAGGGGGAAGCAACCCAGCTGGGCCCGATAAAAGTGGGCAGCAGGAACAGGGGGAATGCAACTTCCTCTGGGAACATGCACCTCTGTGGTGCTTCCCAATGGCCCACCACTGGCGGCTCAGCTCTGGGAAACCAAAATTGGTGCAGGGGGTCTCTGAAGGGTTGGGAGGTCTGAGCCAGGCGGCCTCATTGCAGGAATTCCTGGCACGACCGGCTGACTTGGGGAAGGGATAGCTGTGCTTGCCCAGGCTCTGGGGGAAGGGGTCTGCGTAACACCAACTGTGACCATGTTGTCCACAGCCAGGATCCAACCGGGGACCTCTGGAGCTGAATACATGCACCTCTACTGCACGGGTTACAAGGCACAGCTCCGTTAGCCCAGGCTGTCACAGGCTCGCTGGTGGGGGGACAGTGCCACACCTCACAGGCATGGGTTACGTCTGCAAGGGATGGGGCAGGGGGTTGTTAAAAGGTCACAGTTAAAGAAACTGCCCCTGCTGAAGGCAGCATCTTTGGCTACCTCAAGGAGGCACAGACAAGGTCACCCTAGGGCGGGGGTCTCCAACCTTTATAAGCACAAGATCCCTTCTTGAATTTAAGTGCAATCCAGGGACTACCTCAATACCGTTGCCCCGCCTCCTTCGTGCCCCTTTTCTGACGCCCTACCCCTGCTCACTCCGTCCTCCCTCCCTCCTCCATCCTTCCTCCCTTTCACCAGGCAGGGCAGTCAGTTGGGGCACAGGCTAAAAGATTTAGCGTGTGAGAGGGGTTCTGAGCCGAGCCTGGGGCAGCAGGTTAGGGTGCAGGACGGGGTTTGGGATAAAGGCTCTGTAAGGGAGTTTGGGTCCAAAGGGGGGTGTAGGAAGGGATTCATGACGGGGACGGGGGTTCGGGATTCTGGCTCCAGTTGGACTCTGCTTACTTCTGGTGGCTCCAGGGTGGGCGTGCCGTGGGGCTAAGGCCGGCTCACCCCTGGCCCTGCACCACTCTGAAAAGCAGCCAGCAAACTCCCCCCATTCCAAGCCCTGTTGTGCCTCCATCCATTCTGTGGAGAGAGGATACAGGGTGGGGAGGGGGTACCCTGACATCAGCGCCCCTCCTCTCCCTCCCCTGCCCTGCACAGCAAGGGGGGGGGAGCAGCTCCAAGGCAAAGGGCAGGAGATGCACAGCGGAAGTGGGGAGGGGCAGCTGAAGGGCTGGCGCTTGACAGCCTCTTGGCCAAACCAATCAGGATCACCTGTCAGAGGGACTCTAAGATCTACCAGTCGATCCTGAGCTGCTGGTCGGTGACCAGTGTCCTCGGGCGTGAGCTGACCCGGCAGAACACCACTTGCCCCACAGCAGGGGGTGCTAGAGGGTGGGCCCAATCTATCACAGGGTGTGGCCGTCCCTGCCTGGCGGAATGGGCCTTTGGGAGCGGCTGCAGCTCGGAGTAATTCGGAGCCGCCTCGGGGCTTCTCCACTTGAGCCAGGCGCTGAGACAACCCTAGGCACTGCGGAAAGTAGCTCAGAGCTCCATCCTCTTCCTCAGCTGCTATGCCTGGCACAGCTGGGGGCTCAGGTGCAAAGGTTTCCTGCCCGGCGTGTCCTTGTGGGCCACGGCTAAGTTCCCAGGGCCCCTCCTTCTCTGTGGGCTGCATGCGGCGAGCCCGGGAAGCCATGCTAGGGTCCCAGCAATTGAGGAGCCCACCCTGGTGCCCAGGCCTGGCAGCGCTGATCTGCCGAGCTGGGGCTCTGTGTTTGTCCAGAGAGGTGGAGAATGCCCCGGGACCCCCCTTTTACTCCCATTAACGCTTCTCAGTCCACGGCTCCAGTGCAATCCAGCTAACGCGGACCCTTGCCTTGACTCGCAACACGGCACTGCTCTCAAAAGCTGCCACCCCGTGACCTGAACCAACCCCCAGTGCCTTGTCTCTTAGGCTGCGTCTACACTGGCATGATTTTCCAGAAATGCTTTTAACGGAAACGTTTTCCGTTAAAAGCATTTTCGGAAAAGAGCGTCTAGATTAGCACGGACGCTTTTCCGCAAAAGCACTTTTTCCGGAAAAGCGTCCGTGGCCAATCTAGACGCGCTTTTCTGCAAAAAAGCCCCGATTGCCATTTTCGCCATCGGGGCTTTTTTGCGGAAAACAAATCTGAGCTGTTTACACTGGCCCTTTTGCGCAAAAGTTTTGCGCAAAAGGACTTTTGCCCGAATGGGAGCAGCATAGTATTTCCGCAAGAAGAACTGATTTCTTACATGAGATCGTCAGTGCTTTTGCAGAAATTCAAGTGGCCAGTGTAGACAGCTGGCAAGTTTTTCCAGAAAAGTGGCTGATTTTCCAGAAAAACTGGCCAGGCTAGACACAGCCTCTGGCTACGTCTATACTGCATCCCTCTTGCGCAAAAGCCTACGCCAATGAAGCGCAGATTAGCATATTGTTGCGCTTCATTTGCATAATTAATTAGGGGCCGTTTTTGCGCAAAGGCGCCCTCTTGCGCAGGAGCCGTTCTTCCTGAAAAAAATGAGGAAAGAGGGAACCTGGGATGTGTTTGGAAACGAGCGAAGCCACGCAACATCGGGAGAATAGTTGCTCTCCATGGCTGCAGGGGAGACACAGGCAGCTGGGCAGTTTGCTTGCACATATTTCCGAGCCAAGCAAGCCTAATGACTCTGAGCTGTCTTGCTGATGCACCCTCTCTCCAGCCAGCCAGCTCCTTAGCTAGTGTGTTTCCTTACAGGCAGCCTCCAAACCTTCTGATCCCATGCTCCGGCCGAGGTGGCAGAGAGCGATTCTGCCGGCGGCAGCACAAGAAGCTGAGCTACCATCCCTCCACCCCTGCCAGACTTTACTCAGGTTTGGATGTCTGTTTCCTGAAGAGGCAGCCATGCCCTTGGGAGATACAAGTCAGCCTTCGATGTCTCCCTACCCCGCCCCCCTCCAATACCTGGCATGGTGCCGCCAACAAACAGGGTTGCTTCAGGAAATTCTGGGAAAGCTTTTCCATCTGGGCACATGGTCTCCCTCCACTCTCTTGTCATCCGGGGGCTCTGAAAGCTTCCTACTGAGGAAGAGCCGTTTCTTTATCCCCCTTGGGGAAACTGAGGCTCAAAGCAGGACTGTGACTTGCCCAGAGTCAGAATGAGGGACATATCACCAGTCACCTGATGCCCAAGCCAGTGCCCTGTCCACTAGGCAACACTGCCTCCTCGCTGAGAGAAGATACTCTCCGGAAAACCCAGGACTGTTTTGCAAAGAGATCTGTGCTGGTGGCTGGTGCTTTCCTGTTAATCCAAAGAGCGAGGGGCTCTGACGTGCCCCAGCAAGCGGGGTGAGAAAGAGAGAAGACAACAGGAGCACAGATCTCCCTCCAGGGAGTCTGAAAGCCGCGACACAGCAAATATCTGTCTGGTGTTTCACCCGGTGCCTCCTCTCCAATGGCTCTGCCGCAGAGAGAAACTGAGGCAGACAGAGCGCGGGGTCTAGGGCCTCTGGAGTATGGACAGCATCCCAATGCCGAGGCATGCCGCTGCAGACTCGCCCCCTGGATCTGTCGGGGGCAGAGTAACAGACGAGCCCCATCCCACCGGGCACTGGCACCCAGGAGGGGGGGGGGTGTTCAGACCGCTCCCCCACAGTTAAAGAAGCAGTAAGAGCACAAGGTCAGCAACTTGGATCCTACGAAAACCTGAGCCATCCATTGGCAGTGACCTCGGAGCACATCACAACCTCGCCAGGCCTCCATCCCTCCCGCTGGGGACGGTGTCAAGAGCTCTCTCCAAGCGGGGCTGGGCAATAAATTACAGTTTTGAATCCCCCTGGAGAAACAGGCCAACGGTAGCGTGAAAAGATGCAGTGGGGGTTTACAATGTCCTTGCTCAGGTACCCCTAGCAGAGGACTGATGGCCGGGGAGCACGTGTGAACCATTCGAGCGTCCGTCGCTCCTGGGAGATGGACTTGCCACGAAATGCCACGAATGCAGGAAGAGCGGCATGGATTTGGGGGCGAGGCGAAGGTTGTGTGTGTGGATCGGACATGGCACTAGGGAACGCAAGTCCAGGAAGGGGGCGTCTGAAACCACAGCCATGCACTGTCCCAAGGGGGAATTGTTGCTAGCCCCGTTTCTATCTCAGGAGATCAGGTTTCCGAACATGAATCATCCCTCCCTGCATGCAGCCAGGGGCACGGGTGTGATCCCCATTTGGCTATGACCTTCGCTGGCCTCAATTGACCCACAACAACCGGCCTGTGTCTGAGCGGGACATGGAATCTGCTCTAGCAGCTGCACCGCTCTCGTCCATAAGACGCAGTCAGATGCTGAGCCCGGCAGCTGCAGGGTGGAAGACGTGATGTGTTGTCTGCAGCTGGCACCGCCGACCTTGGCCAGTGGCACCCTGGCTGCATCGGCAAATGCAGGCCGGGCTTATGTTTTGTTCCAGATTCTTTTCGTTCCATGGCAGAGTCCCTTCCGCTCCTGGGGCCCCGGCCATGTTAGATGATCCCTAAGCGCTTTGCTCGCCTTGCTCTGTCCCAGTGGATCCCTGCGCAGGGCCATGCTGCCTTTTCGGGCCTCGGTGCTGCTCGCCCTTGCACCAGGCTGCTACGGGGTGCCACGTGGTTGGGACGTCAGGACGGCCTGGCTATGCCCTGCCCCAGAATGGTACTTGCCCCTCCAACTTTTGCTTGGGGACAGGTTTCCATACACCCTGGGGGTAGCAATGACTAGGGCCTAGTGTGTGCAATCCATACCCCCTGTGTAGCTCCTACGCTCCGCATACGAAGCACATTGCTCACCCAAAGGGGCCTGCCGGAGGAGTGTGGTCTAGTGGTTAGAACCCAGCGCCTGTGCAGAAGACAATTCTCCTTGTCTGCCCCTTGGCCTGGTGTGCTCAGGGTGATGGCAGGCAGTGTTACACCATGGTCCAGGTGTGGGGGAGGAGAGATGGTGGGGGAGGGAAGGAGGAGGACCAGCCGGCAGGAAAGCAAAGAGGATGGAGACAAAATATCCAGAGCCCGAATGCCCGAGTTGAGTGAATGATGGAGGCTGCTCCCACCCATATGGAGTTGGGGGAGGAGACGGCTGGGGTGGGGGGGAAGGGCTGTGTTGGTGTGGGGAGGGGCTAAGAGGGCGCTGGATGTTCTTACAGTGCCATTTATATGCCTAAATCTGAGATTGCCTGCCAAACGAGCCCTCCCCCCAAAACCACTGAGTTTAACACCACACTCATGGGTAAGGGATGGTGACCTAGTGGTTAGAGCTTGAAGCTCGCACTCAGGACAAGTAGTTTTTAATCTCAGTTTGGCTACTAACTGCTGCTGTGAGCCTGGACTCAAGGCCAGAAGGGTCTGACCCTAACAGCAATTCTCTTCCCGTCGGACAACGGGCACTTTGTCACTCCATTACTTATTAGATGTTAATAGAGTGAAACATTTGCCTATCTCTATAGGTGTGATTCTCAGTGACACTGAGTGCTCACGTCTATTAACATCAGTACGAATGTGCCTCTTAAAATCAGCCCCAGCATGAAACGGGCACAGTCTCTAATCTCCCACATCATCTTGCAGACAAAGGAGACACCACTACAAGGGTGTACATATACTGTTCAGCCACTAGAGGTCCTTGTGTGCAGTGTACAATTCCAGGCAGGTGGTGGGTGCTGGTAAGCAGGGGAGACAAAGTTGGAACTCAAGCAAGGTGCAAGAGCATCTCTGTTTAGAGCTGTAGCTGATTCCTTTAATAAACACCTTGTATTTCAGAAAGGTGGTGATTCTGGATAGTGGAACCACTTGCTGCAGTTATCCCCTTATCTCCAGTACTGTGAAAGCATTTTGATAGGACATCTCTCCCCTACCCCAGGACCAGAGTGCCTTAGTAGTCGCTGGAGCAGCAATGCTACTTCCTGGTTCTGCTGGCTCGGAGGAGGTTGTTTTTGTTCCTCTTTCCTTCCCCACTCACAGAGCCTGCAGTGGCATTGGCTAAGCCAAGCGGAACACCTTTGTGTGATTACAGTTTCTCAAAGCCCTTGCTGGCTGCCAGCCAGGCCTTCACTCTGGACAATAATCGCTGAGCTCTGGCTTTGTTCAAAACCTTTCTGCATGCTCCGTGGAAACAAAACAGAAGCCGAGGCTGCTCAGCCTCATCCCATTGCTCTCTCTGCTCAGGGGAGGGAGTCAGGCAGGGGCCTGGGGTGTGTCCAGAAGAGAGGGGTAGATGTCTGGGGGCTTGAACACCTTTATTCTGATGCCTTTTAGCTGCGTGTCTCTTCTGCCCAGCTGCTTGGCTGAGGACTGGAAAGACCCCTTGATTCACATGTGTGCTCCAACGTTCCTCTCCCTGCCAGTGATCCCTGACTCTGGAGGGTGTGCTCATCACATCACCAACTCCTTGGGCCCTATCCCCATGGCTCTTTGGTGTTAATAGGAACAGTAGGACCTAGTGGGTAGCGTTTTGGACTAGGACTCAGGAGACCTAGATGCTCTGCCCCTGACTTGCTGGGGAACCTTGGCAAGACACGATCCCGCTCCGTGCCTCAGTTTCCCCTTCTGTCAAACTCACTTTCCTTTGTAGAGCAGTTTAAGATCTACTGAGGAAACGCCAGGGGCTGTTGTTATTTGGATAAGCAGTGTCTGCTGTAAAATGCATTATATTTCAGTTCCCTCCAGTTTCTCACGCTGGGCCCATCTCCGGGGTATTGGAGCTCCTCAAAGTTAGAAGCACACTGCCAGCCCTTCTGAATTCCACGGTGATGCCTAAGCGGGTCCCACGTTATAGCAAGATCCCAGTTATAAATAATCCATACACGATTAGTCAGAGTTTTAAGAAATGGTTAATCAATGGGGATAGAGTCCAGCAGGGCAATAGGCAATTTATAACTATGGTTTATACGCATCTCTAACCCGTCTTCTGGTGTGATTATACTAATCCATTCCACATGCTGTTCCTGTTTGCAACATGCTTGGAATTTCTATTAACCCTTTGTAAATGTACAGTATGACCCTTCAGTCTTCTAGATTTGATTCCCAGTCAAATCCCTTAATCTCTGTGTGTCTTCATTTTCCCATGTGTAAAATGGGGGCGTGGAAATAGACATGATTAAAGTTCTCCACGGCCACATGGACAGTAGATCAGGGACACTACTGGGCCACTGGTAAGTGATGCTTAAGCACGGGAAGTGGGGGTGTTTAGGAGATATAAGTGCTGACCCTATCTCTGACACCGAGTAGCTGTGCAGGCTTTGTCAAGTCACTTAAAGTGATTATTTGCAGGGCCTAGTTTGAATATATGGAGTGGGAGCAGAGCCTGCCTATCTATCTATCTATCTATCTATCTATCTATCTATCTATCTATCTATCTATCTATCTATCTATCTATCATTACACCTCAGCGCATGCATTACAGACTTCCTTATGGTTCTTGGTTTAAAATGGACCGATGGATTTCGACCTTATATGTGTATGTCATAGGGAACATTTTCCTGCTACAGAACAAATGTCTGTCCATAGGTATTTTTAAAATAATTTGAACTTTTAATCATTATCATTTTCATATATAATAAACTAAAGGGTCTAAATCTTTGAGATTTATGTGAGAGTAGAGCCTGAAGCGGGGCCGATACTACAGTGTGGGGCAGGGGGGTGTCCTTGTGCGGGAGAACCGACTGCCCACACCTCACGCCGGCCCTGGAGGAGGGCGGGGACCCTGCTTCTGCTGCCTCCAGTTCCTTGGCATGAACCAGACCAGCAGCTTTCCGGCTGCTAACGTGGCTGCCCCAGCTGTGAGAACTTGTACTCACTGGTTTGTGCTGCCCGCATTTCTGCCAGCTCGTCTGATTGGCGCCTCTCGAGCGGGCACTCGGAAGCTACATGGCTGATGAGCCATTCAGAGGGAGAACACAAGAGGGGCAGAAAAGGGAGAACAGCTGGGATGTTTCTCACCCAGCTAGGGGAAAGGGAGGGGGGCGGGGAAGAAGAAAGGTCTCTCAAAAGGCAGCACCTGCCCAACTGGACTTTGAATCGTGTTGCTCGCACGTGCCCCAACTCGGTGCCTCCTTCCTGGTTGTCGCGCTCGCAAGGCGGAGGAGACGAAAGCGCCTGCGCCATTCTCCTCAGGACCGTGCTCTGGAGGATGGAGGGGCGCTCGGAAGGCACCGGCCTTTGCAAGGAGAGACACGCCGAGCCGACGCTGCGAGGCCGTGACGCTGGCATATTGCCCACGGGCCTGGGGCCATTCCCAGCTGTAACTAAGCTCAGCTGCTGGGTTCTGCTTTCGGCCTGAACAGAAGAGTGTGCCCGCCCCACAGACTCCAACCGAGAGAGCACAAGGGGCATCTCCTCCCTGGCCTGATCAGTGGTCCCTGAGGGGCTGGGTCTCTGCTACGAGGCAACACAGAGGCCAAGTGTCTGGGTCCTGTCATGCCCGAACCCAGTTCGGGTTGAGCTTAGCTACAGCTAGGAACCTCCCTCCAGCCCCACGCCTGTGGGCAATATGCCAGCCCCACGCCTGTGGGCAATATGCCAGCCCCAGGCCCGTGGGCAATATGCCAGCGTGACCGCCTCGCGGCGGCGGGTGCTTTTGTCTCAGGGCCCCTCATCCCGGCTCCAGGCCCCTCAGCCCGTCTCCACAGACGGGAGCGGCAAGAAGGGTCTTACAAAGCCCCCAAGCAGACAGGGAAGGATTCTCTTGGTGCTGGGAGACACAGCTGGGCCTTGTCCAGGCCCTGGTGTACGGAGCTGGGGGGCACGGCTGGGAGGGAGGCGCAGCTGCTGCGAGGCCAGGCAGCGGCCGCCCAGGCAGGCTGGTGGCTGTAACGGAGGAAGGGCTGGGAGCCTGGAACAGCTCAGGATCGGGAAGATGCACCCTCGTGCCCACCCGCCAGCCCCCACGCTGGGAATGCTGCATTGGGCAGAGCAGAAAGTGCCCCCCCCTCCGCCCCCTGCCTCCACTTGTCAAGGCAACATCATAAACCTGCAGCTGTGGAGATAACAACACCCCTGTCCTTGCTGTTAATTAAATAAACCCCAACGGCAGCCGCTGCCTGGCCTCCCTTCCTTTCCCAGCCTCAGTCTGCCAGGGACATTCCTCTCAGCGCCACGCTTCCAGGACGGGGCAGCTGCCGTAGCTTTCCCACGGGGATCTCCGCTCCGCGGGGCTTTGCTTGGCAGCCGGGCCAAAGGAAACCCATTCTGCAGCCAGGCTGAGCGTCCCCCTGCGGCTCCCCTCCCCACACCGTGGTCTTGGCAAGGGGGCTGTCGTGTGACACGAGCCATGGTCAGGGCTGAGCTGCTCACTCCTAGGCTGCTGGTTCAAATCCCACCGCAGGTTGGTAGCAAGCTGGGAGCCAGCAATTTTTTGGTGGGCGCAGGAGGTGCCTAGGGTTTTGCAGGGATCCCCTGGGTCGGAGAGCTGCGTAATAATTCACCCATGGGTGGCACGTGCAGTGCTGAGCAAGGACCCGTCTCCCCCTGGTCGTCAATACGTGTGAAATTGCCTGTATGGACAATACTGAAGGGGTTGTTTTTAGGGAAAATTATGGTTGGGAGGTCTAGGAATGAAGGCCGTGTCCACCCTACAAAACTAACTTGGCTTAACGTCGGGGGGGAGAGCTGCTAGGAGAAGAGGGGGTGTTCAGACTCCTCCAGAATTGCCACTCAGCACTTCTGCTGCAGGAGCAGGTAAACAGCTGGCCACATCTGGCGCACAGGTGCCTGGCGTCCCCAGCAGATCCATTCCGCTTCCAGGGAGGGAACAGTCTGGATATTTGGAACGAGTAATAGAATCATAGAACACTAGGACTGGAAGGGACCTCGAGAGGGCATCGAGTCCAGCCCCCTGCCCTCGCGGCAGGACCAAGCACCATCTAGATCAGTGGTTCTCAAACTTTTTGGCCCGTGGACCACCTGGCTCAATGTAAACCTTTCCGCGGACCACCAGCTGCTAATGGACACTCGCCGTTAATTAAATAATTACACCTGAGCCATTTTGTCAGTGCTGCAGCTAGGGAGTCTGGTTTAATTTAAATTATGAAACAAATGAAGCATTTTAAATTTCTCATGTTAGTTTATCAAACTTCCTTTTGAATAAAGTAAAATATTAATTTATGTCTAACACAAAAGGTTTCAATGTTTTCTTTATTTATGGCAGGGGTGGGGAAACTTTTTTGGATCAGGGGCCATTGACCCACAGAAAAATCAACTGGGGATCACACAAGTGAGAAGCAAATAAATTCCTCCCAAACCCCCATCACTGATAGAGTTGCCAGATGGTTTAACCAAAAATACTTAACACCATCCTTCCCGCCCCTACTCCCCACCAAAACAAAAAAACATACTGGGGAAAAAATTCTGTTGAGACAAAAAAAGGGGGATATCAAAGTCGTTGAACAAAAAAAAAAAGAAAAAAGAAAGAAAAAAAAAGCATGACCCATTTAAGAAATGCTTTTGAGGCTTTTGGGCCCTAATAGGCTGCCAGCAGCCACCGGCCATCTTCTCTTTCTGCTCTGGGCCAGACAGCTCCTCTGTGGAAGCAGATAAACACCCGGGATTTTCGCCTCCTGGCCGGGAAAAAAATCAGAAAGTACCGACATTTTAGGCGTCCGGTATTTTCTGAATTTTTTTACCGGACAGGAGGCGAAAATACTGGACTGTCCTGGTCAATACCAGACACCTGGCAACCCTAGTCACTGATGTGTCCCTCAAGTGAGACACCTCACTCCTCTGGCGCTTCAGCCCAATGGGTTGAGGGGAAGGAGCAGGGAGGACTGAGATTCAGGGCTTCCTAGAGGCCAGATTTACTTTTCTGTGGTTCCAGAGTTAGTGGATTTTGTGGATCCCTTAGGCTCTGAGGTAGGGACAAAAATGAGGGGTTCAGTGTGTGGGACAGGGATGGGGTGCAGGATCTGGGAGAGAGGTGGGGTGTAGAAGGGGTGAGGATGCAAGGTCTGAGTGGGAGGTGGGGTACAGAAGCAGGCTCGGAGTAGGGGGTCTGGCCAGGGGGAGTGAGCAGGAGCAAGTGGATGCAGGAGCAGAGTCGGGGGTAGGTGTTTGGCCAGGAGGGAGGGTGCAGGAGCAGACTGAGGACAGGGTGTCTGGCCAGGGGCAGGGAGATGGGGGCAGGGGGTGCCTGGGGATAAAGTTGGGGGGCAGAGTGGCTGAGGGGATTTAGGGAGATGGGGGGCAGGGTGCCCCTGGGAATAGGGCTGGGGTCATGGTGGCTGGGGGGAAATGGAGGGGTAGGGAGCAGGGAGGCTGGGAGGGCAGGAAGGCAGGGCTGGGCAGGTAGGTAACCCTGGGGTGTCCAGCCCTGCAGGGGGTGGGGTCCCACAGGGGTCCAGTCCATGGCGCTTTGGCTGGGGAATCTCTTGGCTCATGTTTCTCCCCTGCCTCCAGGTACCTTGTGATCTGGGGACGGGGGTATCCGAGGGTGCAAAGTGCTGCTGCAGCTCTGTGCATTCTGGGTGGCTGGAAAGATGTCAGCTGGTACCAAGTGGGAATATGGGACTGGGGGCATGTGTCCATCTCCCAGGATTTCTCCTGCTCTAGCTCATAATTCCTCTAGCTCCTTTGGCCATCATGAGCTGGCTGGTGCTTCCCCGTGGCTGGCAGAGGAGGCGGCTGGTTGTTTGTGGAGAGCGTCGTCACCTTGGTTATTTAATGGCCACAAACCGGGCCGGCTGGATCTATTTCTGTCTGTTAGCCCTGGAAAGACAAAGACTGAGTCCCCCCAACTGAGCTCCCCCACCCCATGGCATGGCCAGCTGTTAAAGGCCCCTGTTCTGGCAATTCCAGGATCAAAGCGACCGACTTAAAAGGGAGGAGGCTGCATCTGGCGGCTTGCCGACCGCCTGCGAGGGCTCCCCGGTGCTCTGTAATGAATGGCGACCCAGTTCCACTCCGGCCTGCACTCACGAGCCTGCGGCTATTTTTAATCTGCAAGAACCTTAGAGGACGCAGCAAAGCTCATTAGCTCACCGCCGAAGGCTTTAGTGAGTAGGGCTGGGATCTCCACACTATTCCCGGCGGGGCCAGGAGAGGGGTGGCCCTTCAGTAGCATCTTTCGCCCTAACTCACAGTTAATTCAGCCCCCCAGCCCCTGAGCAAAGCAGGGAGGGAGATAATATTGTCTCCCTTTGGCAGGTGGGAAACTGAGGCACGCTGCAATCACCCGTATCTCAGTCTGCTGCCCCAGCCACAAGCCAACACTCCCTCCCTACAGGCTCCTGTTTGTTCTTGCAGCCTGCTAGCCCAGGGTAAAAATGGGGTGACTTGTGCCTGGCTGCTTAATGGAGCAGCCTGTTTTCTCTCGCTCTCCATCCCTGGCTGCTCGTGCATTATTGTTTTGGCTGCTCAGAAATAAAGCAGTGCTACAGTGCAATGAACCAACAAGAGGGGTTTTTTTTAATCACACTTCTCCATATGCCAGGAATATCACATTGGGGAGACAGGGGCTGGGTAGCAAAAGATTTTTCTGCTGTGTGGCCTTCAATGCAGGGCTGGGCAAGATGCGGCCCGGGGGCCGGATCTGGCCCTCCGAACCCTGTGACCCGGCCCACAGACTGCATGGGGCCACTTCCTATTTATATACGGCGGAGGGTCATGCAGCAGGATCCTATTTAAATGGCTCCTGGTTGCGGTGCTACCCCGGCAGGTGCCGGGTGGTTGCCGGGCAACGCGGTAGCGGCAGGGCCGGGAGCCACGCGCCCTTTGCCGTGTTTTTAATTCAAAGCCTCTGGCCCCAGACAACTCAGCCCCTCCCCTTCTGCCCAGGCTCCGCCCCTGCAGGAGCCAAGCCGCCACCCCCCTACAGCACCATGGGGAGTGGGGAGTATGGGCCCCAGCACAGAAGGGGCGGGCAGTAGGGGGCAGCAACACTCCGCCTCTAGTTTGCCTACTGGGGCCGGAGTGTGGGCGGGGCCAGGCTGGTGGTTTGGAAAGGCAACGCCTCCCCCTGCCTAGCGCACCAGCTGCCCAGGATGCAGCTGTCGGGCCCCCGTTGCTGGCCAAAATAATGCTCGTCCTTTCCTTGCAGGGATTTTCTTTAGGCCTCCTTGAGCTGATCTCTCCGGCATTTGCTCCATTCGAAGCTGTGTGTGGCCACGGCCCCTGGCAGACACTCAGGGGCGTTCAGACAGACGGCCCAGGCTGGGTAAACGGGGAACAGCCAACCACGCCTTGCTGGGAATGGGCGTTTGCTGAGCTCCGGCGGCTCGGAGCCATGTGGACCTCTTGGCGGAAGAAGGGATATGGGGGGAGGGCAGTCACAGCTGGGGACCATTAGCAGCCTGCATTCCTGCAACTCCCTGGAATGTTTGGATGAGCCGTCAGCCGGTCCTCCCAGCCGGCGGGTTAAAAATAGGCCGAGGCGGGTGGCAAACGGCTGTGAAGCACATCCGTGAGAACCAGCCGGGAAACCAGCAGCCGGATGCCACGCTGGTATGGGGGTGCTGCGCACGTGCAGCGTTGGAGCAGGGATCATCAGGCCTGGATGCAGGAATTTTTGGCGGGAGCTGTGGGAGGGGTCGGTGGCTGCTCCCGTCCCCCACCCGTGGCCCAGCTCCTCCCACCTGTGGCCCAGCCCTGCCTCCAGCCTTGTTCCTGGGTGAGGAAGGGGGAATCAGCCCCCGCCTTCCTCAGCTGGCCGGAGCATAGAGGAGGGAGGCTGGGGCAACATGCCACCCCTGCCCCCCCCCCCCCCGGAGCCGGCTGGAGTTGGCCCTATGGTGTACCATGAAGGACCGTGGGGGAGGGGAGGGTGCGTTTGCACCCTTCACACCTACCTTGCATACGGGTCTGATCACACCTGCAGGCCCGAGCAAAACGGTGCACGGCAAAGCAAACGTCATAAGAACAGAAGAACGGCCAGACTGGGTCAGACCAAAGGTCCATCCAGCCCAGCGTCCTGTCTGCCCACAGTGGCCAATGCCAGGTGCCCCAGAGGGAGTGAATCGAACAGGTAATGATCAAGCCTCTCTCTCCTGCCATCCATCTCCACTCTCTGACAAACAGAGGCTGGGGACACCATTCCTTGCCATGCTGGCTAATAGCCATTTATGGACTTAATCGCCATGAATTTATCTAGTTCTCTTTTAAACCCTGTTACAGTCCTAGCCTTCACAGCCTCCTCAGGCAAGGAGTTCCACAGGTTGACTACGCGCTGTGTGAAGAAGAACTTCCTTTTATTTGTTTTAAACCTGCTGCCCATTAATTTCATTTGGTGACCCCTAGTTCTTATATTATGGGAACAAGTAAATAACTTTTCCTTAGTCACTTTCTCCACACCACTCATGATTTTATAGACTCTATCCTAACCCCCCTTAGTCTCCTCTTTTCCAAGCTGAAAAGTCCCAGTCTCTTTAATCTCTCCTCATATGGGACCCGTTCCAAACCCCTCATCATTTTAGTTGCCCTTCTCTGAACCTTTTCTAATGCCAATATATCTTTTTTGAGATGAGGAGACCACATCTGTACGCAGTATTCAAGACGTGGGCATACCATGGATTTATATAAGGGCAGTAAGATATTCTCCATCTTATTCTCTACCCCTTTTTTAATGATTTCTAATGTCCTGTTTGCTTTTTTGACTGCCGCTGCACACTGCGTGGACGTCTTCAGAGAACGATCCACGATGACTCCAAGATCTCTTTCCTGATTAGTTGTAGCTAAATTAGCCCCCATCATATTGTATGTATAGTTGGGGTTATTTTTCCCAACGTGCAATGTCCAATCTGCAATCTTTGCCACCTCACTGTTTACCCCTTTCTCCAGATCATTTATGAATAAGTTGAATAGGATTGGTCCTAGGACTGACCCTTGGGGAACCCCACTAGTTACCCCTCTCCATTCTGAAAATTTACCATTTATTCCTACCCTTTGTTTCCTGTCTTTTAACCAGTTCTCAATCCATGAAAGGATGTTTGCTCTTATCCCATGACAACTTAATTTACGTAAGAGCCTTTGGTGAGGGACCTTGTCAAAGGCTTTCTGGAAATCTAAGTACACTATATCTACTGGATCCCCCTTGTCCACATGTTTGTTGACCCCTTCCAAGATAAAGGGGTCAGCTGCTTTATCAGTGACCCTGGTGCTGATTTGGTTTCCAAGTGAAAACCCAGGGCTGCCAGGTCCCAAGTGGATCCTTTTCTTATAGCTCCACCTCCTGGAGTCAGGTGCTCCCATGGACATCTTGGCTTCCGTTTCTTTAAGAGAAGGGCGTTTGTAGCCTTCATTGATGTAGCAAGAAGATGGACATGGTGACCTGGGGATGCCTCTACCCAGGCTCAGCAACCAGCCGGCAAAGCACAAAGATCTCATGATTTTGGGGGGCTCCAAGTCGGGCTTGCCTGCGTTGCATGCTGCCTTGGATGGCGACCGGCGGCAAATGCCCGACCGACAGGCACCGTTGCTTCCAATGGCCATCTCTAACACAAATTAATCAATGGAGAAATCAATGAATGAGACCCAGTGGGCTCAGAGCAGAGGCCGGAGCGGGGTTAATGACATTCCCCTGCCTTTCGGGGCCAGCAGAGCTCCCTGCAAACAGAGATGTATTGGCATCCACCCTGGACGCACCAGGCAAAGCAAAGCAAACGGGCGAGACCGGCGACGGCAGTAAAGCCAAGAGTGTAAATGGACATTTTGGACTCATTAGGGAGCGTGGGAGGGAGACTCCAGCATTGTCCTTTTTTGTGAAGTGGGTGGCAAGACAGATAAATGCCCGGCTTGGACACGCTCCCCCAGCCGCTGCGCCATTCCCTTGGCGAGGGAGCAAGGCAGGGCGTTACGAGCCAACTAATTAGCCGAGAAGCTCCTGCTTGTTGGCAGTCCGGCACTCTGGGACGGTGCCAGAGTGGGGATGGCGCTGCAGCCGGTGGAGGAAGGCCCGAAGGGGAGGCCAGCGGGGTAGCACATGCATCTCTCAGAATCCCCGCTTCTGTTTGAGAGGGAGTGTGGTCTAGTGGGCAGGTTGCTTGACTGGGGAGTCCCAGGGCCAGGACTGGTTCCCAGCGGTGCTCTGGGGCTTGGGGTAGGTCGTTTATCCTCACTGTGCCTGTTTGCTCTTTGCTGGCTAGAGAGTAAATTATCTGCGGTGGGGGCTGTGTCTGTACAGCACCTTGCACTTCAGCTGGGCTGGGTTCTTTCTCTATGCCATGTGCACAACGCCCGCCCGCACGCCCCGTGGTCCAGCCCAATGCACACGAGTCCATTGGGAGTCTCACACCTCCTGGTGTGGGCATGTGCAAATTAGGGAGCACTGCTTCATTTGAATATGCGAAATGCATGCCTGCCCATTTCGGGAGGGGCCACGAGTGACTGGAGGATGGGGGAACTAGCTGATTAAGGCAGCTCCTCAGCAAAGCCACGCCCATCTCAGCCACTCAGCGCCTTAGCGCTCTTGGGGATGATCCCCGTTCTGCTCCCCCTCCTCGTCCGTGGTGCGAGTGGGTCTGGGGAGGAGCCAGGCACCAACCAGCCGGCACAGAACCAGCTGTTAACTAAGAGCCTGTGATAGAGACTTCGTGCCCGGCTCGGTTAGCCTCAGCTGCTTGTGAAACGTGTCAGAACAGGACAGCTCCATTGTGCCAGAGTCCCAGAGCGGGTTCGGGTGGCCCCAGAGAAGCGTGGCTTGTGCGTGGCTCTGGGAATCAGTCCCCGCTTCCTCTGTGCCTCAGTTTCCACACAGTTAAAATGGGGATAATCATCCCTCCCTTTTAGCCCAAGTGGTTAGCCAGAATCTGGGGGGGGGGGGGTTCACTCAGCCCCTCCAGGCCTGTCTCTGCCTCCTTGCCCTCTACTGGATGGAACCCGAGTTACCTGGATGTGTGTCATGGGCCCCATACTACTGGAGAAGAATCTCTGTTTAATTCAAGGGTTGCTGCTGATCCTGGACAGGTGTGCACACCCTGCTTTTATGCCCAGCAGAGCCACACCCGGGGGCTGTGTCTACACTGGCCACTTATTCCAGAAAATCAGCCACTTTACCGGAATAACTTGCCTGCTGTCTACACTGGCCCCTTGAATTTCCGGAAAAGCACTGACGATCTAATGTAAAATCATCAGTGCTTTTCCGGAAAAACTATGCTGCTCCCGTTCGGGCAAAAGTCCATTTCCGGAAAACTGTTCCGGAAAAGGGCCAGTGTAGACAGCAGAGGTTTCTTTTCCGCAAAAAAGCCCCGATCGCAAAAATGGCGATCGGGGCTTTTTTGCGGAAAAGTGCGTCTACATTGGCACGGACGCTTTTCCACAAAAAGTGCTTTTCCGGAAAAGCATCCTGCCAATCTAGATGCACTTTTTCCGAAAATGCTTTTAACGGAAAACTTTTCCATTATAAGCATTTCCGGAAAATCATCCCGTCTAGATGTAGCCGCTCAGTCTGAGGTCTTGGGATTTGTACAAGTGCGGAGATCTTTGAGAGCCAGCCCAGCCTGCGCTGGGTTCCGAGGCCTGGGACTGATTGAGCTGATGGGGGCCAGGAGAGGAGAGACCCTAGATTCTGGTTTTCTGTCATCTGGGATGACTGGTGGTGGTGGTGGTGGGGGGCCTCCCAGCTAGTTTCGGATGTTTAAAAACAGACAAAGCAAAGGCCCTCGATTGCATCCCAATACCCGTCTTACTGTGTTCACTCTCTGCCCCCTCCCTCTTGCCAGGCTGCACGATTCTGCCCATTGCACAGCTGGGCAAACTGAGGCCCGGAGGCTATGGGACTGGCTCACGGGCTGCGGTGGAAGTAAGGACTGTTCCCTGTGAAGAAACAGGACGGCAAGTGGAGGAGTGACTGACACAGAGACAGAGAGATGCAAATGAGAAAGCCAACTCCTGGGCTGGTGTGAACCGGGAGAGCTCTGTGGCAGTCCATAGAATATGCCCCTACACCGGGGCCACCACACAGACGGAGTTACCCCGGTGCACACCAGTGGGGCATCTCTCTCTGCTGTATCCCGGGCAGATTTCGGGTCTGTGCCTCACACACTGCGCGGGCTTCCCTGTAGCTCTGGCGCGTGGCCGGGTTTTGCTCTGCACTGATGTCCGGGATTTTAATTCCAGGACAAAGGCCCACCACAAACTCCTGATGGGAGGCAAATCTCCTTGCACCCGATGCACAGCACGAGCCATTCCCCATCCACCTGGGTTGGACCTGACCCAAAAAGGAAAAGGGGGTGTTTGCTGGGATTCTGGTCCCCTGCCCCCCCCTCCCCCCGCATCCCTGGCTGCTAACTGCATCCTAAGCAGCTTGCCTGCCGCTCCAAGCGCTCGTCTCCTGCAGGGCTGGGACTCTCGGCCCTCGGTGTCCAGGGGGTTCTCCAAGAGGCGGCGTTTCCGGCCGTCCAAGGGGGTCATGTCCTCTCCCGGCGTCTGTCCAGATTCACAGCGGCTGCAGCGTATTTCAGCGAGGGGCCAGCGTCTCTCGGCTGCCGACGGGGGCGGTTTTGCCGCCTGGTGTTTGCTGTCTGGGCGCCCCATTGGGGGAACATTTTCCACTCAGAGGCGAGGGGCCTGCGGGTGGGAGACGACGGGGCTCGGTGCCAAGGAACCTCTCGTGAGAGCAAGCAGTGTCCGGGGAGTGCGGGAGGGAGCCAAGCAGGGGGATGCAAGGAGACTTGTGTTAATGCTCTGCCCTACCCCATAGACTCCCCCACAGCCCGGCCCTGGGATCCCCACACGCAGCTCAGCCAACACCCCTCAGTCCTGACCCACAGCCCCACAGCCCCACAGCCCAGCCCTGGGATCCCCACACGCAGCTCAGCCAACACCCCTCAGTCCTGACCCACAGCCCCACAGCCCGGCCCTGGGCTCCCCACACGCAGCTCGGCCAACACCTCTCAGTCCTGACCCACAGCCCCACAGCCCAGCCCCGGGCTCCCCACACACAGCTCAGCCAACACCCCTCAGTCCTGACCCACAGCCCCACAGCCCGGCCCTGGGCTCCCCACATGCAGCTCAGCCAACACCCCTCAGTCCTGACCCACAGCCCCACAGCCCAGCTCTGGGCTCCCCACATGCAGCTCGGCCAACACCCCTCAGTCCTGACCCACAGCCCCACAGGCCAGGCCTGGGATCCCCACACGCAGCTCAGCCAACACCCCTCACTCCTGACCCACAGCCCCACAGCCCAGCTCTGGGCTCCCCACATGCAGCTCGGCCAACACCCCTCAGTCCTGACCCACAGCCCCACAGCCCAGCCCTGGGCTCCCCACATGCAGCTCGGCCAACACCCCTCAGTCCTGACCCACAGCCCCGCCCTGGGCTCCCCACATGCAGCTCGGCCAATGCCCCTCAGTCCTGACCCACAGCCCCACAGCCCAGCCCTGGGCTCCCCACATGCATCTCGGCCAACACCCCTCAGCCCTGCCCCACATCCCCCCACAGCCCAGCCCTGGACTCCCCACACGCAGCTCGGCCAACACCCCCGGATAGCCCTTCACCAGAGACACAGCCCAGGCTGGAAATTCGGGGTGTGTGGGGGGGTGGTTGATCTTCCTCTGCCTCCACTTTGTGTTGTTATTTCCCGCAGGGCTGGGCGGGGGAGTGCGTGGAAACAGCTGGTCTGTGGCACTTGGCACAGGGAGCAGGCAGGGAGGGGTGCCAGCCTGTCACACACCCCGCCTGGGCACTGGGATCTGCCCATCTGGAGATGGGGGGGAGGGGGAGCCAAGAGCTGGCTGGATGGAGGGGAGGGGTGGTTGGGCGGACGTCACACCTGGGCCTGGGAAGGCTCTCTGCCATCCTCCACCCCTGTCCCCAGCTGCTGCTCTGTGGCTGGCCCTGGTTTGCAAGCCCCAAGGGGAGGGTGCTCTGGAACGGGGAGGCGCTTTGCACCCTCTGCCCATTGGCACCCGAGCCACAGCCCACGCAGGGCACTGGGGCAGGGACACACTTGGGGGGCTGCGCTGGCATGGGAGCTGGGAGTTCTCATCCCTCCACTCTCACCGACACCCCGTGCCTCAGTTTCCCTGCTGTAAAACAGGGCGGCTAATCCTACCTCACAAGGTTAGCGTGAGAGCTCGGAGATTGAGAGGTGCTCCGATGCTGGAGGGGAGAATGGGTGAAGACCCTTGTTAGTTACCTCCCACCTAACATGTCACTTCACTCGTCTGGACACTGCTCACCTTCCAGAGCCACGAGAGGGCAGACTTTGCAACCAGAATTATTAAAGAGGGAAAAGATCTAGCCCTTCCTTTCTGGGCGGCGTTCCCTGTAAGACGAGCACTGGGGCAGCCATGCAGGAGAGATTTCCACACTGCCCAGCAGATTAGCTGAGCGCCAGCAACCTGTGTTTCTACTGGTGGTGCACATCTGCACATGCCTGGGTGCATAGAACAAAATGTACTCCACGCGTGAATGGAAATAATTAGAGGGAACATTACTTCTGGGCAACAAAAAAAGTACCTGGAGAATTGGGTGGGGTTGAGTGGGTCCCGACCCATTTGGGCCCACCTGTGGCTAGCCCTTGGCAGGTAGTGGTTGTTGGGAAGACAGCTCCAATCCGGCACCCGGCCCAGCCTGTGTATCGGCAGTGGGTGGCTGAGTAGAGAGCCCTCCAGGAAGAAGATGGCCCACAGAGCTGCCAGTCTGGATTAAGGGTGCTAAAAAAAGCTGCCGTGTCTCTCCCCGCGTGCTCCCCTAAGGTGCTTAGGGAAGGAAAGACGGACTTACAAGGAAATCGCCACCTGTGGCTAATAGGAGGGGGGTGGAGGAGGCGGGGGTGGGCTGGGGAGGGCCCACCACGAAGGGCGTGTACTACGTGCCTCAGGGGCCATGCAGCCGGGATGGGACCCGCCGCTGGGTGATGCAGAGCAGGCCTCGGGTTTGTCATGGGGCCCTTGAGTGAGCCAAGCTCCCGACTCCCACTGAAAGACGAGGTGCCTAACTGCACAGCCATTCCCAGCCAGAACCTGTCCCTCTGGCTGGCTGCACCCGACTCCTCTGAGCTCCAGCCATGGCTGGCGGTGGGGCTCGCGGGGGTGTTTTTCCGCTTTATTTATTATTGGTAGGGGCGGTAAGAGGACGTGCCAGGCCCTGGGTGCACAGGAGAGGCGTGGCTGCTTGGTTTCCTCAGCGTACCTTCTCCTCAGAAGCCGGCTGACCGCCGAGGGAATCGTGTTGTCACCACAATGCAACGATTATTAGCAAAGCCCCACCCAAGATCAGGACGAGGAGCTGCGCAAACAGAGACAAAGAGCCAGAGCCAGCCCCAAAGAGCTGGCAGGCTAAACCGCCAAAGCGTGCGATGGGGAAACTGAGGCACAGAACGGGGACATGCCTTGCCCACAGTCACTCTGTAGGGCAGTGCCCCAGATAGGGCTAGGGCCCTGCCCACCTGAATCGCAGGCCAGCAGCCTTCCCACTAGACCATACTGCCCTTACTCTTTGAGGGGCAGCTAGATAAGGTTGCCAGGTTTTCCAGGTTTTCCAGGCTTGGCCCTTGCTGGATGGAGCTGTCCTGGGATATCTCAGTGCCTAGCTGGGACATTGAAAGTCCTGGGGTTTGCCGGCCACAGCTCAGGGGCTCTAGAGCGTGTGTCAGGGGAACCCTAGCTCTGGAGGGGGGGGGGGAAGGGCAGCACCCAGTCACTGCCACACTGGTACCGGCTGCAGGGCATCAGGGCTGGGGAGAATGAGGTGGAGCCATCTGGCGCCATGTCCCGCTTGGTGAGTCGGTGCCTGAGGTAACCCTGGGGGCTGGTGCCCACTTCCAGGGGTGCGATGGGGAGACAGTGGGGGCAGGTGGCATCTGGGGGTGCCTGGGGCAGGCGTTTGGCACCTCAGAGGGAGCCGGCCTCCCCCAAGAGGCTCTTTAAACTCTAGGGAAAGTTGTCTCTGTAGAGGAAGTTAACACCCGTCTTCTCTCTCCCCCCTACGGCGGGTCCCACCACAGAAGCACCTTGAGGTGGAAGCAGGCCCCGGCACCGTCCCTGCACCCGCACTGTGTACCCAAGCCCCTCGCCGGCACCATGCCCAGCCCGTGCCAGGAGCCCTGCCACTTCACGGGTGGGTCTCGCCACGCCGGACGGAAGGCACCTGTCGTACCTCGGTGTTCGGTACCTCGGTCCTTCGGTGGCCTGGACTGTCAGTATCAGCATCGTCTGGTCAGGGACGTCCTGGCGCACTCCTGACAGGACCTCTACTCCGTCAGTGGTGATAAACTTGGCTGCGTGCGTAACAATCGGTGCTGCCTTTACCTAGAGCGTTAGACCCTCTGCACTTGGGTCAACACAGGAGATCTCTGAGAGGCCCCGGAAACGACAGATGCAGGCAAAGTTTGAAATCAATCGAGCAGGTTTATTGTCAAATGCGAAGCTCTACCGGTCGGTAACAGAGATCGGTCCAATGTGAGACCACTGGGCACTATGGCCTGCGTTGACAAGCTACCAACACGGAGCAGGCCTATTGCCCTAGAACAGATATTAACAACGGTCAGTGAGAGTTAAGCGACTGTGCGTTCTGGCAATGACACCTGCCGTTCAGGCGCCTAGTGCGCCCCCCATGGTCGGCCGGAGAGCACCCTTTGCGGTGTCCTTTTATAGACAGGTACAAACAACTTACATCACTTCTTTATGTACCAAGTTGCCACCCTCTGTTGCCTAGATACCACCCCTCACCTCACGGAAGGGCTTACCTTCTATTCGGCATCTTGTCAGTTCCGACCCAGTCCTGCACCTAGGTCGGTCTGTGCATTCGTTTTCGGGGAGTCTTTGTACCAAGATATTCCTTATTAAGATGTTCTGCCACTCCCCTTTGGCTCAGTCTGTACCCCCACTGCATCCCATGCCTCCCCTAACTCCCACGGTTATCAGTACGGCCTCTTTCTTGGCTCCTGTGTTCCTGAACCAAAGTCTTGCTCACTAGATTGCAGCCTGTTGCTGTTTTCATGGGACAGGCCTCTACTCAGGGTTGCTGACTCCATGTTACTGACCCTCAACTTACCACAGCGCCTTAGCAGGATGGGCGCTTTCAGGAGGAGGCTACCTGGGGCTCCCTCTCTGAGGTGGCTGCACCATGGGATGGGATGGGAACCTGTAGCCCAGGCAGAGGAAGGAGGCTCAGGGCGGACCTGCCCCCTAGTGGCAAAGAGTCTTCCATGCCAGACGAGCATCTTTTGTCTCCGCTTCCTTCTCCTGGACACAGCTCGGGTGTACCAGGCAGGGCAGGGTAGATGCTGGGGGGATGCCGACAGGCGGAACTGAACCTGGAACCTCTGGAGCTTAGCGCAGGAGCCTCTGCAGTTTGAGCTAGAACCCGGCTGGCTCCCAGCTAAGGTGGCAGGGCAGGGGTGGGGAACATATGGCCTGGGGGCCGAATCCAGCCCCCGACTTGCCTGGATCTGGCCCCCGAGGCTTGGGGCTCCCCCTGGATCAGAGCGCCAGTACTGGCATGCCAGCCCTTGCAGCCCCCCAACTCCCACTTCGCTGCTGCACCCTACGTCCTGCCCAGCTCTCCCGCCTCAACCTGCTCCTGCACCCTATCACGCTCCCACACCCAGCGACCCCCTCCCCACTGCAAACCCACTTCCTGGCCGCCCCCACTGACACGCTGAACAGTCTGTGATTCTATAAACACAAATATCAAACTGTCTGATTTCTCTTTTCATGGGCCTCTCTTAGAACAATACACATTGTTTTGGCAATGCTACGGGGCCTCTTCAACATGACACAACACACGGCCTCGGCATGTCTTCATTAGGGATGTAAAATCTGCCAAGAAGAATGAATTGTTTCAGCCCCATTGCCCACCGGGTCCGGGTTCTTGCCAGCCAGGCTACTATCGGGGGGATCCTCTGGTTAACTGGTTAGCCGGTAAGCGTGCCGGGAAGGTGTATGCGTATTGGTTAACCGGTTAACCTTTAACATCCCTAGCCTTAATTGGGCCTGGGGGGGGGGGGGAGGAAGGGTTTGTCCCTGGTGTCAAATGATAAGTCAGAACGTCCTGGGCTTTTGCAGGTTTCAGAGTGCAGCTGAATCCCAGGTATGATGGGGACCCTGGCACTTGGCTGCCCCTAGACAGACCTGCTCAGACACACCCCCTGCTCACTCAGTGCTTCATAAGGGTGCAGCTGAGAGAGACGCCTCTAGCGGGAGCCAGGACACCTGGGTCTTATTGCTGACTTTGCCACGGCCTAGCCAGGTAAGAGCCTAAGAGCGGCCATTCTAGGTCAGACCGAGGGTCCATCACGCCCAGCAGCCTGTCTTCCGACAGTGGCCAGGGCCTGATGCATCAGAGGGAATGAACAGAACAGGGCACCTACCGAGTGATCCATCCCCTGGCGTCCAGCCCCAGCTTCTGGCTGTCAAATGTGTAGCGCCCGGGGTTGTGTCCCTGACCATCTTGGCCAGTAGCCACTGATGGACCTCCCCTCCAAGAGCATATCGAGCTCATTTCTGGACCCCGTTATGCTTTCGGCCTTCACAGCCTCCCCTGGCAAGGAGTTCCACAGGTTATCAGTGTGTTGTGCAGAGAAGCATTTTCTTCTGTTTGCTTTAAACCTGCTGCCTAGTAATTACATCAGGTGACTCCTGGTTCTTGTGTTGTGCGAGGGGGTAAATAACACATCCTAGTCACTTCCACCGCACCATGCATGACTTCACAGACCTCTGTCACGCCCCCTCCCTTATTCATTTCTTTTCTAAAATGAACAGTCTCAGTCTTTTAAATCTCTCCTGTCCCCTAATCATTTTTGAAGCCCCTTCTCAGTAGCTTTCCCAATTCTACTACAGCTTCTTTGAGACATGGCAGCTGGAACACCACATAGTATTGCCCCTAGGCAAGCAGCTTCCTCTCTGTGTGCCTCAGTTTCCCCAGCAGGCAGGACACCCCTTAGCTATCTTTCCAAAGAGCTTTGAGATTCTCAGAGGGAAGGAGACGCGTGAATACAAAGCACTACAAGTGAATGGAAGGGTTGGATAGGGTGTCACGGAAGCAGCCGGTAGGTTCAGGTATGAATGGCCCGAGAGAGACTCATTCAATTGCTCAAACGTTTTACTCCTGACGGAAGCTGAAGAACAGCCTTGAGAAGGACTTGGAAGATGTGGATGGAAGGTTTGTGTGTGCCAGGAATACAGGGAATATGGATCCTGCTATTGCAGTTTGCAGAAAAAGCCACGTCGCTTCAAATGTCTCCAGGCAAACTGGCTTAAGGCCCTTTGAAGTGGCAAAGCTTTAAGTGCTCATCATCGTGACTTCTGCAGATGTTTCAACCTCAGATTAGGGGAATTATATTAGCCTGCGGGAGAGGGATAATATGCTGGGGATTGCTAGGCGTGAAGGAATGTGGTGCGGAAAATGGAGAGGAAGGGCTAGCAAGAATACAGCTAAGATTTGGGGGGTCATGCAAGAAAAAGTGGCATTTGGTCTTTGTCAGTTGCAGCCCTCTGCTGCTTCTGCAGTCCGGGACACTGATCCATGTAGGTGTTTATTGAAGAACCAAACCAACAGGCTTCCACTCAGCTTAAGTCCCAGCTTTGTCTCCCTTGTTTACCAGGCATCACACCTTGCCTGGACTACTGCATAACTCACAAACACAGCTAGTAGCTAGTTAATATACTGGAAAAAAGTGTGATGCCAGCAGTCTAGTGTGCAGCACTGACTTGTGTTTCCCAGCCTCAGATGGTGACAAGCTGATTACCATGTACATGCAAGGGTATGCGTGCACACCACCGCTCCCTGCTGACTGAAGAAAATACTCATGTGAGCACTAAACAGTGGCAGAAGAAAAATGCCTGACTCCCGCAGACAGCTCCTCCTTCCAGGGCAGCGGCTGTGGTGTCATGGATGTCCTACATTGAGCCAGCATGACTGAGAACAGACTGTGAAGTGACAATTCAGGCCGGTGAACCTTCTTTGAAAACAAAACCAGCTCTCGATTGTGTGTGGAGCTCTTTGCCTCACAAGGCACCGATTTGGACATTCTCGGCTTCAGAGAAACACAAAGGCTGAGTGGAAAGGCTTCTCTTACGGTCTCGTTACAAATAATACGAAAGCAAAACCTACCTGGGCCAAAAGGTTTCCCCGTTGTCAAACCAAACCATTTGGACTTGTTGCCTCACAAAAGTCTGGTGAAACGATCCCGGTCCCTCCCAGATGATGTTGAGGAAACCACATTTTCCCACTGGAAAGTCGTTCTGAGGAGAACTTTCCAACCAGCCCTACGTTGTGCTGTTGATGTCGACAAGGGGATGGAATCCGGTTCCCAAGGGGGAGGTCTACTGGCCTGCAGAGTGGCGCGTTCCACAGGGACTCGGGGTGGGGGGGACGGGTTAGCCAACACACTGGGTCCCTGTACAGTGCGTCTACACGGCACCGTTAAGTCGAGATAACAATGCGAGCGTGTACACGGCCACTCCATTATTTCAAAAGAATTTCGAAATAACGGCCGGCTTATTCCGAAATCTGTAACCCTCATTCGACGAGGAATAACGTCTATTCCGAAATAGCTATTTTGAAATGAGGCGTGTGTAGACGCTCCACTGCTGCTGTTTCGAAATAGCCCCTCACCGGGATCATTCTAAGTTATTCCTCCCCAGTGCCTCCTGGGGCTCTAAATCGAGATCGCACGTCTACATTAGGGAAACCTGCCTCCGACTCATTTTGAGGCTTCTTTGCAGCGTAGACGGGTTATTTCGAAATAAGCGTGCCGTGTAGACGCTTTTCTTGCTTTGCATTTCAAATGGGAATCGTCAGCCGCTGACTCCCGATTATGAAGTGACTCACAACTTCCCATGTTCCTCAGGCCCTGGGGAATTCAATTAGCAAGCCGTGTGCTGGCCCAAAGCAAACAGCAAAGCCCTTTGATCAACCCGCCAGCCCAGAGGAGCCGAGCAAGAAGGAATGAAAGGAACGTGACTTCAGTTTCACTGGGATCACTGCAGGGCTGCCAATATCTAAGGAGAAGCAACTGGCCACGAGAGGGTGCGCCAGGCCTACTCTACCTACCACGTACAGGTTGGTTTTGTTTTTCCAGGGCCCAGATGGAGTCGGTGAAGAGAGACAAGTCCAGAAGCCGGCAGGGCTCTCCCGACCCGACAGAGTAAAGGAACACACGAGGCTCTTTTGCATCAGCTCGTATTTTTCAGACATCTGACCTGGTTTCTTGCAAACCAAGCCATGGGGCGGTCTCAAAATATTTTGGCTTTTCTCCTGGGAGAGGCAATAATGGGAAGCTAGGCAGCCTCGCGAGACCGGATCAGAGAGCTGAGGGTGGTGCTGGTGAGGACGGAATTGTTAGAGAGGGCTTGGAAGAGGGAGAAGTGATTTGGGGGCCCAATTGATGTGGCACAGGTGTTAAAAACAGACAGAGAAATGGCATCAGGAAGGGCCTCATGAATTTGGCCAGTTATACCTATAAACGTCCTGTATCGCCGTGACTCTTTCTCAGTTCTCGCCCTGTGCTGCGTCCTGTGGCGGGGAGTTCCACAGGCTGCTTGTGCATGGAGTGGAAAAATATTTCCTTGCCTGGGTGAACAGATGGGCTACTTTCCAATGCCATTGGAAGGCCCCTTGGTCTTTGAGCCAGCTGCTGCTCCCCCTGCTGGGAGAGCTAAGAACAGCCAGCCATTCTGAGCAGCCTGGGGCTGTGGCAGGCAGGGAGCCTGCCTCAGGGGTCTGCAGGGCTGCTGGCTGGGAGCCTGCCTCAGGGGTCTGCAGGGCTGCTGGCTGGGAGCCGCCTAGGTAACTACAGCCCGTCTCTGGCACCCCAGCCCCTCCCTCCCCTCAGCTCCTTGTCCCAGGTCATCATCCAAACCTGCTATATTCCCCTCTCTGCCTCCCCCAGATCACAACTCCTTCCTAGAAACCTAGACACCCCCCCTACAACTCTTCCCCCGGGCCAGATTCCTCTCCTGCACCAACCCCCTCCCTGATCCTGCACCCCAAGGCCCTGCCCCAGATTACAACCTCCTCCTTCACCCAAACTCCCTCTCAAACCCCACACCCTCCCCTGCACCCCGGTCCCCTACCTTGAGCTCCCTTCCGCACCCCACCTCTGTCCCAGACCCCGCACCCCCTCCATAAAAAAGAACAGCCCTTGACCACTTCCCAAAATCATGGAGTGTCCCCCCCCCCACATCAAAAATCATTGCCCAGCCCTGCTATAGATGCTCTGAGAGGCAGGTGGAGTTGTAGGCGTTAGATCTGCACCGAGCATGCTGAGAGGCCGCTTGTGGCTCTAGGGTCAGTGTGCAGGCAGACTAAGCCTGGCCCTGGCTTGGTACCCTGAGCTACCTGGTGTCCCATCCAACTCAGTCCCTCCGGCAACTTGTCTCTCTCCATTCCCACCCCCCATACCACCGAAGAGGCTTGGGGCCACACACGAGTCTTCATGCCCCTGATGGAAACTGGACGGAACTCCTCCACCCGTGGGAGAGGGGCTCGTGAAGGGGCTACCTTCCCTCTGGATCTGGCAACCAGCGAGATCTCCTGCTGTGGCTTGTCCCCAGCTCCCGCGCTTCCTGGCGGATCTTACGCCGCCTCAGAGGCTCGCGGTGACCCTCCCATTGCCTCTCGGTATTTTCAGAGGCGAGGGTTCCCCGCTTGATGAGCCCTCCTCCTCATCAGACAGCCACTGGCCGAGAGGGAAACACCCTCCCACGGTCCACAACGCCCTTTTGCCCTCAGTGGCAGTCCACCAGGCATGGGGGAACTTTTTTTGGGGGGGGGCAGTTCCCAGAGTTGTTGACTCGAGTCCCACGACTTGAACTTGAGTCGGACTTAAGTCGCCTAGGTGACTCGACTTGAGACTCGACTCGGGTTCATCGTTTGTGACTCGAGACTTGACTTGAGACCATCGACTTGGTGAAAAAATTGTCCGAAAATGCCGCTGTTGTTAGTAACAATCCGCCTACAGCGGCGATCGCGGCCCCGCCTCCCAGCTGGACTATTAGTAGTTAGCAAGTACGATTTATGTTAATAAATGAAACCAGAGCGTGATGATTGTTATTTATCGATATTGATGGCTTGTACAAAAGTGACTTGGCATTTTTTAAATTAAGACTTGAGACTCGACTTGGGATTTGACTCGAAAGTGACGTTAGGGACTCGAGACTTGAACTGTAGTGACTTGAGACTTGCCTTAGACTCGGCTGGCGACTTGAAGACAACGCTGCCAGATCCACCCACTTAACCCAGGGACCTTAGGGCTACTAGTGGGGTTCCTGCCCTTGTCCCCTCTGGATGGTAGTCTTTCCCTGGATCACTTCCCTAGCCACTCCCGTACCTTCCCCCGGTGCCTTGGGAGAAACCTCTTCTGTTTGCCCTTCGCAATTTCTCCGTCTTTGTCTCTCCTCCCCTCCCCCAGCAGCAGCAGTCTCCAGCAGTCTAATCAGGGAAGAAGAACTTGTTCACCCATCAGCCCTGTCCCCAGAGTCCCAGCTGAGCGGTGGAACTTGGTGGGATCCCCCTGAGCTGGGGACCTCCAGCTCAGTTGCCTGTCTGGGAAGAGGAGGGTGGAGGGCTGGGAGCCCAGGGAGTTCTCCCATTCTGGCTCCGGTGGGACTCAGTGGCAAGCGAGAGCTGGATTTCCCAGATTCTCTGCGTTTCAAAGCCAGAAGGGGCCATGAGACCGCACTCTGCCCCGCTGCGTAACCCCAGCTAGGGTTGCCAGGTATCCGGTATTGACCCGGACAGTCCGGGATTTTCTGATTTTTTCCTGGCCTGGGTGCTCACCTGGTTTTGCAGGGGAGCTGTCTGGCCCGGAGCAGGAAGACAAGATGGCGGATGGCCTCAAAAGCATTTCTTAAAGGGACCATGCTTAATAACTCCTTTTTTTTTTGCTCAACAACTTTGGTCTCCCCCTTTTTTTTTCTCAACAGAATTTTTTCCCCAGTGTTTTTTGTGTGTGTGTGTGTGTGTGTGGGTGGTTTTTTTTGGCAGAGGTGTGTGTGTGGTATTTTTGGTTAAACTATCTGGCAACCCTAACTCCAACCCCGGCTCTGTGTCCAGGCTGTAACTTGTGTGCGAGCCACAGCATCGCACCTGCCTGGTTCAAAGGACAGAGCAGCTGCCAGTCCCAGGGAAAATGGCTCCACAAGTCATTAAAGCAAATTGCTTCTTCCCAAGTTCCCCAGTGGGAAAACCCCCTCTTTAACCCCTGAGCAGCTCAGCCATCCATACACGGCTGTCCCACAGCCTGTGTGTCTAGGAGCCAGGGCCAGGGACCAGCCCACGGAAAGCTGCGTGTCACGTTAACATGCTAGACACACAGCCGCTAATTAGCAGTGGGAATCGGTGTCATCGCTCCAATCTTTGTTCACTACCAGAGCGTGTGTGTGTGTGTGTGTTTGTGTGTGTGTGTGTGTGTGTGTCCGCAGGTGCCTGTTTCTAATGGGCCTCATTAAGCCACATTCACATCATATCGGCACATCCATGTCTCATAATTGCTTTTAAAAAGGGAAGAGGGCGCCCAGGCCTGGCAATTAGGGAGTTGCAAGGGGGAGGGAGGTGAAGGGGAGAGCTCATTTTCATGCGCACCAGGTGTAACAAGCACCCAGGGGCCTTTCTTGCATGATGAAAGCCGCCTGCCGTGGGAGGACCAAAGGAAACGAACGAGACGATCCCAGCCAGGGTTTTGCACGAGGGCCGGAAAAAACGGTGAGCTGTGCTCTGGCCACAAGGCCGGATTGTTTCTGGAAGAGATGGCCATCCGAGCGTGGCTCGGTTCTTCTTGTTGCCTTGCAGCGGGTGTGTAAACAAACCCTGGGTAACCGCGTTAACCTCTGCTTAGAAAAAGCTCCCCCTGATCCCAGGCACCTCTTGCAATAGGACTGGAGCCAAGCCGACCAGAGAGCAGTAAAACCTCGCATCTAGCAACTGAGCAAGCTGTCTTCCAGGAGGTGCCTTTGTAACCTGGAGCTTCTGGAGCTTAGTACATGAGCCTCTAGAGCAGGTTCCCAAACTGGGGGGCATGAAGAAATTCCAGGGGGGGGGCACGAGGCAACCCAGCCCCTCTCCCCCATCAAGTTTTGCTGCCCCGGTCAGTTCCTTTTTTTTTTTTTTTGCTCAATGAGTTTTGCTGGGGGGGGGGGGAGGAGGAAGGGGCGTGAGGGTTTTTCAAAAATCAAAAAGGGGGCGTGATGCCGAAAAGTTTGGGAACCACTGCTCTAGAGCAGGGCTACTCAACTTTGGAAGCCCCGGGGGCCACAATGATACTCACAGCTCCGGCTGCAACGTAAGTGTGGTTGCATAGACATGCAAATAGATGCAACTAGATGCAAATGGCTTCTTTCACACGGACGGCATGGATACAAAGATTAAGGCAAGACTACACAACACACAGGCCTTGTGTAAGTCAGTTCTGCTGGTATTCATAAAATGCAATAGTTACTCCATTTCTACCCATATGGCAGCACTTTTAATGAGCAATGACAGTCTAAAATATATAATGGAGATTGCCTATCTCCTAGAATTGGAAGGGACCTTGCAAGGTCATTGAGTTCAGTCTCCTGCCTTCACAGCAGGACCAAGTACCATTCCTAATGAATTTTTGCCCCAAATTCCTAAATGGCCTCTGCAAGGGTTGAACTCACAATGCTGGGTTTAGCAGACCAATGCTTAAACCACTGAGCTATCCCTATCTACTAACATGCATGGCCACAGAAGACCATTCTATTGATGACTTTTTTGTTTTGACTCCCACCTGCAAGCTGTGTGTTGAGCCCCACGTAAACCCAAACTGCACCACGGGCCACAAACAAATAGGCCATGGGCCGCATGTGAATTGAATAGCCCTGCTCTACGGCATGAGCTAAAAGCCAACCGGCTAATAGCTAAGGCTGGAGAGCAGATCACGTGCCACTAATCGGGACAGTACAATGCCTTGTGAGGCCTAACGCATGGGAAATTGTGAGCACGTGGATGCTGGAGCAGTGGTTTTCAGCCTGGGGTCTGGATCCCCAGACTCTCTAAGATTTTCAAAGGGGCCGGCACCTCCATTCGAAATGTTTTAGGGGTCCACAAATGAAAAAAAAAAAAAAAGAAGGAAAACTATTGGTCTAGAGTAACAAGGGCCAAAGCAGAAGCTTAGACAGACTATTTCACTTCTAAGCCAACACGCATATATTGAAAAGGACTAGAATCTATGTCAGGGGTGGGCAATAATTGTTGGTATATGGTTGTAGACTGGTTGTAGTGGGGTGGAGACCTCCCCCACTACCGGAAGGGAGAAAATGCCCCTCTGGAAGCCATCTTGGGTGCAGTCTAGCCCCGCCCAGTCACCTGACCGGAAGGCAAGGGGCGGGGCTAGGACTATAAAAAGCCTGGCTGAAAGCTCAGTCCGGGCCCAGCCACTGAGGGAGACAGAGGTCTGTCCTGAGTTCCCTGACCTGGAGGCTGAGGCCGCCCATAGCTGCCTTCCACGCAGCCAGGGAAGATGGCTCTGCCAGGACTGCTGACACCTGGCCAAGCCAGCCAGCAGAGCTACCCTCTGACTCAGAGGAGCCCGGGGCTCTGCTGGTGCCTGATGAACTTGAGGACCTGCCTAAGTCCCAAAGCCTGGGGACACCTGGAGCCCTTAAGGTCCTGCCTGAGCCAGAGGACCTACGGACTGATGGGGACCCTGAGAGCTTGCCAGAGCCGGTGGACCGGCTCGAACCCCGATGGCTGCCTGAACCCCGGGGCCTGACGAGGACGCTGCAGAGCTCCAACCCATTGAAGCCTGGATTGGGTGCCCAGACCCTGCTGGGACGACACCACCCTTGATTCCCTGATGGACCTGCTGGAGGTACAGGTACCCGCGAAGGGGGAGACAAGAAGTGGCCCAGGGGGTAGCATGGGCTGATCGCAGCCTGCGGCCAGCAAGTTGTGGGCTGGAGCCCCTGCTGAGCCAGTAGCAGCTGCACTGCTGCAATCAGAGCCCCTGGGCCGGGGCGCAGTGGAGTGGGTGGGCCTGCACCCCCCCTGCCACCCAGTAACCGGGTGCCAGTCTCCCCCTTGCCACCGCTGCAGGTGCACTACCTGCCCGGCTCCTGAAGTAGGAGCTTCTACAAACCGGTGTGTTTGTTTGCTGCCCCGCCCTGAGTTTGGACCGGCTTTGCTTATTGTGTTGGTTGTCCCGCCCGGCTCCAAGGCTAGGGCTTACTCACTCTGTCTGGTTTGCGGCCACGCCTTGCACTAGGGCCTGGCCGCCATTGTTAATTAGCTGCCCTGCCCTGCACCAAGGGCCTGGGCTCAGCTTACTGTGTTTTGCCGCCCCACCCTGCCCGAGGGCCTGGGCTTGCACCCTGTGCCCTGCCCTGCCCGAGGGCGTGGGCTTCCGTACGGTGTTTTTGGGACCCGGCCAGGATCCGGACTGGACCTTTTAAAGGACCAAGACTAGGACTGTTGCTCTACCCATAACTGAGTTAAGAGACTTGAATATTCGGAGAACTTCTTCCCAAGTGGCCCAGGCCTGAAGCAAGGCCGGGCCCCTGAACTATTGTCTCTCACCCCGACCTGAAATAAGACGGGAAATAGACTCATAGGCTCGGACTATTTTAAGACACGGTAGGGCCATAGGGTGGACTAGCCACCCACTGTACTGGGGTGGAGGAACCGCCTCCCAAAGGCCTGCCGACCTACAACCAACCGACCCCCGGAAGGGGGAAGTATAGAGGCTGTTGTGGGCACTGCCGGAGGGCAGTGTCCTGAAAGGGATCCCGCCACCTGCCTGCCAAGCTAATTCCCAGAACTGACAGCAGGTGGCGCTGTGGCGGTACGTGAACTCCGCTACACTGGTCCCCTGGAAGGGGCAGGGCCTAAGATGGAAGGGGTGGGGCCACAGTGGAAAGGGGAGGTTCCCTCTAGACGCCCCGGGTCCCGATTGGCCTGGGGTGGGGGAGCGGCAGGGAAGCTGTGAGCTGGATCAAACAGCTTGGTGGGCTGGATCCAACCCGTGGGCCGTAGTTTGGCCACCCCTCATCTATGTGCATGTGAAACATGGATCTAAAATATTAATATTCAATATACAACTTTAATACAGAGACAACCCATGCCAGCTGGTAGTGGAGCAGAGTGAGGGAAGCCGGTTTCAGCAGTGTTACTGAGCATGCTCTGTCTGCGTGAGCATGCTCAGTATAAGCCAAACAGCTCATTTTGGGGGGCATGTGACTCCTGTACGTCCCCACACATCACCTCTGCTTTCATACATTCATAGTACTAGCTGAGGTGATCAGTGAACATGTGCTAGATTTGGTGGGGTAGCCATGTTAGTCTGTAACTTTAAAAACAACAAGGAGTCCTGTGGCACCTTAGGGTATGTCTACACTACCCCGCTAGTTCGAACTAGCGGGGTAATGTATGCATACCGCACTTGCTAATGAAGCCCGGGATTTGAATTTCCCGGGCTTCATTAGCATAAGCGGGGAGCCGCCATTTTTAAATCCCCGCTGCTTCGAACCCCGTGTAGCGCGGCTACACGGGGCTCGAACTAGGTAGTTCGGACTAGGGTGCCTATTCCGAACTACCGGTACTCCTCGTTTCACGAGGAGTAACGGTAGTTCGGAATAGGCACCCTAGTCCGAACTACCTAGTTCGAGCCCCGTGTAGCCGCGCTACACGGGGTTCGAAGCAGCGGGGATTTAAAAATGGCGGCTCCCCGCTTATGCTAATGAAGCCCGGGAAATTCAAATCCCGGGCTTCATTAGCAAGTGCGGTATGCATACATTACCCCGCTAGTTCGAACTAGCGGGGTAGTGTAGACATACCCTTAGAGACTAACACATTCATTAGGTCATGAGCTTTTGTAGGTAAACCCCATTTCATCAGATGAGTTGGAGAGCAAATTGCAGACTCCAGGATATATATAACAGCAAAAGACGATACCTGTCAATTATAGGACCTGTGTTCATGAACCTAATTAAGTCATGCTGGGTGTGTCCCACTGATAGCATCTGATGTGGAAATGTGAATGTCAAAGGTGGGGGAAATGCCTTTGTAGTGCGTTAACCAGTTAAGATCTTTATTCAAGCTTAAGTTGATAATGTTCCTTGTAAATGAATTCCAGCCCAGCTGTCTCCCACTGCAATCGGGTGATAATATTCTTTTGTAGAAGAACGGCTACTGAATGTCCAGGCAGGTTAAAATGTTCCCCCATTTCTGATGTCTGGTTTGTGTCCATTTATCCTTTGGCGCAAAGACTGTCTAGTTTTGGCCGATATCCATGGCAGAGGGGCATTGCTGGCACTTGATGGCATAGATCACCTTACAGGGGGTACAGCTGTATGAGCCCCTGGTGTGGTGGCTTCTGTGGGTAGGTCCTGTGAGGGTGTCGCTTGTGTAGATGTGTGGACAGAGCTGGCACCGGCGTTTGTTGCAGGGGTGGGTTCCTGGGTGAGCGTCTCTGAGGTGTGGGGCGTGGCTGCTGGTGAGCATTTGTTTCAGGTGGGGGGTGTCTAGGCCTGTGTCGCCAGGCCTGTGGGAGTGAGGGATGGTTTTCCAGGAGAGGCTGTAGATTGTCAGTGACGCACAGGAGAGGTGTGAACTGGTGGGGTGCTGCTATTTCCCTTGCTGGGCCTGTCCTGAAGCAAGTGACTTCTGGGTCCTCGTCTGGCTCTCTCTGCCCTAGACGTGTATGCAGCGGTTGGGGGAGGGCAGAATTTCTGGCATACGATGGCATTGGGGGCATTAGCCACGCCTCTTTGTCTGGGGGTATGTGCCATGGGGTGGGACTCCCTGCTGCGGCGCCTCCTGCTGGCAGCGCCAGGGAATTTGTTCTGTCGTCAGCAGGGCACCTCCGTCTGGCTGGTGCCCCCCCCCCCCACACTCCACGCTCCGGGCCTGCATTGCTCCCTTCCGGGGGTGTATCCGCAGTCCTCAGTTCCACCTGTCACCTCGTCCAGCCACAGTCTGGACAGGCCACCATTCCTGATGGCAAGGTGTAGTGTAAAGAGGGGGGGACCCAGGCCTTCCTACCACTCTGGGTCCCAGCCCCAGGACCTTAAACTGCCTCCTATTCCCTGGGTCACTTCCCCTCTGACCCCTTGCACCTCCTGGCCTTTATAGCAAGGCCTCCAGCCTGGCATGGATCAGACGGGAGCCTCTCTTGCTCTATCTAAAGCCAGCCTAGCTCTCCTGCACTGCAGATACCTCTCCTTTGCTGGGAGCTGATCCTGCATCCCTACTAGTCGGGACCCCAACTGCCCCTCTCTGCTGGGCAGCTCCTTATATACAGGGCTGTCCCAGCAAGCTGCCCTCGGATAGGCTTCTTAAAAGCCTCTCCCTGATTGGTCAAGCTCCGCGCAGGCTCCCTCCAGCCTGCTTTCACCCCTGTCGCCCCCCCACAGTCGGTCTGTCCTGCCGTTGCCGGGTGCGATTGCTGCTTGCGCTGATGCACCGGAGCTGGTATGCGATGTCGTGGTAGCCGTGTCGGTCCCAGGATACTAACGTGACAAAGAGGGGGAGGGAACGGTTTGTGTCTCCCACCCACAGAAGCTGGCCCAGTAAAAGCGACTATCTTCCCTGTCGTGTCTCGCTGATATCCGAGCTACCCCTCATCATCCTAGTGCAGGGCCGGGAACAGGTAAGACATGGGCAACCTGAGCTGGATTTGTGAGTTCTGGGCCGGTTTGTACAGCTTCCCTGCTCCCTCCCTTCTGGAAGCACAGAGCCTCCCCCCATCTTTTCCAGGACTCCTACGAGTCTGTCGGCCCCCTGCAGACCCTGGCTACGTCTACACTGGCATGATTTTCTGGAAATGCTTTTAACAGAAAAGTTTACCATTAAAAGCATTTTTGGAAAAGCGCGTCTAGATTGGCAGGACGCTTTTCCGCAAAAAAGCCCCGATCGCCATTTTCGCAACCGGGGCTTTTTTGCAGAAAACAAATCTCTGCTGTCTACACTGGCCCTTTTGCGCAAAAGTTTTTCGGAAAAAGACTTTTGCCCGAACGGGAGCAGCACAGTATTTCCGCAAAAGCACTGACAATCTGACATGAGATCGTCAGTGCTTTTCCGGAAATTCAAGCGGCCAGTGTAGACAGCTGGCAAGTTTTTCCGCAAAAGCAGATGATTTTGCGGAATAACTTGCCAGTCTAGACACAGCCCCTATGTCTCTCTGTAGAGACCATTGTAGTAACCGGGCCCTGAATCATAGAACACTAGGATGGGAAGGGACCTTGAGAGGTCATCGAGTCCAGTCCTCTGCCCTCCCGGCAGGACCAAGCACCGTCTAAACCATCCCTGACAGATGTCTGTCCAACTTGCTCTTAAATATCTCCAGAGATGGAGATTCCACAACCTCCCTAGGCAATTTATTCCAGTGTTTAACCACCCTGACAGGAAGTTTTTCTTAATGTAGCCCTTTGCTTCTTGCCCTGTCCTCGGAGGTCAAGGAGAACAATTTTTTCTGAAAGGCGAGAGAGATGCCAACAAAGAGCGTTTCAAGTTACTGGGGCTGACGCACATTTTCCATGTTGCTCAGTAAGGCTGACACGGTCAGTTTCACATTGTTCCTAGCCGATGTCGCTGTCCGGCTCCCACGGGCTAGCACGGAGCAAGAGGGACGGAGCAGCTGTGCCCCACAGAGGAACGCCTAAATGTTTAAAAGGCCGCTGGGTTTTATTGACACGTTGAAACAACCATGAAAACCTTCCTCTTCCTGCTGGTGTTAATGACTCCCCCCCTGCCGTTTTGGGAACCCTCCGGCTGCTCTGACCAGGTTGCTTTGAAGCCTCTTCCTTTAAAAGGGGAACAAGGCTCCTGTTTTTGAACGGCACGGTCACGCCGGCACAGATCCGTGAGCCGCTGGGAGCAGGGAGCAGAGTTTGTTCCACTTCAGATGATCGGCATAACAGAAAGCACTTAACGTGTCTCTACACCTCCACACTTCTCCCTTGCCCTCTGCCCCCTATTACACTGATGGGTCTGACTCCAGCAGGGAGAGAGAGGGCTTAGCTGATGGTTTATTGGGCACAATGCAATAATGATAGTATCTCCCTAAAGGAGGGAGAATCTTTGGCTGGTTGGAGTCTGGCTGCTTCTATTTGATCAGCAGTTCCTGTCTGTGACTAACGCATCTGGCCCTGGGTGAGAAATGGGTGCGATTCAGGCCTGCACCTCTTAGAGGTGACTTTAAGTCACTTTTTTTGGCCTCCTGACTTTAGGCAGCTCACCAGCAAACCACCCCCAGCTCTGGGGGTTGCTTCGGTTTACAGCAGCTTCCCAGGTTGCTCTTTTGGCTGCTAGGTTCTCTCCATGGCTGTGTGCTCTAGCTCTGGCCTGCCGTGCCCTGGGCACGTTTCCTGCTCTCTATGCCAGGGGTCCTCAAAAGGCAGCACCTGCAGAGCACCCCCCACCAAGCACAGTTTTGATGCCACTCCCGCATTTTTGCCCATTGGTGGAGAGGTCTGTCTGTAGGCAGGGCTGGCAGAACCATGTTCCCGCGCTGTGTCGCATGATGGCACAGGACAGGTTCACAATCCCAGAGAAAGGCAGCAGAGGACAGGTGAGGACCTCGCTTTATCTGGCCAGGCAGGGTCTAACACCCTCATCTGAGCTGGGGGCCTCTAAGCATTACAGAGAAGAAATCATCACGATAGTGACAATTCCTGTAACACTAGAACGAAGGGGGTCACTGAATGGCATGAATAAGCAGCAGGTTTAAAACACTAAAAGAAGTTTTTCTTCATGCAGCACACAGTCCACCTGTGGAACTCCTTGCTGGAGGATGTTGTGAAGACCAGGACTTTGACAGGATTAAAAAAAAGTAGATAAACTCACAGAGGATGAATCCATCAATGGCTATTAGCCAGGATGGGTAGGAATGGTGTCCCTAGCCTCTGTTTCTCTGGAGGTGGGTGACAGGGGAGGGATCGCTTGAGGATTCCCTGTTCTGTTCACTCCCTCTGGGGTGCCTGGCATTGGCCACTGTCAGCAGACAGGACCCTGGGCTAGATGGACCTTTGGTGACCCAGTCTGGCCGTTCTCATGTTCTTAATTACTGAAAGGGGCCCGGTTCTGCATTATCCTGCCCAGCAGAGCTCCAGCGCTGATCTAATGATGCTGGAACAGATTTGTGGAGATGGTTTGGGAGCAGATAACTGGAACTCCATTCCTACTCATCACCCCGACCGGTGACTCTACGGATGACAGCCAGAGCCAGGGCGACCTTGAGTGACATGCCAGACCATTTGCCCCCGGGCCCTGTGATTAGTGAGTCTGCTGGGAAATTGTTTGATTCAGCCAGTCCATCCACAGAAGCCATACCCTGTGCCCTGCCATGTGGAAGATATTGTAGTGATGGGTACATAGAAAACACCAAGCGAGACAGACAGCGTCCCCCCTCGTCAGCTTAACTTGCACGTCCCTGGTCTGTCTGTCCCTACCCACTGGTTGTCTCTTGGCACGTGTAGTAAAATAAGGGCATGAGACATAAACCCATATTGCACAGGCCTGATCTGAGGTCTAGCTAACAATGGACAATACATGGTGAAAGAAAGGTTGAGAAGCAGGAAACAGCCAGGCTCTGTCTACACTGGCCAGTTATTCCGGTAAATCAGCCGCTTTTCCGGAATAACTTGCCAGCTGTCTACACTGGCCCCTTGAATTTCCAGAAAAGCACTGACGATCTCATGTAAAATCATCAGTGCTTTTCCGGAAAAACCATGCTGCTCCTGTTCAGGCAAAATTCTTTTTCCGGAAAGCTGTTCCGGAAAAGGGCCAGTGTAGACAGCAGAGGTTTCTTTTCTGCAAAAAAGCCCTGATCGCGAAAATGACGATCAGGGCTTTTTTGCGGAAAAGTGTGTCTAGATTGGCACGGATGCTTTTCCGCAAAAAGTGCTTTTCCGGAAAAGCAGCCTGCCAATCTAGACGCGCTTTTTCCAAAAATACTTTTAACGGAAAACTTTTCCGTTAAAATCATTTCCGGAAAATCATGCCAATGTAGACGTAGCCCCATAGAAGCATAGAGCTGGAAGAGACCTCAGGAGTCATCAAGTCCAGCCCCCTGCTCTAGGCAGGACCAATCCCAACTAAATCAACCCAGCCAGGGCTTGGTCAAGCTGAGACTTAAACACCTCTAGGGATGGAGACTCCACTACCTCCCTAGGGAACCCATCCCAGTGCTTCACCACCCTCCTAGTAAAATAGTTTTTCCTAATATCCAACCTGGACCTCTCCCACCACAACTTGAGCCCATTGCTCCTTGTTCTGCCGTCTGTCACTACTGAGAACAGCCTCTCTCCAGCCTCTTTGGAACCTCCCTTCAGGAAGTTGCAGGCTGCTATCAAATCCCCCCTCGCTCTTCTCTTCTGCAGACTAAACTAGTTTAACTAGGCATAAAACTAGCTGAGACAGCACAACCCCAGGTGGAGAGCAGTAATTGTGTGTTTGTAGCTCATAAGCCCCCAGCTCACTGAAAGGCCATGATACCCAGTCCCCATAAATACCAACTCAGGGTCAGGAAAAGGATCTAAGATAAACAACCTGATAGATGTTTACTCCTCACAAATATTAACTCTGGTTCAAGAAAAGGTCGAGGTTGATACATGAAGGATGGAGATGGTCTATTCAGGTCACGAGGCACAAGGCGATTGGTGGTAGCCAGGCAACATCAGAGGGTGACAACCTCACACGTCAGCAGTGATGTGTTTGTACCTGTATATAAGGTGGTGTCTTGGGGGACAGTCTTTGAATGGCCTAGGGGGGCAATGGAAATGTTTCATTGTGTTGAGCCATTCCATTGTTACGGGGTACAAATGCAGAGTGGTTCAGTAGAGTCTATTGACAGCTATTAATGTACTTTGCTCTACAATAAACCTGGCCTGGCGCCTTCGATCCTGATCTGGTTTGGGGTCTTTTCAGGGCCAGCCCAAGTCATTCATGTGCCCTGGGCCCCAGAAGCGCGGCGCTGCCCCCGGCGTCCAGCGCATGCGTGGCCCCACCCCCGGGCGCACGGTGCATGCATGGCCCCGCCCCCAGGCGCCCAGCGCATGCGCAGCCCCGCCCCACATGCGTGGTGCATGCATGGCCCCGCCCACGGGCACATGGCACATGCATGGCCCCGCCCCCAGGTGCCCGGCGCATACGTGGTGCCATGCCCTCCTGGCCCGGCAGTCCTGTGTGGCACCCCCTATAATGGGGCGCCTGGGCAGTAGCCCGGTCAGCCCACACCTTGGGCTGTCTCTGGGTCTTTGGGGGCTCTCTTGGAGTCTGCTGTGGAGACAGTCTGCTGTGGAGACAAAGTGCACTGGTCTACACGGCACACATCACGGAGCAGACACGCAAGTTGCCTTCTGGTTATCATCGACGGAGCTAGGGACGTGTGAAGACATCGTGACAGTGAATCCGGTCCCTGCTACCTAAGGGTATGTCTACACTACCCCGCTAGTCCGAACTAGCGGGGGTAATGTAGTCATCTGCAGTTGCAAATGAAGCCCAGGATTTGAATTTCCCGGGCTTCATTTGCATGAAGCCGGCCGGCACCATTTTTAAATGCCGGCTAGTTCGGACCCCGTGCCGCGCGGCTACACTCGGCACGGACTAGCTAGTTCGGATTAGGCTTCTAATCCGAACTAGCTGTACGCCTCGTGGAACAAGCTGGTGGGTGATTCATGAACCAACTAGGAGCCTGCATTGGAGGCATTTTCTGTCTGCTGGTGACTGCTTGACTAGTTCTCCACATTTTCTGTGTGCGTTGTGAAGAACTAAGTCCCCCTGCGTCATGCCTCATTGGGTTGAAGAACTGGGTTGGAAATTGCTTAAGGCTGGAGGATTTTTACTGCTTGGCTTTTGCTAGGCTGGACGTAGCGTGAGATTGATTACACTGTCCGACACGCTGTGAGAGTGATGGAAAACCTGCACAAGTCCCACAAAGATCTCGAGCCTGACGGAGACTCGCTAACGCTAGGCGTCTCAACCTGCTGTTCCAGCACCGATGTGTCCTCACACAGCCCCGTCTCGTCACACGGAGGCAAAGCCTTCTCCTTGGAGCTGGTGCTGGAGTTCTTTCCTAGGAGCCAGGGGAGTCAACAGGGTGTGAACGTTTGCAAGAAGAGAAAAACAAAATGAACCTGTTTCAACCCTTGCCGATGCTTAAGAGGGGAGGGGAGTCGTGGGTGATGAGCTGGTTGTTTTCATCTCTTGTCTGGTTTCAGCCAGTCTTGGCCCACGCTGGAAATCAGAGCAGGGACGTCCCAAATCAAACCCACGAGCTGTTGTAATGTGAACTCACGAGCAGGCTGTCACGGAGTCATTTCCTCCGGTACAATCACCGATGGAGCGGGTGGTGCTCCCCCTGAGATGCAGGGATAGCTTGTTACTCGCACTCCCAGGAACCTCACAACCAGAAGCGCTGGAACACCTGGTAGAGCGGAGAGCCATTGAACCAAACTGCAAACCTCATGTAGGATGAAAACTCCTTCCAGCCAGGGGGTGCTCTAGCATCCCTCCCGCATCTGTAGTTCTAGCACTATGCTCACAAATGGATTCAGGCTGGTGGACTGCCGTGTACAGGGACTTCTGGCTAGGCACTGGGAAGAGAAGGTGAAGACATGGGGTATTGGATTTGGTGGGGCTCAGACAACACATGGCACTGTCTGAACTAGGGATGTGAATAGTTAACAGGTGAGGCTTACTGGCTACGGTTATCCAATGGGGGCTGCCCTCGCCTGCTCCCATTTAATCGTTTAACCTTTAATCGATTAACTAATTAAATAGGTTTACTTACATCAGCTTAGAAAAGAGGAGACTAAGGGGGGATATGACAGAGGTCTATAAAATCATGACTGGTGTGGAGAAAGTGAATAAGGAAAAGTTAGTTACTTATTCCCACACTATAAGAACTAGGGGTCACCAAATTAAATGAATAGGCAGCAGGTTTGAAACAAACAAAATGAAGTTTTTCTTCACTCAGCGCACAGTTAATCTGTGGAACTCCTCGCCAGAGGATGTGGTGAAGGCTAGGACTTTAACAGGGTTCAAAAAAGAGCTAGATAGATTCATGGAGGTTAGGTCCATCAATGGCTATTAGCGAGGATGGGTATGAATGGTGTCCCATCCTCTGTTTGTCTGGAAATGGGTGACAGGGAAGGGATCCCATGAGGATTACCTGTTCTGTTCCCTCCCTCTGGGGCACCTGGCATTGGCCACTGTGGGCAGACAGGATACTGGGCTGGATGGATCTTTGGTCTGACCCAGTGTGGCCGTTCTTATGTGATGAGGTTTGATTGGCGAGGCCAGTTACTTTGGGTGCTGGCTGCTCTGGAGGAAACAGACTGATAAGTTAACCAGGCTACTGATTCACCTGTCCTTGCTGAAACTCTCAGACCCTGGCTAGCCAGAGGGCCCGGGGCCGAGTGAGCACAATAGCTCTGTGGATCAGTGGAAATTCACACGGAGGAGAGGGCAGCTGCTTGTCACAGGCACAGGGGCTCAGCCCCTGTGCAGAAATGTTTCTCTAGCAAGAGTTCTGCCGGTTCTGTTTAATCAACCGGGGCTTCCAAGGCAAGTCAGTTACAGCGACACAAGGACGGGTGGGTCCCAGGAGATGGACAAGGGGTGGGAAGCGACCCACCAACCCTCCCCCACAGGAGGGCCCCCAGACGGAGTTGGCTGGATCAGAGTCCTCGGCCATGTGCCCTAGTGTTAGTGCAGAGGGAAGGGCTTTCTCTCTCTGGATACCAGCACAGCTTGGGGCTCAGCTCCCCCACGCCCCACACACAAAGGGGCAGAGCCTTGTCCCGCTGCTGCTTTGGGCTGGATGTCCCTGAGCTTGGGGGACCCCGCCGGCAGCATGGGGCTGGCACATCTGGCTTTCTCCAGGCACCCCCTCCTGGCTTTTAGGGCTCTGACCAGCAGGTGCCAGAGTGACCCCAGCTGAGAGCAAATTAGAGCAGCCCCAAGGCGATTGTTTCTCCTCTGGAAACATGCAACTGGGACGGTTGTGTCAAAGCAGCAGGGCACGATCCTGCCCAAGGTACCCGGGGTGGATTTGGCCCACTAGGTCCGACACAAGCCCAGGTCTTGCTACCCAAGGAGGAAGAGCACATCTGTTTGGTCATGGAGCTTGGCTGGATCACAGTCTCATTGCAATCAGCGACGGGCGAGACCTACGAGGGTCTATGATGTGAGAAATAAACTCCGTATCATCCTCAAACGCTCCCACGCTGACCTGCAGTCCGTTGGGATGGCTGGCGCACGCGTGAGTGGGAATTTAGGGCCAACTAGAAGACTGCCCTCGGGTCCTTAACTCAAATAAATGTTGTTCTCCATTTAAATGAGTGCTTTGGGGAGGGGCCGGGAATGAGGGTTTCAGGGTGCCCCATGGAGAGAGGCCAACCCCAGGTCTAGAAACAAGATCGACAAAGAAGGAAGGGAAAAAAGAGGGCGGTGTAGTCTGGAGAAGAGAGGACCAAGCACAGAGATAACAAGTCTTCCATTACTTAAAAGGCTGTTCTAAAGAGGAGCGCGAGAAATTGGTCTCCTTTCCCACGGAGGACAGGACAAGAAGTACTAGGATTCAGTCACGGCAATGGCAGAGTTACTTGGACATTAGGAAAAAGCTTCCTGACTGTTAAGCTCCATAATTAAGCTCGGGGAGGTGGCAGACTCTCCATCGCTGGAGGTTTGTAAGAGCAAGTTACGCAAACTCCTGTCAGGGATGGTCTTAGCTCTGCCTCAGGGCAGGGACCTGCAGCTGTTGACTCTCCAGGTGCCTAGCGGGCCTCCCTTTCTGTGGGGCCTCCCTTTCTGTGCCCCATGGAGAGAGGACAACCCCAGGTCTAGAAACAAGATCAACAAAGAAGGAAGGGAAAAATAAGGGCGGGGAGGGGCTGGCTTGCTCAGACGGGGTGGGTGGCGTGTTTCATCGCCAGGGGGATCGTTAGAACTGGGCCCAGGTTATAGAGACCAGACGGTTACATTTGACGGTTGCATGATAGGACTTGGGAATTTCGGTTCGGGGACCACGCGTCCGAAGCACAAGGTCCCCCCCCCCCCAACTGGCCGGCTCGGGGACAGTCAGCAGAAAGGGCAGTCGCTGCGCTGTGGAAACGGAACCGCCCTTCCACGCCTGCAGGTTCAAGAGCCGAGGCAGGTGGAGGAAGGAGTGTTGCATGGAGAAAGTTTGCATGGGGACTGCTTTGTGGATGGTGAGGGGCTCTTAGATCCCAGAGCTGGCTATCTGTCTGTCCATCCATGCTCGCCCGGACCCCACATTCCATCCTCAAACGTGCCCTTCCATCTTTTCCCTCCATCCATCCGTCCCCCCACATCTCCATCCATCCATCCCCCCCCACATCCTTCTCTCCATCCTCCCTCCCTTCCTACACAGCCCTCACATCCATCCACTCCTGTCTCTCCAGCCCAATGCACCTCTTCTCCCCATGTTATCCTCCCATCCAGCATCACTGTCTGAGCCCCTTCGACGCAAGCTCAATAGCATTAGCCGAGTTCCTCGTGGGCTTCAGGGAGTCTGCCTCGGCTCCCTCTTTGGGGCAGAGTTTATGTTGAGGGCTGTTTACATTTTATTAATTCCCTTTGGGGGATGGGGGTCGGCTGGGCCGACGGGGGAGAACCCAGCACCTTTCAGCAAATGCATGCGACAAATTATGTGTTCTGGAGCACAGAGCCATGGGAGATGTTTCTCCTCCATGTTCTAAGCGATGCCTGGTCCCATCGGGACCGTTCCTGGCATGGCCTGCGATGGGGATAACTCTCCCAGCAGGCCCATGGGTAAGTCAGTTAGAGGTGGCGTCAACTTGCCACCTGCAGGAGGAACAAAGGAGGTCAGCAGCATTGCAATCTTCTCCTTGCGGGAAGGCCGTCCCAAAGAAACGCAGCCACGCCTGCCCGTTTTCATACAGAAGGCCATAAAGACGGGAGCACGGAGACCGTTTCTGTCTGCCACCTCTTGCTTTCCAGCTCCCGCTCCGGAAAGCCCAGGCATCACAGCCCGGCGGCGAGACACACAAGGGAAAACCAAGGCCCTCCCCCCAAGAAAATCTTTTCGAAAGCCTCTTTGCCCCCTGGCGCACAGATCAATCTCCTCCGAAAAGACACAAAGGAACCCCCCGCTTGTCTAGCTCCTTCTCCTCCGCAGAGCAAGGAGAAGATGGAAGAGCCAGGGGAAGAAGTCAGCCCAGCGGACACAGGACTCTCGGAACGCAGCATCCCTCCCCGGGGTCTACCAGCATCAGTTGCATTTTATTAGACATTTGGCAACGCGGAGGGTGCGGACTGTTTGCTCCCTGGGTCCGTGGCTCTTTTCTAGTCCCTCGCGCGTGTTTCCTTTTGGTCTTTTCCTGCGGCAACGAGTCACGGCAGATGGAATGATGCCCAGGCTGGAGCAGGAAGGGCTAGCATGCATCTCGTGCTCTTGTTCTCCCCTGGATGCCGAACCCGCTGCCCACATGCCCGCCCCGGCTTTGGGCAAGCTCTCCGGGAGCAATGGGTTGATGCCATGTGTTCTCGCTCCTCTTTAGCTCAAGGCCCCCGGCCAGCCCAGCATGAGAGACACAACGGGGGCAGTACAGTGACTTATAACAAAAGAGTAAAAAGGAGACCCTGGCCCACCCCCGGTTCCTACCGCCAACCCCCCTTCCCCCAGCCCTTCCCAGCATGCTTTGCGTTCTTGGCGGCGGCGGCGGCTCGTCACGTCTGCTGGGGGAGATGGCATGTCTCGGGGATGGAGATGACCACGTCCTGGGGGTGGTGCTCCCGGGGGGGTGGCCCGGAGATCTCGCTCATTTCGTTCACGCTGTGGCTGATGCAGTTGACGTCGCTCTTGTCGCTGCTGTCGTCCGGGCTGGGGCCGAAGATCCAGTCTGGGGCCAAACGGAAAGAACAGAAGGGTGAGACGCGCATGCTTGAAACCGGCAGCAGAGGAGGATGCTCTGGGCCCTCGCCTGGCAGGGAACATTCCTTACAGAATGAGGATCCCATCACACCCATCAACCCCTCCACACACACCTCTGGACTAGCTGTCTGATCACTGCTTCCCATGCCTTGGGTAGGACTCCAGTCGGCGCTTGTCTCTAATGACTTATCTCCAGGGACCAGGAGCGGCAGAAACTCCCTGAAAGGGCGTGGGGGCCACCGACGCCTGCCCTGCGGCTCTGCCCTGCCCCTCCCCATCTTTGTACCGCCCCTTCTCCCTGAAGCTCCGCCCTCACCCTGACGCTCCGCCCTCATCCTGCCCCCCACTTGCTCCTTTCCACCTGTTGCTCATCCTTAGTGATGGGGCCATGGCACCTTGCTCCCCCTCCCTGGCGGGGATGCAAACATGCCTCTGCTCTTTCCAGCTGGGGAGAGGGGGGGGGTTACAATTCAGCCTGTCAGCAGTCGGAAACCTCCCGGCATTGCCAGGGCACCTTAAATCCACACGGAACCACTCGAAGGAATGCAGACGAGACCGCTCCGCTCACCCCTGGGGGACAAACCCACCGAACGAGACAAGAGCGTGCAGCTTTGAGGCTCCTGGACTGAGACCAGGCCTGTGTTTTTTACACTTAAAAAGGCCCTTTGGGCGTGGGCACCTAAAACAGGCTGGAATTCAAATGGAGCCACTGCTCAAACAAGCGAACGGGTATCACCCTGGACGGAGGCCTAGGCTGGCAGGCAGCGTGTTGTCTGAGAGGCTGTGGAGCCATATGAAAGGGAGGTTTAGGTTGGACATTAGGAAAAAGTTCCTAACTGTCAGGGTGGTCAAACACTGGAATAAATTGCCCGGGGAGGTTGTGGAATCCCCATCTCTGGAGATATTTAAGAGCAGGTTAGATAAATGTCTATTAGGAATGATCTAGACAGTATTTGGTCCTGCCATGAGGGCAGGGGACTGGACTCGATGACCTCGCGAGATCCCTTCCAGTCCTCGTGTTCTATGATAGCTCTGCAGCTACAGAGCTGAAGCAAAAGGCCTAATCGGACACCCCACAGTCATGCCAGAGGCTGGGATCCTGGCATCTGTCCTCCAAAGCATCTAGGCAGAGTCGTCCCGTGCAGAGGACGGTTTAAGATGGCTGTCCCGGGCAACAGGGGACTGAGGGTGGCTGCCTCAACCGTCCTATGGACAGGACCCAGGGGATTAGCTGGCAGGAGCAGGGGTTGCCCCCACGCACTCACTGGAGCAGCCCGGCACGTCCTTTCCACGCTGTTCTGCCACCCTCTCCCACCCCATTGGCTTCAGCTTCTCCACAACAGCAGGAATCAGAGTCCTGGCCCTAGGTAATCCCCCGGTTTGTATTGGTGGGGGAGGAGCAAGGGTGGGAAGGGGCGTGGCAGAGCAGGGGTGGAGCTTGGGGAAGGGGTGGAGCTTGGGTGGGGCAGGGTGAAGTAGAGGCGGGGCCTGAGGTGAGGAAGTGCCCTGGGCCCTATGCTCCCCTGGTCCTGCAACTAGGACTAGCTACCGTTGCAGACAGAGTACGGGACTAGATGGATTATTGGGTTGATATAATCTGGCCCCCAATGTGCCTGTGTCGGTTCTGTCCCATCGCATGTCATTGCTGAGCGCTGTTACACAGCTGCCGTGCTCCACACCAGAGGTGGCTGCAGCTTCCTGGCACGAGGTGCAGTTCCTTGATATGCAGCTGTTTGAGAAGCATTTCGGGATTCTGCAAGGTGAAAGTGGCTGGGTCTGGACTATCGTTCAGAAGCCAGAACGAGTCCTACCTGATTGGCAGTTTATTTTCAGCACAATGTGCTTCAGGAGCATGCGACTGCCGCTTCATGTGCTACTTTGATGTGCCGCTGCAGAGATGTGTGTGTGTGTGTGTGTGTGTGTGTGTGTGTGTGTGTGTGTGTTCTGGAACCATTGAGCGTTGGTCGGTGGATTAGCACCCTGCTTTATTTCAGCTAGAAATGCTCACGAGGGCGGGGTGGCCAAGGGGACTAGTATTCATCGATGAAACTTTCAACTTCTGATGTTGCTGGCCCTGTAGAGTGCCCAGAAATCATTTACTGGCTGCTTAGTGGCTTGTTTGTAAAGAGCATGGGGTCTCAGCCTAGTATACTCTCCTGTTAGCGTAACCCATCACTGATGGACCCCCTGCCATCAGTGGGTGGGATCAAACCTTTAACCTCTGGAGTTTAGGCCAGGTCTACACTTACATGCTCTGGTGATTAATCTCTCAGGGTTCGATTTAGCGGGTCTAGTAAAGGCCTGCTAAATCAATCGCTGATGGCGCCCCCTCCACCCAGACGTGGTTGCCTCATCTCAAAAAAGACATGTTGGCACTGGAAAAAGTTCAGAAAAGGGCAACAAAAATGATTAGAGGTTTGGAACGAGTCCCATATGAAGAGAGATTAAAAAGACTTGGACTTTTCAGTTTAGAAAAGAGGAGACTAAGGGAGGATATCATAGAGGTCTATAAAATCATGACTGGTGTGGAAAAAGTGAATAAGGAAAAGTTATTGACTTGTTCCCACAGTATAAGGACTAGGGGTCACCAAATGAAATGAATAGGCAGCAGGTTTAAAACAAACAAAAGGAAGTTTTTCTTCACTCAATGCACAGCTAACCTGTGGAACTCCTCGCCAGAGGATGTGATAAAGGCTAATGACTTTACCAGGATTCAAAAAAGAGCTAGATAGATTCATGGAGGTTAGGTCCATCAATGGCTATTAGCCAAGATGGGTAGGAACAGTGTCCCTAGCCTCTGTTTGTATGGAAATGCATGACAGGAGAGGGATCATGTGAGGATTACCTGTTCTGTTCACTCCCTCTGGGGCATCTGGTACTGGCCACTGTCAGAAGAGGATAGTGGGCTAGACTGATCTTTGGTCTGACCCAGTATGGCCGTTCTTATGATCCCTCTACTCCACGGGGTCGCAAGGAGTAAGGAAAGTCAATGAGAGAAATTCTCCCGTCGACCTCTCACATTGGGGACACTGCAGAAGGTCGACGCAAGGTCCTTAAGATGCGCAACTCCAGCTATGAGAATACCGTAAGTCGACTTTCTCCAGTAGTGTAGTCTCTGAGCCTCTACTGCATGAACTAAAAGCCACCTGGCTCTTAGCTACGGTCAGAGCAGACACATCAATCCCTAGATGGTCTAGTTGCCCCTGGGGGGGACAGAACATCACCGCAAGCAGGCATGGGTTACACCAGCAGCCAAGAGGACAAGCACCAGCAATTCAGAGCTTCCCCATGCCTTCTTTCATAGTCCCACCTTTTCGGAGAGGACCCTGGGTCTCCCCATAGGCGCATCAGATCTCAGAGGACAGCAGGGTAGATCTTCCTTCCTGGCACCTGTTCGTAGATTAGAAGATTTACGGTCGTCTCATCCGACCAGCGGCTTAATTCCGACCACCATGAGACGCTACCGGCTCATGCCTGCCTGGAGCCCAGTAACCCCTGGGTGCTCCTTATGGGCTGCGGAGTTGCTGAGTCCTGTCCCTAAGGCTTTCAACGCTATGGGTGCACTCAGTGCCAGGTGGCTTCCGTTTGACCTTTGACCCCTACCCATCCAGACTGGGGTTTTTTCCTGTCATCAGTTTGACCCCCAGTTCTTTTTTTGGCCCCTCCCCATTTTTAAGGGGCGGTCCATGTCATCTGTGTGGGAGGAGCCAGTGAGGTCCCTCTCCAGGGCGTCAGATAGACAGGCCTCCTTGGTCCGTGCTGGATTCCCTGCGTCCGAGCCAAGCCAATGGGATCACACGAAAGTGGCATAGATTATCTCTGGCACGGCCTGCATGTGAGTTAATCCCCCCCCGGGGGCAAGCAGGATAACTAGTTCACACGCCAGCTCTCGCCAGCCAAGCATTGATACTGCCGGCCTTGTTCCCTTGTCAGAGCTGCAGAGGACAAGTGTGGGGCAACAGTAGGACTGATACACGGCAGTGATAACCCAGGCCTGCTGACAAACCTGGGCAGCGATGAAATATGCAAAGCGACTGTCTGGGTTTGCCGTGCATTATGCAAGGTGACCGAGCAGGGAGGCAGCCCTGGGCTGTATTGGTTTCTAGAAGCTGACAGGTACATGCACCTTGCCATCCTTTATTAGGTGACTGGTCTCTTTACTCTGCGATCCTTCCCCCGCCCTCCCCCCCCCGCAGGTAACCAGCACAGGATGCTTCTGAAGAAGCTGGGAGAAAAACAACCCACCATGCACCTGGCCAGTTTTGCAAGACTGTCTGTGGGGGCAATATTACCTCCTGATTCCAGTTTGCAACTAGTTTGCAGCTTACAGAATGAGTGGTGATTATTTTATACCTAACATTCATTGCTCCATATGTAAGTATTGGCCATGAAGCTATCTGGCTCTTTTTAAAAGTATATCTGGTCTCGATATTTGATTCATCCTCATGTAGCAGGGAGTTCCACAGGTTAAATGCGTGGCGTGTGTGTGTGTGTGGGGGGGGAGGAATCTTCTTTTACTTATTCCAATATTACCAAGAATTAATTCCATTGAGTGTTCTTTCATTTTTATAACTGAGATGGCATAAATAGAAGGGGTTGGGTAGTTTTCGCTAGACTCTTCATAATTTTAAATACTCCAGTCTCTCCTGTCTGCTCTAACCCTGGTGTATTCCCTCACACTTGGGAGGGGGAGAGAGAGCTTGGTGGTTGGAGCATCAAAACCCACAGTTCTGAGTTCAATCCTCGTGGAGGCCATTTAGAGAGATGAGGCAAAAATTGGTCAGGGATGGTACTTGGTCCTGCTGTGAAGGCAGGGGACTGGATTCAATGACCTTTCAAGGTCCCTTCCAGTTCTAGAAAATAGGCAATCTCCATTTATTTATAGTTTATTACTCCGCTGCGGTCAGTCTAGAGGTACTTGTTGTGAGTGGAGCTAGGCTGCAAGCAAGTTGCAAGTAAAGATGGGACCTAGCTAGAACGAGACAAATAATTAAGAAGCAAGTAACAAATGTCCCCTCTTTTTCTGTCTGCATCAAATAGGGAACAATTTCTCCAGGTGCACTTGGTCAAAATGATTCACGGAATAATTTCCACCTATAGTTTTAGGTCTGTAGTGAGCGGTTTGATAAGACAGACATTTTGATTGGCCACACGGCTCCTCCCATTTCAGCTCCACAGCAAAAAGTGCGGCTGGACATCACCTTGGCGGCCGTTAGAAGGCGGAAGCACCAAACGTGACAGGGCCGTATACCCGGACGGATGCACGTGTGCATTTGAACCACCGATGGGCACATGGCGAGCCCTGCCGGGCTTGGGATTCCTTCCCTGCCACCCTGGCTCCTGCCAGAGCCAGGGGGAGCTGCCTGAGTGCATCACGCCCTGTAGCCACCTGGCAGCCATTCGGGTGCCTCCGCTGGGAATTGTGCTGACTGGGGAGGCTGACCCCGATCTCGGCTGGCTCGTTCACGGGTTCATGCTCTGCAAATAGCTTTGGACAGCTTTGTCCCTTTTAATATCACTAGATCCTCTCTGTAGGAAGCAGAGCCACAGACCAGGGATAGGAAGAGGCGGATGGGTAGACACTAAGACCCAGCGGTGCCCCAGTTTTTTGAGTATCCTATGCAGTTGTGTATTGTGCGTGTAGATAAGCACGGCCCTGGGCAGGGTCCCGAGGCACAACGGTCATACCAGTCTAGGACCTAATGGAATAACCTCTGTTCCTGTGCTATAGAAGGCCCAGGGAGAAATGACCGAAGTCATCGCTTTGGGAAGATACCAACACGGCCCTGTGCTCCAGAGGAGACTGCAGACCTTACAGAAGTTGCAACGAAATGCAACAACCTTTCCAGTCTGCCTGGTTCTAGGCAGGCGGGAAAGGTGAAAAACGGAGGCTAGGAAGTTGTGGGAGGCTCCGTAAATTCGTAGCAAATAAAGATCATCTTAAAAAAACCACACAGCAGAATCTGTGCCCAGGTTCCCCAAATTGCCCAGTACGCGGGGTGCTGACTCTGTGGAAGACCTGGCCTTTTCCTGGGGAAAATCTGGTCTTTATTCATTTAGGTAATGAGGTGAGCTCTGTTGGAAATCATGAGCACTGGGCATTCGGAAATGCAGCTGCAAGTTCACTGCGGGGCAGTTTCCCCAGCCCCGGTAGGACTAATGTCACCCCCAAATGGCTTGGGCCCTTCCTTCAAGGAACGATTGAGTAAATTAAACCAAAGACTTGCACAGTGACCCCAAAAAAGCTACTTCCCTGGCCACCCCAGGTGCTTTCACCCTGCACCCCTCCCTCGGTTCCTGTCCCTGTCCCAGGAGCTAGCTTCCCTCTTGCCGCATGCCCAGCTAAGGTCTTATCTTCATTTTCCTGGAGATTGACAATCTGGAGATTGATCTCTCAGGGTTTGATTTAGCAGCTCTAGTAAGGACCTGCTAAATTGACTGCTGATGGTGCCCCGGCGACCCCAGGTCACAAGGATTAAAGCCATGTCTCCACTCTGGGGAAGATCAATACTGCCATGATCAATCTTCCAGAGTTTGATTTAGTGGGTCTAGTTAAGACCCGCTAAATTGAACTCAGAGGATGCCCCTGCCAGCGTCCAGTGCTCCTGCGAGGAGTAAGGGAAGCTGACGGGGAATATTTGCTTCCGTTGGCCTCTCACCATGGGGACAGCAAGGAAACAAGGTACGTCAACTCCAGCTATATAATTAAACGAGCTGCAGTTGTGTATCTTGATTTGACCTTCCCCTTTAGAGTAGGGAAGTTGATGGGAGAATTTCTCCTGTTGATCTCCCACACTGGGGATGCTACAGAAATTTGACTCAAGGTCTGTTGTCTCCAGCTACGCTATTCTCGTCGCTGGAGTTGTGTATCTTAGGTCAAGTTTCTCCCGTAGCGTAGTCCTGGCCTGAGCTGTCAGCTCTGTAGAGTAGACGCCTGTCCTGTTCCCAAGTGAATCTGTCATGGAATGAGTTGCTGGTTCTTATGGTTCAGAGCACCCTGCTACATTCAGACAGGTGCTTTCGAACGTAGGCTTTAAAAACAAAACCAAGAGGGCGATTAAATGCACAGCAGGCAAGGTGGGAGATGAAGGCTGTTATGAGAATCATAGAATCATAGAACACTAGAACTGGAAGGGACCTCGAGAGGTCATCGAGTCCAGTCCCCTGCCCTCATGGCAGGACCATCCCTGATGGATGGCTATCTAACCTGATCTTTAATCTTAACATGCGTCACCATCAAGCATGAAGGAAAACATCCAGGGCGAAGCAGGGCTAACGAGCCATGAGCACACATCACTACTTCCAGGCTACACCCCATATCCAGTCCCTGACACTCGCGGTCACGAAAGAGGTCACGCCATTGTCTTCTCAGGGAAAGGCCCCAGCGAGTCTCTGTCCTGGTTTCGGGAGCTCGGGGAACCAGGTGTTGCAACAAGCTGGCAGGGGAAGCTCGGAGAGTGATGATTGGAGCCCAGATGAGGCTTCTGCTGTCATGATAAATCAAGTGGCGCATCTGAGGTCTGCCAGCGCCTCTTGCAAATCCTTGAAGGACCTTCTGAAGGGAGAAAACACACCGGCTGTAGTATGTGTTTCTCTGCCCCTTTCTGTTACTTGGGACATTTGCATGGACTCCATCTCGGTTGCTAAGGCGGGAGGGAGTTACCTGTGCTGTTGGGAGCTCAAACAGCCTGCTTAGCAGCTGCTGGAAAACAAGGTCTGCAGAAGAGAAGAGTGAGGGGGGATTTGGTAGCAGCCTTCAACTTCCTGAAGCAGGGCCGGACGCAGGCATGGGTGAGCCGGGCAGCTGCCCAGGGCGCCAACCAATGGGAGGCACCTAATGGCAGCTGTAAGGGGTGCGTGGCGTCCCTTACAATTGCCATCAGGCGCCGTGCGCCCGGCTCCCACAGCGCTGGCCTGCCCCCATCCCCGTGGCGCCGGCCAGCTGCACTCTTCTCCCCATGGCCATGGGGCCCTACATGGCCCGGCGTGTGTGCCTGCAGCGATGGCCAGGCCGGCCTGGGCCGCACTTGCGCCATGCATGCCGGGGGGTGGACCCCAGGCTGCGTGCCAGCGGCTGTAGCCAGGCCACACATGCGCCCTGCGCCCCGGGGCGGGCCTGCACACCCTAGGGGGGCAGGCCCGCTCCCCGGGGGAAGGCCTGCACCCCACGGGCAGGGCCACGCATGGGCCGTGCACCTGGGGGTGGCGCCACGTGCCTGTACCCGGAGCACCAGAATACCTCCGGCCGGCTCTGTACTGAAGAGAAGTTCCAAAGAGGAAGGAGAGAGGCTGTTCTCAGTGGTGACCGACGGCAGATCGAGGCGCAATGGGCTCAAGTTGCAGTGGGGGAGGTCTAGGTTGGATCTTAGGAAAAACGATTTCCCTAGGAGGGTGGGGAAGCGCTGGGATAGGTTCCCCAGGGAAGCGGTCGAATCTCCATCCCTAGAGGTTTTTAAGTCTCGCCTTGACAACTCCCTGGGTGCGATGATTGAGTTGGGTTTGGTCCTGCTTTGGCCAGAGGGCTGGACTTGATGTTTTCTCCCAGCTCTATGATTCTCTGAAGGTGGGGGATAACACATCCACAGGCTTTTCCCACACAGGCGCCTCGTGGGGCCCGATCCAAAGCTCATCGAACTCAAGTGAACGATGACAGTAGATGAGACGCCAGCTGAAAGCAACTTACAGTTTCTTACAGGTCCTGTCGTCTTGCAAGCCGGGTCCCCGCCAGCTCTTTCAATAGCTCCTGGCTGGCTTTGGCCGCCGCTCAGCCAGCTCTTGCCGGAGCTACGCACCACAGTGCACCCGCTTAGCTTCACCTCTGCGCAGCCCACACGGTTCAAGGGGAGAATGATCTTTAAGCGGAGGGCCAGAGTTATCTGGTCCGAAGCCAATGGACTGAGACGGGATGGATGTAACGGGATTATTTTCCCCCAAAGTTTTCCGTTGGCTCCCAACCGTCGTCAAGGCTCCTGAGGTAAAAAATCGAAACCAGCTGGGGGATGTCACGCTGTTGGTATTTATGCTCTGTGCCCAGACGCTGGAGCCGTGTCCAGAGCTTATCACAGAGCCTGGGACGTTGGGGTACCAGAGGGATGCCCCTGGCAGTGCTGACAGGCTGGGGGAGGGGAGAGTGAAGTGAGCGTACTGGATCTGCTCACTCAGCACTACTGCCGCAGCTTTGTGATCCCGCTCCTGTCTCTCTCGTCTCTCAAATCATGGCGTGCCACTGAGCCGGCGGACTGCGGGGCACGTGGGAGCCATGGGAGTGTTATAATTAGCTTTCCTGAAGGGCAGTCTGACCTATTTCTGAATCCGAGGGGCCACGTGGAAGACGAACGGAGCCCGCGCTCTCTTGGCAGGTCTGGAAAAAGGAGGGAGCAGCGGCCGAGGGAAATCCCGGCTGATGAAATGAAGCAGAGGTGGCTCACCGGTCCCACACCACAGAACAAGGGTCTTTGCTTTGCTTCTGAGGAACGTCTGCTCTTTGAAACCACTTCACTCCTCAGAAACACCGGCCGGCTCTTTGCGAGTGCTGGCCAGGCCTGCGCATAGGGAGGGGGAAGGGGCAGTTACCCCGGGACCAGGCAATTCAAAGGCACCCGGGGCTCTGGTTGTTGCCATAGTAACAACACCACAGCAGGGCCACTTGCGGGGTGGGGGGACAAATGGGGCAATCTGCCCCGGGCCCCGCAGGAAGGGGCCCCCGAAATTGCTTTGCCCCAGACCCCCTGAATCCTAAGGGCGGCCCTGACTGCTGGAGCTTTGTTCACACTGGGTAGTGCTAAGGGCTGCGGCAGGGGGTGCACTCCAGGCGGCGCTGAGAGCTGACTGCCCTTGGCTCCGCCCCTTCCACTCTTGGCCCCGCCCATCCCAACCTCAGCCCTACCCCTTCCAGGGGCACAGAGCTGCCCCCACAGGCTGTGGGTTCCCCCGGCGCTGGCTACTTCACTCCCGTCTCTCCAAGTATGTACATATCCCTGCCACCTCTCTGTCGACAAAGATGTAGATTAGTTACGTTGAAATTGATAATGAAGCGGGGATTTAAATATCCCATGCTTCATTAGCATAAACATGGCCGCTGCTTTTTTTCAAAACGGAGCTTTTTCGAAAAACCAACGGCAGTCTTGACGCAGATCTTTCGAAAATACAACCCTTTTCGAAAGATCCCTTATCCCTCATACAATGAGGTTTACAGGATCTTTTTGAAAAAGGGTTTATTTTTCGAAAGATCTGCGTCTAGACTGCCGTTTTTTTTCGGAAAAAAAAAGCGGCAGCCATGCTTATGCAAATGAAGCGTGGGATATTTACATCCCAGCTTCATTTGCACTTTCGATGTGCCTAATCTACATTTCTCTGTTGACAGAGAGGTGTTGTCTAGACACACCCTGAGTGTCTCCCTTCATGCACCTGACGAAGTGAGCCATAACTCACGAAAGCTCATGCCCTCGTATGTTTGTGAGTCAGTAAGGTGCCACCGCCCACCAGACACCTTGTGGCAATTTCACAGCTTTGCCTGCCGCTGGCAGCCCTCTGGAAGATTTCAGCTGCAAATCTGCATTGCGGTGCGGTGGGCTGACAAGCGCAGGGTCAGGGACTAAGAATACGTTCACTTCTTTCTAAACAGAGAACGTCTTTTCCATGTCCCAAGCAGCTTGTCACGAGTAGCGACCTGTGAGTTTGAGGAAGTTCCAAAAGGGCTTGTCAGATGACTCATTTATGGCAAGCACGTGGCATCTTAGCATCTCAGTCAAAAGCCAGGTGGATTAACGCAGTGTATTCCTAACAAAGTCTGATCCAATTTCACCCAATCCCTTTTAGCTCTCCCATCCTCCCAGATGCTAAAACAGAGGAGTCTGCTAATTGTTCCCTGTTCTTTGGTGTGATCAGATAATATACGGATCACCTTTTCTCTGAGCATCTCAAACAACTTGGTAGAGACCAAAGGCCGACGATACCCCAATGTTGAAGAGGTAGGGACAGATTACAATATACAGTAAAACTCCAATAGTCCGGCATCCAATAGTCCGGCACTCCTGATAGTCCGGCATCAAAATGGCAAGAGCCTAGTGAGTGAGCATCGGCAAAAAATGAGTCAGAAGATGACAACGGCAGCAGCTGAACTGAGCGAAAAGGGTAAAAAAGGCTTAAAAAAACTAAAACATTACAGAATACTGTATATAGTACAGAATACTGTATATAGTATGTACAATAAAAAAGGTTAAGAACACTTTATATACAGTATATACTATATACAGTATATACATAACCAGCTTATAGTACCTCCTGATACTCCGGCATATTTGATAATCCGGCACCACCTAGGTCCCATAGGTTCCGGATTATCGGAAGTCTACTGTAGTTACAAATGGGGAAACTGAGGCCAGCATGACTTAAGTGACCTGACCAAGGTCATGTGGGAAGTCTGACAGAGCCAGGGACAGAAACCTACATCTCCTGACTCTTTTAAACCCAAGAGCATCCTTCCTTCCAACTCGCAGCTAGATGGGATTCGAATAGCTCATGCATCTGACCGAATACTGTTCTCTGCACAGATTTAGAAGCCCCCTGAATGAATAGAGTCTGCAAAGCACCCAGTGTCAATGTTGAGCCTATTCATCATTGACAGTTTTAATGGTGCATTGTGGGAAATGTAGTCTGCCAGGGGGCCTGAGCCCCAGAGGAGAATGGGTGCCCAGAGCCGCTGAACTACAACCCAGAGTCACTGCAGCAGCGTTTCCAAATTGAAATATTTCCCTTTCTGGCTGAACTATTTCTGTGCGTTCGGTTTGGTGGTGTGACAATTTGAAAGTCTCCAGAGAAAGCAGATACTTGCTGTGAAAAATTGAATATTGTCAAAGAGCCCTCTCCTCATGCCGCCACCAAAATGTAAATTGCTAAATGGGGGGCCCCCACATGCTCCCTCCCTGCACCCCTTGCCCCCCGGAGGCCGCAGTTGCCCCAATTGTGATGAAAATCAGTAAAGAGGTAGCTGGGGATTGCTCCAACTCTGTTTGGTTTGTTCAGTCACCCGAGATCTGCACGCTGCCAGAGTTCATCTGGGGGGTTAAGTACACAGCTCCTCAAAACTGGACTGGCGGGGGGGGAGGGAACAACAGGATCCGGCAATGGAAATGCCAAAAAGAGAGGGAAAAAGTGATGCTTATGTTCCCCGTTTATTTCCCTCCTTCCCACCCCGAGTGCCGCAGGCATAAAGTCACGTCCAGGATGCCTTCCTTTGCTGTGCTGCATGCTCGACGTAGGTCCAGTGCTAATGGTCCAGGAAAAGGAAAAGCCGGGGAGAGGAGACAGGTAGGAGCAGTTGATTTGCATTGTGAGGAATTGGTTCATTGCTCTGCAGCCCCAGTGGAAACACAGCCCCTGTTTGCAAGGTGCTGTACAACCCCCCAGGCAAATGCCTGCAGAATGTACAGTCTAATTCCCAGAGCAGATGTAACAAGTGAGAGTGATGTGCAAGAGGGAGGAAGTGAGGGTGAAGGTCGGAGTAATAAGATTTCCCCCCATAAATCCTATTAAAGGCCGGGGCACGATCCTTTTGACATCAGTGCTAAAACCCCAGAGGATGCGGGGGCAGGTGCAAAATGGAGGAAGAACTATTTACAGCCTCACGGGACAGTAGGTATAGTGCGGGGGTGGGCAATAATTTTTGATGGGGCGCGCCACTCCAAGAATGTGGGAAGTGATTAAGGGCAGCACTCTTCCATGATATGCATGGGGGGATGGAAGTTGGGTGCAGAAGGGAGCTGGGGGTAAGGGATTGGGGTACAGAAGAGGGCGTGGGGTCTGGATGAGTGTTTGGGTGAAGGAGGGGGGTTGTGAGATGGGACAGGGAATTGGGGTACAGAAGGGATGTGGGGTCTGGATGAGTGTTTGGGTGAAGGAGGGGAGGTGTGAGATGGGACAGGGAATTGGGGTACAGAAGGGGTGTGGGGTCTGGATGAGTGTTTGGGTGAAGGAGGGGAGGTGTGAGATGGGACAGGGAATTGGGGTACAGAAGGGATGTGGGGTCTGGATGAGTGTTTGGGTGAAGGAGGGGAGGTGTGAGATGGGACAGGGAATTGGGGTACAGAAGGGGTGTGGGGTCTGGATGAGTGTTTGGGTGAAGGAGGGGAGGTGTGAGATGGGACAGGGAATTGGGGTACAGAAGGGCTGTGGGGTCTGGATGAGTGTTAGGGTGAAGGAGGGGGAATGGGACAGGGAATTGGGGTACAGAAGGGGTGTGGGGTCTGGAGGAGTGTTTGGGTGAAGGAGGGGGGATGGGACAGGGAATTGGGGTACAGAAGGGGCGTGGGGTCTGGGTGAGGAGGGAGTTGTGACCTGGGCAGGAGATTGGTGTGCAGGGTCCAGGAGGGGATATAGATATGGGCGCAGGAGAGGGTTCTGACCTGGAGGAGGGGGGTAGGAGAGAGTGCAGGGTCTTGGTGGGGGTTGTGTCCTAGGGCAGGAGAGGGTGCAGAGGTTTGGGTTGTCACCTGAGGCAGGAGATTGAGGGGCAGAGTCTGGGGGGGGGGATGGGTGCAGGAGCAGGGGTGCGGAAGGTTTGGGTTGCATGGGGTTGGGGCACTGGTGGGGGAGCAGAGGGTTGGGGGAGGGAAGGGCTGGGGTGCCAGAGGCAGGCTCTGACTGCGAGCTGCTCCCAGTCAGAGCCTCGGGCAGGCGCCTGCTGTCCATGCCCCGCACCCCACTCCAGATGGCTGCCTGCTGCACACAAGCGAGTCCCTGCCTGTTTGTGGCTAGGCAGCAAAGGGACACCGGATAGACACGCCCCTGCCGTGTGGTTTCTTCATGCGGAATACAAGAACAAAAGGCACCAGGGGACAAGGAACACTGGCATGACGCTCATGAAGGGTCACCGTACGCTGGGTATCATGGGACCCCACCGCTGAGTTAGACCCGGAGGAGACAACACTATGTTTCCTGGCCTTCCTCCGCCATTTACAGCCGGGAATTGATTTCAGGGCCACGCCGCGTCCCGGAGAGGGCGGCGGGACGTTACGTAACAGAATCCCCGGCTTATTATAGCGCACACCGAGGCCGGATTTACTCCTGCGCGCACTAATCCGAACGGCCATTTCCATGGGAATTATTCTGGGACCCCCTCGGATGTAATTAGCTGGTAATCTGCAGGCAGATGTAATTAGGAGATCGTTAGCAGGGGTTGACTGCAAGGACTTTCTGCTTTTACAGTGTAAGTAAGGAGGGAAGTAATTAGCCAATTACTCCTTATTTGGGTCCAGCAATGGCGGAGTCCTTCGGAGAGCTCTCCTGAGGACTTGGTAACGCCCAGCATGCAGCTAGATGAGGCACTGGATGTCTGCACCGTAATCAGAGTGTTGGAGCCTGTTTCTCCCCGGCTAATCTTTAGCTGACACCGCTTTCCAGACAGCATTTGACAGGGCTTCCCTTTGCTGCAGCTCATTAAAAATCTTCACTGAGCGCGGGGAGATCATGGATAGCTCAGCCAGGAGGTGACTGTCCTAAATATCCCCTGTCCTTGTGTTGTCTTAGCTGGGGGAGGGAGGTTGAACCACCATTTCTGCATGATCAGTCTGGGGAACTTCTTAAGAAACCGAGCCTCTTAAAAAAGGATGGACCCCTCTTCCCCGAATGAAGAGCTTTTCCCCTGACAATCTCCAGCTCACCCAGACCATAAAACCAGTGAGAAGACTCCAGATCAGCTGGGGCGGGGTGGTTCAGAACTGAGGGTATGTCTACACTACCCCCCTAGTTCGAACTAGGGGGGTAATGTATGCATACCGAACTTGCTAATGAAGCCCGGGATTTGAATTTCCCGGGCTTCATTAGCATAAAGCCGGCTCCGCCATTTTTAAAAGCCGGCTTGTTCGAACCCCGTGCCGCGCGGCTACACGCGGCACGGGCTAGATAGTTCGAACTATGTAGCCATTCCGATCTATCTGTACGCCTCGTTCCACGAGGCGTACAGATAGTTCGAACTATGTAGTTATTCCGAACTATCTAGCCCGTGCCGCGTGTAGCCGCGCGGCACGGGGTTCGAACAAGCCGGCTTTTAAAAATGGCGGAGTCGGCTTTATGCTAATGAAGCCCGGGAAATTCAAATCCCGGGCTTCATTAGCAAGTTCGGTATGCATACATTACCCCCCTAGTTTGAACTAGGGGGGTAGTGTAGACATACCCTGAGGTTCCTGACTAGAGTAGGAGGCGCCCTCTGACGCATGGAACAGGTCAGAGGGCAGTACTGTGGGAGTTTTTGGAAAAGCAGAGCAGAGCGACTGGGAGGAAGGAATTGCACAAAGCCTGTGTTTTGTAATACTAGGGTTGCCAGGTGTCTAGCTTTTCCCCGGACAGTCCAGTATTTGTGGCCCCTGTTCAGTAAAAAAACAGAAAATACCGGACATGTAAAATGTTTTTCTCAGATGGAAAGCCGGTGGGGACATTCTTCCCCTGCTGTGTCTGGTGGGGGAAGTGGGGAGATTTAAAGGCGCAGTGACCTTTTTTTTTTTTTTTTTGACTCAACAATTTTGGTCCTCTGTCATATTCGGGATTTTTTGTGAAAGTATCTGGCAACTCTAGAAAATGCCAAGCCCTGTGTAGATTGATCCTAGCATTGCTGAATTAACACAAGGATGTCCCTGCTGCTGGAGCTAACACACAACCAGCTGTGTCTGCAATGCACTCATAAACCTCGATAGGTGGCTGTAATGGGGGTCCACTTACCCCCGGCATGCCCCTTTGCAAGCCAGTGAAGCATCACAATTACATCCATGCCTCAGTTTCCCCTTGTAAGCTTTCAATGAGTCTAATGAGGCTTATGTATTAGGGATGTCAAAATGTAGTTGACTACATGATTAGCCGACAAGCCTGTATTTATCGGTTAATCCTGTCGACTACATGCACTCCCCTGCCCTTTGCTGCTTCTGTATCAGAGGCAGCAAGGGCAGGGGAGGCGGGAGCCAGTATGTGCAGGGAGCTGGCTTTTAAGCTGCCTCTCCACATGGGCTGGCTCCATGAAACTGTATGCCCCCCGCCCCACTGCCTTCCACAGAGACAGCCAGGGCCGGGGGTGGGTAGGAGGGCGGGGAGGAGCCAATGCTTGGGGAGAGTCGGCTTAAAAGCGCTCCCCACAAGCACCGCTTCCCACCGCCCCCCAGCGTGTGAACGTGTCACCGCTACAATTCACACGGTGACACCCGGTAACCCAATGGTTATCACCCTTGTTACATAGACTAGCATTACCCGTCCCATTGTGGCGGTAGACGTACACTCAGCTAGGGCTGGCGTGGCGGGGAGGGGGGAGCAGACCTGACCTCCATCTTGCCTGTGAAGGACCGCTGCTGCCCTGGCAATATCCCCGCTGCTCCGCCCCCATTCATACCTGCGCCGTGGGGCTGCTGGAGTCCGACATCCGGGTGCTGGTGGGCTGGATCCTGGTCAGCCTGCCCGGCCCCGCTGGCCAGACTCTCTGCGCATGTGGCGAGGTGCGGCCTCCATTCCACACTCGGCCCTTGGGCCGCTAACTTAGCTGAACCCGTCTCAACGGGGAGGAGGGAGGATTTCAGGGTCACAGTGGGGGCGGGGAAGGGTATTTCGGGGCTGGGTTTGCGACCACAGGGCATGAGGCGGTACCGAGGAACTGACTCAGGTATTTAACAGGTTGCTGGGAGGGGAGATGCAGCGCCCAGCTTCCCCCTCAGCATTGAGGTGCTCGGGCGGGCATTCCAGCTCCCAGGTCCCCCAATGTGGGGCCGGACCACACAAAATCTACTCGGCTGGACCCCCCTTCTTGTGTGCGAAGGGAATGTGGGGAGGGTCTTTTTCCTTCTCAGTCAGGGGCCACGTCAGTGAGGATGGGTTTGTTTGGGGTTCTTTGTTTTTGTTTTTTTGCTTCTCACTCGTGTGTAGCCCCCAACTGATTTTTCTGTGGGTCAGCGGCCCCCGACCCAAAAAAGGTTCCCCACCCCTGTTCTAAAGAGGAAAACACTTGAAAGCTGGAGTAATCAGTCCTTATTTTTTACATTGCACCACATGAAGCGGGTCAAAAATCAGAATTTTTTATCCCAGAGGAAATTCTGAGATAAATTTGGTTTTATCCTGAATTGGAACAAAAAAGTTGAAACCTAGGATTTTTCTTGCAAGAAAAGAAAAGAAAAGAAAAGAAAAGAAAAGAAAAGAAAAGAAAAGAAAAGAAAAGAAAAGAAAAGAAAAGAAAATTCTGAACCTATTTCTTTCAACCTTCACCATGACCTTTTGTTTCAACTTTATCGTTTCAATTAATTCCAGTAAGGCAAAATGAGGCCATGAAAACAAAACAGTTTGATAAAAGTTTCAACAAGGCCAAGATCTTCCTGTGACATGTTTTGACTTTGTCAAATCAGTCTTTTCAGATGGGACATTTGCGAGTTACCCAGAGCAGCCCTCTTAGGCTTCCAATTTTTTCTAAATACCTGGCAATAAAAGGCATGTCTCCTTTCCTCTTTAGAACAAAGCTCCCAAATCAACCATGATGGCTTAATATGAGAGGTCCTGCTAAAGAAATGCATGAGCAGCTTTATAAATGTTTTCAAAACGGCTTTGCAAACGGACAGGTAGAGAGGCAATCCATTCTCTTTATGGGGTTGTCACCATCAGAGATGGCCTTGAGGAAACTTTCAGAGGGATAAGGAGGAAGCATTAAATCTGAATGCTTCCAGGAACCCTGCTCCACTCCGAAAAATGGTCATAAATATTGCATTTTATCAGCGTCCTGTTACCCTGATAGCGTGTTTCCCCTCTCTTGCGTCTATCAGCTTCTTGCGCGTTCATAAATTTGGTCCTTACCATGGCTGACATCTTTAAAGCTAATTTGGCTTTGTTAAATGTTCTTTCAAAAATAATGTAGATGCATCATTTAAGTAGGACTTTTTTACATTTTTTAAATTCTATTTGGTTTTAGAAAAGAAGAGTTAGCTACATTTTCTGCAAAGGAAGTTTGTGATCAGCATGAAGGATAGGCACACCTCAAAGACACACACAGGGCAGGGGACTGGACCAGATGACCTCTTGAGGTCTGTGACGGGGCGAGGCAGCCCCGCACTGAACTTGCAGGGCCCAGCCAGGGTTACCTGGCTGCAGAGGCCCCTCCCCCACAGCCCTACTGAGCATGCCCGGGCTGTAGCTGTGCTATAAAAGCCTGGGGAAGGACTCAGTTTGGGGAGACAGCTGGAGGAGAAGGACTGGTGAAGGGAGCTCCCACTCAGCTGTTGCCGGGGACTCCAGGAGAGGCCGGAAGGGACGCGGAGGCGAGTTGGTGCAACCCAGGGACTGCCTGCTGAGGGGATGCTGGCCTGGAGCTCGCAGCCAGCTGGGCAAGTACAGGGGAAGGGAGCCTGGGGATCCAGGTAGGAAGTGGCCCAGGGCAGGAGCGGGAGCTGCCTCTCCCGCCCCGAGAACCTCGGCGTGTTTTGACCCCGCCGAGGGAGTGACCCGTTACCTGGTCGTTCACAGGGCCCTGGGCTGGGACCCGGTGGAGTAGGGTGGGCCCGGGTGCCCTTACCTGGGGTGTGTCTCCGCTACAACCCGGAACTGCATTGTGGACTCAGGCTGGAGGGTCTTGGCCTTGCTCAAAGGGCCAGCTATAAATTGCCTTGTGGACTCGGGCCAGGGGGCCTTGGACTCAAGAGAGCAGGCGGGAGGGGCCCGTCACAAGGTCCTTTCCAGCCCTACTATTTTCTGAAAAGTGAGTTCTCTATGGCTTGTTCAGAGCTAGACTGCTACCAAAGAGGGAGTGTGTGTGTTAGATATGGAGGTTTCATTGGCATTCATTTGGGATGACCTGTATAATTCACTCACAGCTTTTCCCTCTTAGGAATGATGCCCCTTTCACCATATTTATGCTGGAAAAACCAATAGCCTACACCAGTAGTCTCTGATCTAGCTAATCTTTATGGAGCAAACGTAGGCCTTATTTCTAAAACCGCTGGCCATTCACCTGTTATGCGACTTCAGCTGTGTGAATAATGTCGCTGAAGTCGACATACTTAGGTCTGCTCACCGCAGTGTCTTCCACGGCGGTAAGTCAACAGCTGATGCTCTCCCACTGACACCGTTGACTTTTCTCATTTTGGTGGAGGACTGGAGTCAGAGTCGATGAAAGAGCGCTTGGCAGTTGATTTATCGTGCCTATACTAGACATGATAAATCGAACCCTGCTGGATCGATTACTGCCCCTCAGTCTGGCCCACACAAAAGACGTGGCCATAGATAGGAGTGATGAGCTGATGGTTAAAACACTTAACTCAGGCTCAGAGGGTTCAATTTTTGACTCTGCCACATTCTCTGTGGGGATGGTTGGTAAATTGCTGTGTCTCCATTACATTCTATCAAATGAGGGTGATGGGATCATTCTACTTGTCTCCCCCCTCCTGTCTTCAAGGCAGAGACTGTCTCTTACGCCGTGTGTGTGCAGTGCCTAGCACAGTAGAGACTGGATCTACATGGGATTCTGGGAGGTATTAACAGGTGTGTTGTGAGCAAGACACGAGAAGTCGTTCTTCCGCTCTACTCTGCGCTGGTTAGGCCTCAACTGGAGTATAGTGTCCAGTTCCAGGTACTGCTGTAATGGGGCTCATATCCGTACTCGAGGAAGATATAGAATCATACAATCATAGATCACTAGAGCTAGAAGGACCCTTGGGAGGTCATCAAGTCCAGTGCCTTGCCTTTGGGACCATGTGCCGCCTAGACCATCCCTGATAGGTGTCTGTCTAACCTGCTCTTAAAAATCACTAATGATGGAGATTTCATAACCTCCCTAGGCAATTTATTCCAGTGCTTAACCACCCTGAGAGTTAGGAAGTTTTCCTAATGTCCAACCTAAACCTCCCTTGATGCAGTTTAAGCCCATTGCTTCTTGTCCTGTCCGCAGAGGTCAAGGAGAACAATTTTTCTCCCTCCGCCTTGTAGCAATCTTTTAGGTACTTGAAAACTGTTATCCTGTATTATTATTATTATTATTATTATTTTATTATTTAGGTCCAAATGCAAAATCTAGTTCATACTCCATAACTGGGGCAGAAACAGAAAGGAAACTCACATTTAAGCATCTTCTATGGTTTTATTTACCTCTAGAAGATAATCACATATCACTAGACTTGGCAGAGTTTGATTTTTTTATATATAATTTTGACAGATAATCTCAATGTTTGTTTTGGAGCACTTTTTATTTTTTATTGATTGACATTGTCACAGCTGCACAAAATTATGGGGTTTAGGAATTTAATTTTTCTCTATTTAAATTCTCACAGTTGTGGGAAAGATAATTATTTAATGACAGGAGATTTTGAAACTCAAGTCAAAGCTATATAACTAGTGAACAAAAACTGCCAGCATCACCTATCAAAATATGCAAAGTAATATCCTTAAATCCAATAAGTTCTCAGGCAAGGGAAGAAAAATGCTGCTTATCTGTAAATATCTAATATAATCAGTGGAAATATTTTTTCTTTGGTTTGCATGTGTCCAGTGAAATTGACATGTAGGGTACGTCTAAACTACATGCCTCTGTCAGCAGAGGCATGTAGATTTGTTTATTCAGCAAAGGTAAATGAAGCCGCGATTTAAATGATTGCGGCTTCATTTACATTGCTGCCGCGCTGAGCTGACAAACAGCTGATCAGCTGTTTGTCGGCTTGCCGCTAGTCTGGACGTTCCCCCTGTCGACATCAAAGCCCTTTGTCGGCAGCCCCGGTAAACCTCATTCCACGAGGAATAACAGGGCTGCCGACAAAGGGCTTTGATGTCGACAGGGGGAACGTCCAGACTAGCGACGAGCCGACAAACAGCTGATCAGCTGTTTGTCGGCTCAGCGCGGCAGCCATGTAAATGTAAATGAAGCCGCGATCATTTAAATCGCGGCTTCATTTACCTTTGCTGATCTGTCTAATCTACATGCCTCTGCCGACAGAGGCATGTAGTCTAGACACAGCCGTATTGACATTAACCTACAAAATCCCATTGTTTCAAGCATAGATAATACCATGAGGGGCATAGTATAAGGAACAGAAGAGATCAGGATACTTCTCTCTGCCCAATTGGCAAGCTCTGAAACAAACCCTAGGTCTGAATTTTCACTAAGCTGCCGTGGCTTAGAATGAAATGGGGATGATTAAAACCAACCCAGGTTGAACGAGAGTCTTACAGTTACTTATTTTCTGGAGCACTAAATTCATTCCCAATTCTTTTCCCTAAAGGGTGCGTCTACACAGCAGCATTATTTTGGACTAAAGGCCGTTATTCGGAAATAACAATGTGAACGTCTACACAGCAATTCCGTTATTTCGAAATACATTCGAAATAACAGATGGCTTATTCCGACTTCTGTAAACCTCATTCCACAAGGAATAACGCCTGTTCTAAAATTGCTATTTTGAAATCGCAGTAGTGTGGACACTCCACTGCTGCTATTTCGGAATAGCTCATTCGCAGGGCCATTCAGAATAATTACTCACTACGGCTTCCTGGGGCTCTAAATTGAGGTAGCGCGTCTGCATTAGGGGAGCCTGTCTCGGACAACTTTCGAGGCGTCCCTGTAGTGCAGATGCGTGATTTTGAAATAAGCTATTTTGGATTGTTTCTTCCGGAATAACTTATTTCGAAATAAGTGTGCAGTGTAGACATACCCTAAAGAGAACTGAAATGTGGTGGATGGAGGTAAGACTGGGAACTAAAAACACACAGAGCAGGTCAAAAGGGCAAACAGAAGTGGGTCTCCATTTGGAGAGTTGCATGAATCTTGCAGTTCACAGACCGGAATTGCAGGCGTTGTAAATTGACTTTGTCGGGGCTCTCCCGATCAACACCTGCTGGAGATCTGACCCATCGGTGTCTATTTCCAAGGGAGGATTTCAGCTGAGAGCTCAGTAACAGATTTTTAAGAAACTCCCATCAGGGTGGGGAACTTTTTACGGGTTGGGGGCCTCTGACCCACAGAAAAATCAGTTGGGGGCCACTCAAAAGGGAGCAACAAACAAAAAAGTTGCTGATGTGGCCTCCGACTGAGAAGCAGAAAGATACTCCCACATTCTCCTTGCACACCAGAGCCTGGGGGGGGGGGCGCTGGGGTAGTAGTTTTTGTGGGGACCCTAGGCTCTAGGGTGGGGTAAAAAATGAGGGGTTCATTGTAGGGGATGGGGGCTGCTGGGAAACAGGCTTGGGGTGTGGAGACTGGGTGGGAGGGAGGGTGCAGGAGCCTCGGGGGACGGATCCAGACAAGCTGGGGGCCAGATTCGGTCCCTGGGCCATATGTTCCCTTAGATCATCCGGTGCCAGAAGGCCTGCCCCCAGGGATTCCCCCAGCCCAGTAACTCCTGTTTGAGCTAGAGTGCATCTTTTAGAAAGGTGGATCCAGTCTTGCCTTGCAAAGGATGAAGACTCCACTGCATCCCTAGGCCTGTTGCTCTGCCAGTTACTGGCTCCAGCAGGGACAGCAACGTCCCCTGCAAATCGCAGGCACAAACTAAGCGAGGCCCTGGATTGTTTTCTGCACCTCGATGGGATTTTCTCTGTGCCGTGACTCACACACAATAGTATCTCCCTGGCAACCGGGCGATTCTCTCATTTTGCTGTGCCACGCCAAACTTTTTTTTTTTATCATTTTGTTAATAAAGGTGATTTGCATTGATCTGCCAGGGGACGCCTCTTCCCGGGATTTCAGTAATTAAATTCTTCAGATGTTGGAGACAGGCTCATCATATGCAAAGCCGCAAATCATCTGCAGCATCTGCTGTTGATATTCCCCCAGAGCTCCAGGGAGCGGCTTTCTGAGTGTGGCTACCTGATTTTTCACATAGAAAGGGACCAGATCTGAGGGCGGCTTCACCTCTGACTCCAAATGGTTTTGGATCAGGCCCTAAGCTATTGAGTGCATCTGTGTGTTTATAAAGTCCCCAGCGGTACATTAGCTTGGTCCATCAAAGGGAAATAAGACTTTATTTTCATGCTAAAATCCTGCTTCGATTCCGGATCGCATTGCCCATTTCTAGCTGGATGGAAGGAACTGGGCTTATTTAGTCTGCAGAAGAGAAGAGCGAGGGGGGATTTGAGAGCAGCCTCCAACTTCCTGAAGGGGGTTCGAAAGAGGCTGGAGAGAGGCTGTTCTCAGTGGTGACCGATGGCAGATCGAGGCGCAATGGGCTCAAGTTGCAGTGGGGGAGGTCTAGGTTGGATCTTAGGAAAAGCAATTTCCCGAGGAGGGTGGGGAAGCCCTGGGCTGGGTTCCCTAGGGAGGGGGTGGAATCTCCATCCCTAGAGGTGTTTTAAATCCAGGCTTGACAAAGCCCTGGCTGGGATGATTGAGTGGGGATTGGTCCTGCCTTGGGCAGGGGGCTGGACTCGATGGCTCCTGACCTCAATCTTCTATGATTCTCTGAGTGTTTCTCCATCCTTAAATATAACTCAGCACCCAGCTCCTGACCTCATCCCTAGGCCGCTCCGTGCCTCAGTTTCCCACCTGTCAAATGGGGCAATGTTCCCCGCCTCCAAGGCAAACTGTTTTGCGGTATACAGATGGGCTTGTTACGGCGCAGTGACCTGGGAGTCACAGTGGGATACCCTAGAAAGGGACCAACAAGTGCTCTGGCCGGTGTGCCGGGACCCAGCCCTGCCAGCTATGACTCCCAGAGGTTGCTCGGATGAACGGAGATGTTCCCTTTAGTGCCTGCTCCAGCATCGGGCCCCATTCTAGTATCTGCCCTCAGACTCAGAAGTACTTTACTCCCCAAGCAACCCCCGGAAGCCGGCGCTACTCATGTGAGCAAGGGTTTGTGGGACACGAATTTAGTCTGAGTAAGATATGAAACATGGGTGCACTAAACCCCAAACTTCCGAGTAATAATAGGGTCACAGAAACCATAGAGTCATAGAACACTAGGGCTGGAAGGGACCTCGAGAGGTCATCAAGTCCAGTCCCCTACCCTTATGGCGGGACCAAGCACCATCTAGTTCATAGGTTCCCAAACTGGGGGGTGTACTGGGGGGGGGGCACAAGGCAACCCAGCCTCCCCCCAATCCCTCCCCAAGACTTGCTCGGGTGGGGGGAGTTGGAGCATCCTGGGCAGACTTCAAAGGGCAATGCCTGCTCTGCTCTTAAAAGGGGCAACTTTTTTTTTTTTTTTTTTTGCCTAACAAGTTTTGCTGCAAAATGTTTTTGGAGGCGGGTCCTGAGGGTTTCTCAAAAATCAAAAAGGGGGCGTGATGCTGAAAAGTTTGGTAACCACTGGTCTACACCATCCCTGACAGATGTCTGTCTAACCTGCTCTTAAATATCTCCAGTGATGGAGATTCCACGACCCCCCCTAGGCAATTTATTGCAGTGTTTAACCATCCTCACAGCTAGGAAGTTTTTCCTAATGTCCAACCTCAACCTCCCTTGCTGAAATGTAAGCCCATTGCTTCCTGTCCTATCCTCAGAGACCAAGAAGAACAATTTTTCTCCCTCCTCCTTGTAACATTTTTAGGTCCTTGAAGGCTGCTATCACGTCCCTTCTCGGTCTGCTCTTTTCCAATCAGAGATGGCAAAGAGAAATGGGAGCAGTTAAGACCAGCTCTGAACTGCGTATTCTTGAATGCTTTGTCCGGTCTGCTTTGAAATGAGCTGAGCGACAGAACTCGCAGCCTTCCTCTGGGGGATTTTGCTTCTATGATCCCTCATGCTTTGTTTCCCCCACCCTGTCCAATTTCCTCCTGCCAAGCCTGCCTCTCCTTCCTGCCTTTGTGGTCCACTCAGAAGAATTCATCTCCCTTTGGGTTTCTGACAGTTCAAGAGCCCCAGAACACATTGGAGCTGAATTTTTATAAAGCTCTAGTGAAGAAATATTCCTTTGTCTCTAAGGCCCTTTCCGGTCGCTGTTTCCTTCATTCACCCAGGGGGCGTTGGGACAATTTTGATAGTGGGGGTGCTGAGAGCGCTTGAACCTAACTAGAAACCTTGTATATAAGGGTATGTCTACATTACACTACAGAGTTTTTTTTCAGAAAGCAAATCTTTTGCGCAAAGACACTTGCCAATCTAGACGCTCTTTTGCGGAAATACTTTTAACGGAACAACTTTTCCGTTAAAAGTATTTCTGCAAAATCATGCCAGTCTAGACACAGCCCTGTCGTTCTAGCAGCCGGGGTTCAGACCAGAAGCTCCTTATAAAAGATACGCTGTTAATATGACTGACGAGGAGAGACTGAGGGATTTGGGCTTGTTCAGTCTGCAGAAGAGAAGAGAAGAGAAGAGAAGAGAAGAGAAGAGAGAGGGGAGATTTGATAGCAGCCTTTAACTCCCTGCAGGGGGTTCCAAAGGAGATGGAGAGAGGCTGTTCTCAGTGGTGATGGATGGCAGAACAAGGAGCAATGGTTTCAAGTTACAGTGGGGGAGGTCTAGGTGGGATCTTAGGAAAAACCATTTCCCTAGGCGGGTGGGGAGCACTGGGATGGGTTCCCTAGGGAGGGGGTGGAATCTCCATCCTTAGAGGTTTTTAAGTCTTGGCTTGACAAAGCCCTGGCTGGGATGATTGAGTTGGGGTTGGTCCTGCCTTGGGCCGGGGGCTGGATTCGATGACTCCTGAGGTCTCTTCCATCCCTAGGACTCTGTGATTCTGTGAATATGCACCAGCATACACCGGCCAATTCATGTGTATGCTGAAAGCTTAAATCGCGCTTAAAAACTACATCCGCCCTGAGATATAGGCCTGAGCGTACACAGCTGTCTGTGATGTTCTCTTACATGCAGCTATTTAGAGGCAAACGGATCCTCTGTCTCTTAATGCACATTGAAAATAGCAATTCACGGCTTCTACTTTAATCTCCCCCTGCCAGGCTGCGGCTCTCTGGGTATCATTTTATTCCTTATCTTCCCCATCGGAAATCTGATTAGCACAGAGGCACCGAGAGGGAAAGGCTGTGCTGCCGCTGAGTGCACTGATACCGTTCTCGTGCAAAACGTGTGAATGCACCCCAGGCTTTTTTACCATTCCTCCCCGCCTCCTGCCCCGTCCCCGGACTCATTTTATGCAAATGCATTCAAATGAGCCCTGCTCTTTAAAGGATGATGGGTTTGACAAGGTTAACACACACCATGGCAGCCCCCATCCCCAGAGCATGCCGTAATTTCAAGTGTATCAACGGTGAGAAGACATGCAGGGCGTGATAAGTAGCAGGCGCTCCGGCTGGCACTGTACCGTGTATTGGATTCTGGAGGTGGCTGAGTAATTCATTAATATTTCCGTCTGCATGTGGCGGAAACTGCTGGGGGTGTTTTTTTTTTTCTGGTCTGATCCTCAAGAGGATGCGAGATCTCTTCAGAGCTGCAGCCCCGCCAAGCTCTGGTTTTGACGAGGGGAATCTCTGAGCGCTATTTTGGGAAATCCAGGCTCTCCGCCACACAATTAATGAGGTCTGAGAAGAGTCGGTGATCTCGTACAGTCCTGACAAAACTAGGGAAGATCCAGGAGAGCCAGGTCTCTTTCAGGCCCCAATTCAGCACAATTCTAAAGCACGTACTTAAAGTGAAGCGTGTGCTTTGCTGAGTGGGGCTTTTACTAGTCACCTTAGCTCTAAAGTGGCACATTAAATGCCGTTCGTTTGGGGGTCGCTTATGTGAAGCCTGGTGGGGCCATCTCAGGGGCAAAACTGCAATGCTGATTGCTCAGTCTAGGAAGTCGGGGGTGAGCCAGTAAGGGAGGCAGTGTTGCCTCATGGTTAGAGCACCCCGCGATCTGCTGGGTCGTTGCAAAGCAAGGCCAGTGCGGTTATCCTGGGCGAGGAGGGAAAACACAAGCGTCACCCAGAGGCACTGAGAAAGGGAGAGTGAAGTGTGCTCTTCAGCCTGTGCTGAGAGACAAGTGGCTTTTAGCCCCTGCGGTAGAAGCTCGTGGTGTTAGTTCCTAAGGTCGCAGGTTCAATCTCTCCTGCTAATGACTTTACAAGTGGGGGCTCACCCAGGCTGAAAAGCAGACTTTCATTTCTAGTGCTTTGCTGAGCCAGGGCTCTAGAATAGGGGTTCTTAAACGTCACGACCCCCGCTGGCAACAAACATACTTAACAACCGCAGGAGGGCCTGAGTCTGCCCCGGGGGGGAGGGGGTCAAAACAGATGCTCAGGGGCATCAGCCCCAGGAAGGAGGCCCGCAACCTGAATCTTGCTGTGCAGGGCTGAAGCTGCCAGGTTTTGGCCCTGGATATTAGAGCTCAGGATTCAGCCAGCCTTGGGAACCACTGGGAACTCTCCAGGGGCTGGTCTCTGTGTTGCGCAACACCCAGGCCAACAGAGCTCTGAACAGCACTGGCCCCTTTGGGCTCTGCAATCAATCACACGGTTTAAGGCAGTGACTCGGTCCGGAATATTTTGGGCTAGGAAAATCAGGGTGCACTCCGAAACCCGGGAGGTCTGCCCCGGAGCCCGGAGACACCACTAGCAGCTCCTAGCAGCTCCCAGAGTTCCATATGGCTAAAGGGGGCACGTTAAACACCGTTCGTTTGGGGGTCGCTTACATGAAGCCCATTTCGATGGCAAAACTGCAAGACCTATGGCTCAGTGTTGGAAGTCGGGGGTGGCGGGGGGGAGAGCAAATAAGGGAGGCAGTGTTGCCTGATTGTGAGAGCAGTGAAGACAGAGAGGCGGCATGGAGTCTATTCCCAACTCAGTCTTTGACCTTGGGCAAGTTACTGTCCCTTTCTGTGCCTCAGTTCTCCCATCTGAGTAATGGGAATAATGACACAGCCCTTACTTGTAAAGCCCTTTGAGACCTGCTGATGGAAAGCCCTAGAGAACAGCAAGGTAATATAGTGATTATATTGCCCAGGAGCATAGATACAATATTAAATGGTCAGGAAAACACAATGTCCAAAGATATCATGGGTAAACCCGTAGGCTTCAAAATCAGAATGGACTGCTGCAATTATTTATAGCCTGACCTGGATCTCTCAGGCCAGAGACTTTACCGTTAGTACCTGAGGCCAAAATAGTGTGGGAGCAGACCTCCATCTATGGGGGGAACCCTCATGCCTCCCAGAGATGCATTCCCCTCCCCCACAACCACTTGGCATGGCCTTCCACATGTGTTGAAAGCCTGGGCATTTAAAAGGCATTAAAGGACGAGCTAGTCTGCCCCGTTATTTTACGTAGTTATGGCTCTGTTGTGGCGGCAGCCACAGGACCCCGAGCCTTGCTCCCTACCGCGCCAGGTACTGTACAAACCAATGCCTGTCTTCTAGGGCGCTCACCGGCTCCAGGCACAGAGGCCGTAGTTTAGACTAGTGGGGAAGTGGGGCCCGATCCAAAGCTCATGGAGATGGTAGAAAGACCCCCAACAATGTCAATGGGTTTTGGAGCGGATTCTTTGGGCTTTGAGTCATAGAATCCTAGAATCCCAGGGCTGGTAGAGACCCCAGGAGTCATGAAGTCCAGCCCCCGGCCCAAAGCAGGACCAACCCCCAACTCCATCATCCCAGCCAGGGCGTTGTCAAGCCGAGACTTAAACACCTCCGGGGATGGAGATTCCACCCCCTCCCTAGGGAACCCAGCCCAGGGCTTCCCCACCCGCCTCGGGAAATCGTTTTTCCTAAGATCCAACCTAGACCTCCCCCCCTGCAACTTGAGCCCATTGCGCCTCGTTCTGCCATCGGTCACTACTGAGAACAGCCTCTCTCCAGCCTCTTTGGAACCCCCTGCAGGGAGTTGAAGGCTGCTCTCAAATCCCCCCTCGCTCTTCTCTTCTGCAGATGAAATAAACCCAAATCCTTCAGCCTCTCCTCATAGGTCATGTGCTCCAGACCTCTCATCATTTTGGTCGCCCTCCACTGGACCCTCACCAGTGCATCCCCGTCCTTTCTATAGTGGGGGGCCCAGAACTGGACACAATACTCCAGATGTGGCCTCACCAGAGCCAAATAAAGGGGAATAATCACTTCTCTGGATCTGCTGGAAATGCTCCTCCTAATGCACCCCAATAGGCCATTAGCCTTCTTGCCTACAAGGGAACACTGTTGACTCATCTCATCTACTGTAATCCCCAGGTCTTTTTCTGCTGAGCTGCTACTTAGCCAGTTGGTCCCCAGCCTGTAACAATGCTTGGGATTCTTCCGTCCCAAGGGCAGGACTCTACACTTGTCCTTGTTGAACCTCATCCGCTTTCTAATTTGTCTAGGTCACTCTGGATCCTATCCCTGCCCTCCAGCGTATCTCTCTCTCCCCCTAGCTTAGTATCATCTGCAAACTTGCTGAGGGTGCAATCCATCCCCCATCCACGTCATTAACAAAGATGTTGAACAAAACCAGCCCTAGAACCCATCCTTGGGGCACTCCGCTTGAAACTGACCGCCACCCAGATATCGATCACCCCCAATCAGAGGTTAAGCCCAGCAGGGACCACTAAAACTGACCCATATTTGCCAGGCCACCGTGATCGACCAGCTCAGCACACTGAACGCATAAGGCCGACAGGCAGCCTGGAACCTGTGACCTCTAGAGCTTAGTGTAGGAGTCTCTCTCCTTGGCCTCACAGCCAGCTGGTGCTCAGCTCAGGCTGTAGAGCTCACTCATTCTCTCTCTCTCTGCCAGTGGTCTAGATGCCACAAGATGGGGTAGAGACCCACCCCAGCAGGTGTGTGGGTTACCCATACAGCTGAAGAACATACAGCTCCGGCACTCACCTATCAAATCGTGAACTAGGTCCTTGATGAGGTGGCCGACTATGGCGTAGGCCACGGCCACCACCACCAGAGCCGCCATGAGAAGGTAGAGCACAGCCTTGGGCAAAGGGATGGTGTCTCGGGCTGGAGGTTTGTACTCCTTGTAGAGCTGATCGTGGTCTGAGGACGAGTACTGGAACAAGTGGTCCAGGTCGGTGGTGAAGTTGCCGGAATTCATGGAGGGGCCGTCGGGCAGGTAGCTCTCCTGTTTGGGGTCCTGGAGGACGCTCACCACGGAGCTGGTGCTGGCTTCCACCTGTTGAACCAAGCGGAGGGTCCTGTTGACGCTGGGCAGGATCCGAGAGAGGAACGTGCTCCAGTCTTTGATGGCGCTGATGTTGCAGAGGATCATAATGGGGATGGAGAAAGAACCCTTCAGACCCAGCCGTGGAGCAAGCTGGGGGGGAGCGGATGAGCTTTCGGTACACTCAAACCCGTGGGAGAAAGTCTCTCTGGGTTAGATGCAGGTTCTCACATGATCAGACACACACGCGTGTGGACACACACTGGCGTTACATTCTGACATGCCCCAAGTCAGATCCGGGGGTCGTGAGGACCCTCACCGAGAAGCAGGCGCTAGAGTAAACCTGGTCTGTCTCATTCCTGTTTTTCAGCTGTTTCCCTCCGACAAAGCTGGAGTGAGAGAATTCTCTTGATACGTTCAGTCCTCCAGAAAGGAAAGAGAAGTTCCCCTCTTCCAGCTTCTTTTTAGCAGGCAACCATCCTCCGCGAGAACAAAAATCGCCAGGGATGGTTGCTTGTTCGCAGTCCCCCGCACGCAGCGTGTTATTTTAGCAGCCGACATGCACGCTTCTCCCCCATCTCCACCGACATTCTTAGCCCCGCGTCTCCAAACAGGCACATCCCAGAGACTGTCCCCAAAGGGGAAGCCAAATACACAAAAGCAGGAAAGTCCAGCCGAGCGCTGGGCGCTCCAAACAAGATCCGCACACGCAGATCTCCTCCTGGCAGGTGTGTTGTCACGCGGGAAACACTTCGCCAACTTCTTCCATCAGGGTTTTCCCCTTGGATTCCCTTTAAAAAAAATCACAATCAGAGGAGACGGGTATGAAATTAACGAACACACAGCCTGGTCCAGCCTCTGTAGAAAAGTCCCTCCACCGTGCTGAAAGAAGATGGGTCTGTCAATTTTGCTTTATAGGTGGGTTCAGAGGGAGTTGACCTGCTACTCTGGAGCTCTCGGGGTTCCTGCTTGTTTTATTTAGCACTTGTGTCCCTACCAGTGTGATTCAGGGCTGCTGCCTAGACTCGCTCTCTCTCTTTCTGCTGCTGGCTCCTCTTCTGACAATTCCAGCCGCTTTTCCAAGCCAAGCCGCTCCCGGAGGGAACGCAGCTGTCTGTTGAGCAAACGCCTTCCTGAGGCTTCGCGGACCCACCGGGAGATTTGGTGATGTCGACAGAATAAACCCTTCCACCCCCCAGCCAGGGTTCTTAAGCTGGGGGATAAATATCCCTGGCAGCTTCTCCCCCGCCCCTTCCAGATAAACCCTTTCAATGTCACAGCACAGCGCTGGAAAGGCACCGAGCGCCTGGCTCCGTCTGCAGGGAGTGAAAACCCAGCGTCTGGAGGGAGGTTCATGTGGGAAACACGGGGGAGGAAAGGGGAGCCCTTGGGGGGGAGGGGACGGGTGGGTATCGTATTCCAGCCGTATCCTGAGGGTCGGGCCGTTACGAGGGCAGCTCCAGTTTCTTGTGGGGAGAAAACAACCCCCCGGCCAGATTGTCCCTTGGACTGCACAAAAACTGCAAACCAAAGCCTTTGTTTCCAAGCCGGGGGAGGAACTGAACAGCAGTTACTGGGGGGAAGGGGACAGAGATGAAAGGCCCCCGATTGGGAGCCGATAGGTTGAATTTGTGCCACCCTCAGGCAGGCAGGGCTCCCTCTGACCTCCCCGTCCTTGGCGAGTTTCACCTCACGACAGTGGGTGTTTTGCCTGAGAGAGGACTGCATGGCTGGCCTAAAATGCCTTCCAGTCCTGGAAGCAGTGGTAGTCTTTGTGCTGAGTTAGTTGGATCACCTGAAATATGTTTGATTCCTCTCAGAACAGTGTTTCCTGGAAGCCGGATGCTTCCCCGCCTCCGAGAGATTCAAATGCCACCCAGCTGATCAGCACAGCGCCCACCGCCAGCAGCCTGTGTTTCTATTGGTGGTGCACATCCGCACATGTCTCGGTGGACATAAAATTATTCCACACATGGATACAAAATTGCCTCAGAATAGGATTTCACTTGGAATTTAGGCTCAGGAAGGGCTGTGGAACTGAGCCCCATCTATTTAAGGAGGGGTGGGGAGGAAATTTGATATAGGAAATATGTGAACATAAATAAATTAAAAGATCCTGGATTTATTTTTTCAACTATTATTTTTAGAGAAGTCCCCCACCCAGGAAAAGGGTCTGTCCAGGGGAAACAACTCGCAGCTTTAGCAAAAAATGCATTGAGACAAAACTGAGCCACACGGTGATCATTATTAGCATACTAAGTCGAGCTAAGTTATCCTCGTTCCTGTCAGGGATCACCGCCCTGGTGTACTGGACACTCTATTCACTGGGGTACAGTTCTTGCAACTATGCAACCACCTCGCCTCTTTGGACACAAGCCGATTGTGTGTACGCCAACTTGGTGCCCCCCCATCCACTGCATAAAGCCAAGAGTACTGAAAATCTGGGGGAAACGGCCTTTCCCTTCCAGCTGGGTACTCATACGGCCCTCATCAGGGTAAGATGTGAGGGCCTCATGACTGATTATCCAGGAGGCAGGGAAGACAAGAAGCCTTCCTTGGAGAGCTGTTCAATCAAACACGCATGATTAGACCAAGTACAGGACTCGGGTTCTGCTCCTCCATCCCCTGTCTGGGGTCATGGAGTCATTTTTGTGGTCAGAAGGGGGTCGCAGTGCAGTGACACTCGAAACTGCAGGACGAGATGCTCATATGGCCTTAAATCGACGATGCCCATTTTACAGATGGGAATTGAGGCATGGAGCTGAGTGCAGTGACTTGCCCAAGAAAAGCCCATGGCGGAGTCTGAAACTCAGACCTCCTGAACCCCAGTCCAGTGTACGGTCTACTGCCTCCCCCTTCCCACCTTGCGGCAACCCGATCCAATGAGTATGCGCCTCTCCCTCGATTCAGATTGTTACACAGGTTTTGACAGCCATGGGGGTGTGGAGGGATGAGAAGCCGCCCTCGGATCTGGTGTGGGAAGCACACAGGGATGGCTTTTCCTGTTTTCAGGCACCTATGGACTTTGCCCTTCCAGCCCAAGGTCTCTACGCACATTGGCCCGGTTGGGAGCTCTCTCTCTCTCATCTCCTGCCTCCAAAGTCCTCTGCTCTGGGTGCATCGGCAGGAGAAGCAAACAGCAGCAGCACCTGTTTTTCAAAGTGTGCTTCCCCCGTTCCTTTTTCTTCCGCACCATCCCTTCCCCGCTTTCCACCATTGAGCTATTTATCCCTCCTGCTTTTTATCCCACTCCAGCAGAGACACACACCCCACCCTGGGACAGTGGTACAGCCCCCCCCCCTCCCCCAAAGGCACGCTTGCCTTTCTTTGTTAATTAAAAGATTGACTAAAGTCATTGTTTCACTCAGCTGTTTGGCTTTTGGGGTTGCCATGGTACTCGTCGCTCAACCAATCAGAGGCGAGGGAAGCAAGACCATCCTTCTCTGCAGAAGTCCTGGGGTCTAACGAGGCTCTAGAGTATCAAGTCGATTACACCTCTGCGACAGTCAATTACACCCCCGGTAGTTGCAGGCTCTGGGCATTACTGCAATAGAACGACTTCCTCAGGGAGTTGCCAGTATACACCGCGCCCAATCAGTTCAAAGCAAAACATTTGCAAATAAAGCCCTGTGCCACTTTCCGGGCAATCAGCTTGCGACCGAAGAAGTGAGTGGTTGAATAGTTGCAAATGCACTGTTTCCCCGGCAGCACTAAATGTCCCCACCACCAGGAAATAAAGCGATTGAGAATAAGACAACAATCCATTAAAACAGAGTCCAGGGAATGGATGGCAGAGCTAGTGATGGATGGCAGAAGGAGCAATGGTCTCAAGTTACAGTGGGAGAGGTCTACATTGGATATTAGGAAAAGCTATTTCCCTAGGAGGGTGGGGAAGCACTGGGATGGGTTCTCTAAGGAGGGGGTGGAATTTCCATCCCTAGAGGTTTTTAAGTCTCGGCTTGACAAAGCCCTGGCTGATATGATTGAGTTGGGATTGGTCCTGCCTTGGGCAGGGGGCTGGACTTGACCTTCTGAGGTCTCTTCCAGTTCTATGGTTCTATGATTCTATGAATGTGTCTCCAATACTCAGCCCAGATCCAGAACTCAAGAAGTGTCCAGATAGAAAGGTGCTTCCCCAGGAGAAAACACAGCTCATGAAAGAGCTCTTCAGTCTACATGGGCCTAGACCAAGTGTCGGGGGGCTGAAGCTAGACAAACTCGAATGACAAATAAGGCACCGATTTGTAGCAGCGAGGATGATTACCAAGTGGAGCAAACTGTCAGGGGAAGTGCTGGATTCTCCCTCTCTTGGGGTGTGTCTAGACTACATGCCTCCGTCGACGGAGGCATGTAGATTAGACAGATCGGCAGAGGGAAATGAAGCCGCGATTAAAATAATCGCGGCTTCATTTAAATTTAAATGGCTGCCCCGCTCTGCCGATCAGCTGTTTGTCGGCAGATCGGGGCAGTCTGGATGCGCCGCATCGACAAAGAAGCCTTTCTTGATCAGCACAGGTATGCCTCGTGAAACCAGGTTTACTGTGCTGATCAAGAAAGGCTTCTTTGTCGACGCGGCGCATCCAGACTGCCCCGATCTGCCGACAAACAGCTAATCGGCAGAGCGGGGCAGCCATTTAAATGTAAATGAAGCCGCGATTATTTTAATCGCGGCTTCATTTCCCTCTGCCGATCTGTCTAATCTACATGCCTCCGTCGACGGAGGCATGTAGTTTAGACATACCCTTGCTGTCTTCAAATCAGGATGGGATGCCATCTGGAAGAGATGTTTTCATCAAACTTATGTTGTGGGACTCGGAGCAGGGACAGCTGAATAGAACTGTCTGATCTGCGTCAGAGCAGATGGATCAGGTGAGATACATCAACAGGAGTGCTGTGAGCAAGACACGAGAAGTCATTCTTCTGCTCTACTCTGTGCTGATTAGGCTCCAACTGGAGTACTGTGCCCAGTTCTGGGTACCACATTTCAGGAAAGATGGGGAGAAACTGGAGAAGGTCCAGAGAAGAGCAACAAAAATGCTTAATGGTCTAGAAAACATGAGGGAAGCGAGAAGGAATTGGGTTTGTTTAGTTTGGAAAAGAGAAGACTGAGAGGGGGCATGGCAACAGCTTTAAAGTACCTAAAAGGGTGTGACAAGGAGGAGGGAGAAAACTTGTTCTCCTTGGCCTCTGTGGATAGGGCAAGAAGCAATGGGCTTAAATTGCAGCAAGGGAGGTTTAGGTTGGACATTAGGAAAAACTTCCTAACTGTCAGGGTGGTTTAGCACTGGAATAAATTGCCCAGGGAGGTTGTGGAATCTCCATCACTGGGGATATTTAAGAACAGGTTGGATAGACATCTATCAGGGATGATTTAGATGGTGCTTGATCCTGCTGTGAGGGCAGGGAGCTGGACTCGATGCCCTCTCGAGGTCCCTTCCACTCCTAGTGTTCTTGTTATCCTATCAAAGAAAGCGATCAGATTCGTCTGACGTGACTTGTTCTTTACAAATCCACTCTGGCTGTTACCTATCACCTTACTATCTTCCAGATGTTTGCCGATGGATTCTTTAATTATTTGCTTTAATGATTTTCAACACTGTTGTTTAAAAGGCATCTGCCTGCCAGTTATTTCTGAGTCAGCGTATTCAGTGTGCTCTGGATTCAGGATCACAATCGGTTCATCGTGTTCATTTACCTCTAGGCTGGAGGTTAGGGGAAGGTGGTTTTGGAGCCACCTTGTCGATAGGGGTTGTGGGAGCAAATGACCCTAATTGTTTGTAGATAGAGGCTGTAAACAGTGCTGGGTCACATGCCCCATGTTCTGAACCCAACAAATAAGCTGGATCAACTGGTTGTACATAATGCTCCTGTGCAGAAACACCCGTCCGGTAAGAGCATGTAACGTTCTGAAGCTGATGGCCTTTCAGAGCTGTCCGCAAGTTGCGGTTTGTCCTCAGGTGTGTAAGAACATTGTAATTATAACGATGGTGTGACAGCGGCATCACCTCGCTGTGATTTAATCCCACGACGGGGGAAATGGAAGAGTTCAGAAAGCACATTAGGAGACAGGTGCCTTGACGCACTCACAGGAAAGCAAAGAGAAATGAATTGCAAAGTGAAACCCGCAAGTGAAGTGGATTAGCAGCTAGGGTTGACACATTAACAAACGGAATGGCCCCCAAACAATTAACTGAAGCATACTTGCTCTGTTTGCTAATCTTGCTGCTGCCGCCTGTACCTTAAAATAACTTTATGAAAGCGACGAGGAGTCCTGTGGCACATTATAGACTAACTGAAGTGTAGGAGCATAAGCTTTCATGGGCAAAGACCCACTTCGTCAGATGCATGTCGTCCTCGTCGCTTTTGCAGATTCAGACTAACACGGCTACCCCTCTGATACTTAACTTTATGAAGTTAGCTTCAAGGGGTAGCCGAGTTAGTCTGTACAGAAAAAACATCAACAAATGGTCTGGTAGCACTTTATAGACTAACAAAACATGTAGGTAGTATCATGAGCTTTCATGGGCACAACTCACTTCTCTCTTGGTTCGGGCTTTGCTAATTTTCTAGGTTGCTGTTCAAACCACACACGTACGCACGCACCCACGCGCGCACACACACACACACACACACACACACACACGAACCTCCTCACCTCGCTTCTGCGCTCCCTTTTTTTTTGTTTTAAAAAGTTGAAAATTAGGGTTTTTACAGAAACCTCCAAAAATTAACGCAACCAAAAATAAAACAACCAAGCCCTGGCCTTAATATTCCCAGGCTCACCATAAAAAAAAAAAGACACAGAATTTAAAAAGAAAATTTGTCCATGAATCGTATGAGGGAATGTGCAAACCAAAACACAAATAAAGCATACATGTATTCATAAAAAAGTAAGGCAGCCAAACAACAGTGTTCACCAGCCACATCATCTCCTGCCTCAGCTGTGGGCGCCACCATCTCAACCCTCTCCCAGGGCTGGGTTTAAACCCTTATAGGGCCAGTGTGGGGCAGACGCCCCATCACAGCTAGCCTATACATTGGTGGCCTGAACCCCGATCCTAGTGGCCATTGGATGGTACCATGGCCACTGTCAGGTTCCAGGTTACGCCATAACTGGCCTGGGTTTTTTGCACTGTCTTTTAAAGCATCTGGCACTGGCTAGAGTCTCCATCTTAGGCCTGATTGGTATGACAATTCCTATGAAAACCTAAGCACAGAACCTCATCTAGATGGCCCACAGGAGTAGGGGCAAAAATTGCCATGGGTTTAAATGGGAGCAGAAATGGATCCCTTCAGAAACAGTGTAGCGGAAGGGCAAGTGGGGATCTGGCAACTTTGCAGCTCGTGAGTTCATGAAAAACCAACTTTGCATTTCTTCTGCGGTGAAATTAGCCAAGTAGGCTCTCTTTCATTTTCATTCATACCCATATAAATCCAGAGCTACTAGAGAGTCACTTACTTGTTCATCAGACACCTCCTGCATCTCCTCTACTAGGAAGACACTTTAGTATATTTTCATAATTTTGGTTTCCATCCCATTAAGAAGAGAGAGACGGGAGAAAAAGAAAACTACAGATTTTAAGAACCTTATTTTTCAATGTCTCTATTATTCAAAAGAAACTGTTTGCATCTGTGCCAATCAGCGGAGGATTAAAGGCTAGCAGTCGGTTTCACTCAGCATACATTGCTAATGGTTTCGATAAATCACTTTACATAAAATTCATAATCACCACAATTCCAACTCAATGCTGTTTGACAGAGGAATTGATTATGGATGCCAAATGGATGGCGGGATTGGCTGTTGATCCTAAAGCAATTGAACAAATTACAGTTAAGGACATGTGCATAAAAGAGGTGGCACATCTTTCACCTGGGAGGGCTTGCTTTTGACTTCTGAGGACAAAGGCAAATTAGGTTTTAGTGGATCAGGAAATATTTTTGCCCCCTGTTGCATGATGAATGTCTAAAATATCTGCTCTAGTTGTACCCCAGGCATATATTTTATCCTTCCCCCTCCACACACACACACTTTTGCAGACTACCATCTGTGTAGCTACAGCAGCAGTACTGATGCTTCATTTGCATACAGTGCACTGGTCCAGACGAAACTGACTCAGAGTGCAAAATTTACCCATTTCATGAGTTCAGCCATAGTAAACATGACAATGGCCATATTGGAACAGGCCAATGAGCCATCTATTCGAGTGTCTTGGTGGTGATAGTAACCAGTGCCTAGGGAACATGGGAAACCCAATGCAGTCTTGTGGCTTAAGCGTTGAGAGCTGGGTTCTAATCCTGACTCTGCCAGTGGGTAACCATGGTCAAGTCACTTTCCAATTTGTAGAATGCAAGTTATTATGCTCATGTATCAAGGGTGTTACAAAGAGGAAGGAGAAAAATTGTTCTCCTGGGCCTCTGATGATAGGACAAAAAGCAATGGGCTTTAAATTGCAGCAAAGGAGGTTTTAGGCTGGACATCAGGAAAAACTTTCTGGTTAAACACAGGAATAAATTGCTTAGGAAGGTTGTGGAATCTCCATCACTGGAGATATTTAAGAACAGGTTGGATAGACATCTATCAGGGATGATCTAGATGGTGTTTGGTCCTGCCATGAGGGCAGGGGACTGGACTTGATGACCTCTTGAGGTCCCTTCCAGTTCTAGTGTTCTATGATTCTATATCTCTTTTTGAACTGAAGTGAGCTCTAAGAATGGGAAACGCTAAGTTTTCTGAGAGTTACTATATAATAGAAGGATTCTCCCCACCATCTAGAGCTGGTCAGAGACACTTTGACAAATCCATATTTTTTGGAGTGTCTAGTTCCATCAAAAGGGAACTGCTCCCCAAACACAGGTAGCTTTTGCTAGAATGGTTTGGGGGGAAAAAAGTTCTAACCATGTTGAAATGTCCCATTTCAAGAATGAAACATTTCACTTTTTCATTTGGAAACCACTTTTGCATTTGGAAATTAATTTTTTCTTTTCTAAAAGGGAAATGAACTGTTTTGAATGACCCAAAGCAGCGTTGTTTATTTTTAAATTCCTTTCATGGAAAGTTTATGGATTTTCCTCCAACTGGGAAGGAAGCCAAATTCTGAAGTCTCAAAATCCTTTGTGAAACAGAACATCTATCCCCTGCAGAGCTCTGTGATCATCTTCCAGCAGAATAGACAAGGAATGGGCAAACCTCGCGATTTTTTTTATCTGAGCTAAAATGCTGTTTTCCCTCTTCTGAGCAGCAGCACCATCAGGCGCCTTGCCAGCTGTCTTCTCACTGGAGGGGATGGATTTATTTACACCTATAAATCAGTCCTAGAGCAGAGGTGGCCACAACCAGCATGCAGGGCTATCCCAACTCAACACCAATGTCCCATTTCACAGAGCACTCCTACCTCAAGAATTGACTCGCGTAAGAGACGTTAAGCCAGAGGTCAAATGCTGCCAACAGAACCACATCAGGAAACCGACAATTCGGCATTTCTTCCAAGACTAAACATTTGCTCTCCCACTAAGAAAGAGAACTTGCAAGACTACATGTAACAGCGCCACCTGGTGGCCCCTGCTATAATCGGACGTACTAATCCTACGGCGTCCTGTGACTTTGTGATGGACTCATTTACTGTGTGTGCTCAGGGCCCCGTCTGTGAGGCCGTGAGCACTTCCTGAGAGGCACAATGGGAGTTAAGTCCCTGTCGCTTTTTCTATCCGTCTGTCTAGGTTCTCGGACTGTGCCCACCCCTGGGCACTGGTTTGCTTTACACGCTTTCTAGTGTGCAAGTGAGGGGACCTCAGTCAACCCCTCTCCTTTTCCCATTCTGCGGGAAGGGGCTTCTATGCACATGACTGGGAGCAGGCTGGTTGCAGGAAGCTGGGTTTTTCATTCTGCTGAGGTTCGTGTCCAGGCTTGTCTCTTCCCACATCGTGGGCCAGCCACCAAGAAAATCCTGTCCCCTTGCCACATGAGTTGCACCCTTGCGGCCGAGAAAGATGACGGAGCCGTGGGTGGCTGAGTCAACCTGGGGGCCGTGTTCTGAATGGGCTTTAAAATCCAGCGGCTTCCTTCTGGGCGCCAGTGCTCAGCCTGGACAGCAGGACGGAGGGGACTGAGACTGAAAAGATGGAGCCACTGGCAGCTGAAAGGCATGTCCTTTGTCTTGTGGTTATCCGGGCTGCGTCTGACCTCCGCCAGGCTCTGAGGAGCAGGGCGAGGCTGCTGGGGGGCCGTGCTTTGGTCATAAGAGAGGTGCCGCTGTCTTCAAATCTGGAGGAAGGGAGCGGGCGTTATGGACATTGAACTGAAGTGCGGCCTGTCAATTAACAAGCGACGCCCCTCTCACGCCTGCCTTCAAGAAACAAAACATGCCAGCCACTCCCTGGCGAGCAGGACCAGCCTTCAGAGAGACAGGGTGTAACCCATGGACCTGCTGGGTGTGGGGCTCTGTCCCATAGAGTGGCACCGGGCCCAATGAGAGAGCGAGAAAAGGAGTTTGCTCTATGGCCTTTGCTGGGAGCCAGCTGGCTATTAGCTCAGGCTGCAGAGGCTCCAGAGGTCCCCGGTTCAGTTCCACCTGTCGGCGTTACAAGTTCACAGGGCGCTGAGTGTAGCAGACAGACATGGGCAGGTGAGAGGGGAAATGTGGCTCAGTGGGAATGGTGCAAGTTATACCTGGCCCCTTACTCATAGCGAGAGTGGGGAACCTTTTTTGGGCTAGAGGCCACTGACCCACAGAAAAATCTGTCGGGGGCTGCACACAAGGGAGAGACACAAAACAAAAAAAACAACCCACCCCTCACCAGCATGGGCTTTCCAATGCTGGGGGAGCCCTGAGCATCAGGGGCTGGATCAAGTCAAGTCCAGTTCTGGGCGCCACATTTCAAGAAAGATGTGGAGAAATTGGAAAGGGTACAGAGAAGAGCGACAAGAATGATTAAAGGTCTAGAGAACATGACCTATGAAGCCAGGCTTCATGAACTGGGCTTGTTTAGTTTGGAAAAAAGAAGATTAAGGGGGGACATGATAGCGGTTTTCAAATATCTAAAAGGGTGTCACAAGGAAGAAGGAGAAAATTTGTTCCTCTTGGTTTCTGAGGACAGGACAAGGAGTAATGGGCTTAAAGTGCAGCAGGGGAGGTTTAGATTGGACAGTAGGAAAAAATTCCTAACTGTCCGGGTGGTCAAATATTGGAATAAATTGCCCAGGGAGGTGGTGGAATCTCCCTCTCTGGAGATATTTAAGAACAGGTTAGATAGACATCTGTCAGGGATGGTGCAGACAGAGCTTGGTCCTGCCTTGAGGGCGGGGGGCTGGACTCGATGACCTCTCGAGGCCCCTTCCAGTCCTATTATTCTATGATTCTATGATTCTAGGGGGCTCCATCAGGGCCTCCAGGTCTTAGGTTCCCCACCCCTGGCCTAGAGACACAAACTCACCCTGTTTATTTCTATTTGCCTTGTCCCCACAGCATGGCCAGGGGCTCCAATCCTTCCTCCTCCTTTCCCCACCGCCGCTACATTATTCAAAGCCCTGGGCTAGCCAGAGTCTCTGCCCACAAGCACAATCCTCTCGGTGACTCGCTGCATTTTGTGCAGCGTCTCACCACCAGCAGCTTTGGCCACCCCCCTGCCTCCCTCTCCTAGGTTCGATCAGCCCCTTATCCCTGACCATTGTCCGGCGGAATGAGACCTGTCAGGGTTTATCCGACCCATTTATCTTGCCTGGCTGAGGTGAAATTGCTTCCATAGAACTCGGTACAGTGGCTCCGCTTTGAACTGTGGGAGGCAGCAGCCGCTGACAATGAACATGGGCAAGCGGCATTGTACCGATGGATGGCTCGCTACCAAAGAGTATCTGTAGCCTGGTGAGCAATGTGCCACGCTGGAGAGCTGCTTGGCACATGCCCAGTTTTCCCTGGAAATTGCCCTCCACCCAAACGGCATGTTTTTCCAACTTTACCTGCGTAACTCTTCTCGATTGCCAGCAACCCTCCGCAGCCATTCTGAGGGCATGCCGACACTGCAGAGTTTTTTTGGAAAAACGGCCATTTTTCTGAAAAACTTCACTTATGTCCACACTGCAATCGTGTTCTTTCAAAAGAAAATTGAAAGAACAGAGGGGTTTTTTTCCCGACATTGGTAAACCTCTTTCTATGAGGAAGAAGCCTTTTTGTGAAAGAGCTCTTTCTCAAAAAGGTGTGTGTGGATGGGGAAGAGGGAGTTCTTTTGGAAGAAGAGGAAAGAGGAAAAAGCACAGGTGCCCTGGTGGTCACTCCGCCCATAATAATCACAGCTGATATGTGAGAGCGTCCATTCAGTGTGGACGCTATCTTTCAAAAAAGCAGATTGCGTTTTCGATGCGCCTTTGCTGTGTAGACGCTCTCTTTCGGAAGACGTTTTTTCGGAAGATCTCTTCCAGAAAAGCTTCTTCCAAAAAAAGCCTGCACTCTAGACATAGCCTTAGTTCTCACCATTTTCTTCACATAGTGTCAATTTACAAAAAAACCAACCCAGACACCAATTAAAAAAAAAACGTTAGGGGAAAAAACAGACAAGTTTTCCTTTTGTTTTTCTGATCAGAAAACCGGAACTTTTCCACCAGCCTGGAGAGTCTCTGAGAAAAAGGTTCATTTAAAAAAAGACCAGTTTAACTGCAAACAAACAAACAAACAAACAAAGTTTGATGCAAAAATTTCAACTGGCCCAACTAGTCTGTGTCCCAGTCTCCCCCTACACAGACCTTGCGTAGTAGGATGCAGGAGAATGGGGGTGTAACAGGAATGCAGTTTTTAGTGCCCCCTCTGGCTGTTCATGAGATAGCGACCCTCAGGATTTTTCTGAGGCTATGACTAGATTGCAGGCTTCTTTTGGAAGAAGCTTTTCTAGAAGAGATTTTCCGAAAAAACGTCTTCCGAAAGAGCATGCATTTGGCTAGTGCATAGCTTCCCAGCTTGCAACCTCTGGGGGGCCATGAACAGATGTCAAGGGGCTGTGCCCATCCTGCTTTTCTCATAGATGGAAAGGGGATTCTAGGATAGCCCCCCAACTGGATGGGAGGAAAGGCTCAGGATGGAAAAGTCTGAGAACGACTGGGAAAATGTATATGGGTGCCCACCACTGCCCTTTGTTGGATAGAATTGAAACTACCGCACCGAGTGTCTAGTAGAAGGAACTGAATGCTTTTGAAGCAGGAAGTGCTGAGTTTCATCCTCCAGGTTGCTAGGAAGCTCCCAAATAGAGACAGGAAGTGCCTCCGTCTGACAAGCAGGAAGTGGCTAGGTGGCCACCGATTTGCTTTAATGTACACAGAACAATCCCCGGCCCTCGCCAGAGATTGGGCAAGAGGCCTTTTCCATCTACCATTTCTATGCTGTACAACCCTGTCCAATAGCCCAGACTTTCCAGCCACCAGATCAGCAAATGTGTCTCTAGAAGTGATTCGGGTTTTAGATTTTATCTGGTAATAGTCCAACATGCACCTGGGACGTCACGGATTTTATTTCATTTGGTAATTTGTCCATCGTAGGCTTAGGCTGCGTCTAGACTGGCATGATTTTCTGGAAATGCTTTTAACGGAAAAGTTTTCTGTTAAAAGAATTTTCGGAACAGAGCGTCTAGATTGGCAGGACGCTTTTCCGCAAAAGCACTTTTTCCGGAAAAGCGTCCGTGGCCAATCTAGACGCGCTTTTCCGCAAAAAAGTCCCGATCGCCATTTTCGCGATCAGGGCTTTTTTGCAGAAAACAAATCTGAGCTGTCTACACTGGCCCTTTTGCGCAAAAGGTTTGCGCAAAAGGGACTTTTGCCTGAACGGGAGCAGAATAGTATTTCCACAAGAAGCACTGATTTCTTACAGTAGGAAGTCAGTGCTTTTGTGGAAATTCAAGCGGCCAGTGTAGACAGCTGGCAAGTTTTTCCAGAAAAACTGGCCAGTCTAGACACAGCCTTAGAGTTTGAACTTGGATAATAAAGGTGCATGAGAAACCCCCCCCCCCACACACACACCTTTTTCCTATGTATAACACCTTCTCGATGCACGTTACACATGAATAGGTTTACACACATGACACCTTTAGAAGGTAGGCAAGTATGAGCTTTCCCTTAAATTGGGTGAGGAAACTGAGGCACGGAGGTGTGGCATGCCTGATCCCAAGTCCATATACATCCCTAAATGGATTCCCACTGACTTCCAGTTCCATGGATAAGGCCCAAGGTCACGTAGGGACTCAGTGTAAAAGCCAGGAATAGAATTTAGGTCTCCTGACTCAAAATCCTCTGTCTCAACCACGGACTCATTCTCTCTCCACTGTAAAGGCAGATGGCCACTTAACAGTGGATGACAGCAGTGCCCAGGGAGGGGCCATATAGAGATGATGGAAAGCTTCTTTTCCCTCTTGGAGTGACTAAGAGCCAGAATTGCCAGAGGGCCAGATCTCATGGTGCAAGACTGCAGCGTTACCTCGTTAAATCGTATGTTGATGAATGCCATAAATTAGATTCCAATCAGGCTGCATTCTCCGGGGAGCTAAATTGTGTAAATAAGCAGAGCGGGATTTGTTTCAAATATCAAATAACTTCCAGGGAATCCACTTGAGGGTTTGGCTCCCCTCCCAGAGATAATAAAGAAAAAGATGAAAGAGGAAGGTATTAAGTGTGAATGGATTTTAATTGAGTCAATGGTAAATGCATTTCATAATCTTTAATTAGCTGAGGTGCTTGCCGGAAACATAATTGACAGGAAACTCACTCCTGCAGCTGGAAATCAGTGGAACGTTCTCCGCACTCTGCTGAAAAAGTGGCTGCTGTTCTTTATTAAGCCTCCGGATTAAGGGGAAGGACTAGCGGCTCTACAAAGAGCCGTCTAGACTCTCCTGTACCACATGTGCAAAATCCAGAAAGGATTCTGTAGGGCTGCTCCAAAGTCCTGGAGTGGCTCATAGCTGGGGGATCTTTCTGGGACTGTCTGGGCTGGATCAGTCACTGGAATGAGTTTCTCAGACAGTTTTGCATTGAATATGAACCAGCCAGCTCCTGTTTTCAGCTGCTCGCTGCCTCAGGTGGGGGTGTATCTGGAAATGAGCCTGAAGCAAGATAGGTGTTCGGACTCCAGTAGGAGGGCAGTGTGCAGAGCTTGAGTTGGCTGCAGGCGCGTCACGGACCAGAGAAAATGGACCCTTTGAGTTTCAGAATTATGAAGTGGGGTTTGCGGAAAGAGGGATGTCAAACAAGCCAAGGAGAGAGCAGAAACCTGGGTTTGATAGCAAAGATTCAGGCCTATATATCTGCTCCAAACTCAGTAACGTGCCGGCTGATGTTAGATTTGCACCAAGATTCTGGGGAAGATACGGCCTTTCTATAGACTAACTGAATTTTTGTTACAATACATAGTCCTGTGGCACCTTGGAGACTCTCATATATAAATATAGTTACAGAGAGGTAGCCATGTGAGTCTGATCTTGGTAAAACAAAAAAAGCAGCCATGTAGCACTTTAAAGACTAACGAGTTTATTAGTATATAATAAACCATCTTGTTAGTCTTTAAAGTGCTACGTAGTCCTGTTTTTTGTTTCAAGTTTATTAGGTGATGAGTTTTGTGGGGCAGACTCACTTCTTCAGATCATTTTCTGAAAGCGAATTGGCATGACCATTAACTAACAGAGGGATACAATGACAAAAGTAAAACAATTACGAACCAACAAATCAGCTACATAGACCAGAAGGTGGGGGTGAGGGAGGGGAGTGACAAAGAAGGAGGAAATTGCTTACTGTAAGAGTCAATTAAGTGGTTAATCTGGGGTCACTACAAATATCAAAAGGTGGGGAGGCTGTCTTTGTAATGTGTAAGATAATTATTGTCTCGATTAAGGCCCATTCACAACGTGTCGAATTTTATCTTAAATAAAAGATCTGAGGTCTCCCTCTGTAATCTGGTGCGAAAGTCTCTTTGTTGTAAGACGCATGTTGTCAGGTCTTTAAGGGATTGGCCAATTTGAAATGCTGGCTGACAGCTTTCATGGGCAAAACCCACTTCCTCTGATGAGCCTAAGTGGGGGGGAAAAAAGGGAGGGGTACCTAGAATTTATAACAGAAAAAGAAGGGAGTAAAAAAAATACCTGTTCATTGTAGTGCCGGTGCTAATGAGGCTAATTGAGTGGACTGGCAGTGTCCCATACTTTGCTTTTGATGTCAACAGGGCAGGCCCAAACCATTTTGGAGCCCCAGGTGCGTGGTGCTGTCCCCGGGGTGCATGGCCCCGCCTCGGGGCGCATGGCGCATACATGGGCCAGCCCCTGGGGTGCATGGGTGGACGCACGGCACATGCGCTGCCCAGTAGGCCCGGCCACTGCCGATGGCGCGCAGCCCAGGGCCATCTGTGCCTGGCTGTGCAGGGCCCTGCGGCCGCAGGGGGAAGGGCGCTGCTGGCCGGTGCTGTGGAGGTTAACATGGCCCCCACCCCGGGCGGCCGCTGCAGCCTGCCGGGAGCTGGGCACCCCCTATAGGTTGGCGCCCTGGGCAGCTGCCCGGCTAGCCCACGCCTTAGTCCAGCCCTGAATGTCAACGAGGAGTTAAATGTTTGTTTGTTTGTTGCCGTTTGTTCGCGGCCTGCGGTGCAATTTGGGTTTACGCGGGGCTCAACACGCAGCCCACGGGTGGGATTTTTTGAACGTGGCCTCTACTGGGAACACGCTCCACAACGGCGAGGCATCTCCCAGGCAGGGTGAGCATTGAAAGACGCACGTGGACTGGCTGGCTGGCACAGATGAGTACAGGGTGTCGGCGTTTCTAGTCCCCAGGGAGAAAAAAATAAAAAAAATAAAAGGTGCTGGGAGTTCCAGCGCATTGTGGGAAGTGCTTTGTATTCATGGCCATCAGTGTGAAAGAAGCTTTTTGCATATATATTTGCATGTCTATGCATCCACATTTAAGTTGCGTCCCTCGGCATGTGATGTGAGTATTATTGTGGTCCCTGGAGCTTCCAAAGCTGAGTAACCCTGCCCTACAGGTTTATGCGTGTTACCATTTCTGATGTCTGATTTGTGTCCATGTTGCAGAGACTGTCTGGTTTAGCCAGTATACAGGGCAGAGGGACATCGCTGGCACTTGATGGCATAGATCCCATTAGAGTAGTGGTTCTTCACCTGGGGTGCACACACCCCCTGGGGGTGCTCGATGTCCTTTCTGGGGGTGCGAGACATGCCAGATTTTTATGATCTATCTTAGTTTAAAGAACTGACCTATTTCAACCATTTTTAATAAGAAGTGCGAGAACATATTTTGAGAACCAAAGGGGTGCAGGCTGCAGTAAGGTTAAAAACCACTGCATTAGAGGATGTGCAGTTGTACGAGCCCCTGATGGTGTGCCTGATGTAGTTAGGTCCTGTGATTGTGTTGCTTGTATCGCTATGTGGACAGAGATAGCACTGGGGTTTATTGCAGGGGTAGGTTCCTGGGTGAGTGTGTCTGAGAGGTGATGTGTATCTGTTCTTCTTGCCACAAAATCTGTTCCCCTTCACGCCCTCGGTATCACTTCCTTCTGCATGCTCCTTCCCCTTTCTCTCCCAAATCTCCTTTGGTCTTTTCCCTGCACGGCATTCCCTGCAGCAACTCCCAACATCCAACCTTGCAGGCAGCCACTAAAACGCCCAGTGATGAAATAGTTAAGGTGGAAGTTGATTCTCCCATCAGATCACTAGCAGACAGGGGAATTGCTCTAAGCTCTAACCCAGGGCTGTCTGAAGCTATCGCTGCATCAGTTACACTTGGCTTACGGTTTGGTAGGTTCTTTCTGCTGCCAGCTAGAAGCCGACTTTGCCTTTCAAACAGCAAGGCTTAGATTTGGGAGAATCTGATTATGTCACTCAAGCCACATAAATGCTTCATGCCGGCTGGACGCTTGACATCACCTCCTCCCCCAGGCTGTTGAAGGTTGCAAATGCTAAAGAAGAGACAGATTAGGAAGGAATTTAAATGGCTTAACGGAAAAGTGAGAGAAAAACCCTAGGCCGAAGTCACAGATAGTTTCCTGTGAGGCATCACCTAGAACAATCTCCCCAGGGAAGAGACTGATTAAAACTAAACTAGACAAACGTTCTCTAGGAGAGAAATCCTGCTCTGGTTCTTTAGGGAATGGAGACACTAGCCAAAGAGGGGTGTTTTATAAGAGACTTCAGCTCAGGATTTCCCTGTGAGTGTCACAAGCCAGCAGCGCAATACTCAGCATCACTTGTCATCACCTAGGGTACGTCTAAACTGCATGGCTCCGTCGACGGAGCCATGTAGATTTGTTTGGCAAAGGGAAATGAAGCCGCGATTTAAATAATCGCGGCTTCATTTAAATTTAAATGGCTGCCATGCTGAGCCGACAAACAGCTGTTTGTCGACTCAGCGCGCTAGTCTGGACGCTCCCCTGCCGACATGAAAGCCCTTTATCGACCTCCCCGGTAAACCTCATTCTACGAGGCATAACGAGGAGGTCGATAAAGGGCTTTCAGGTCGGCGTGGGAGCGTCCAGACTAGCATGGAGAAAAGTTATTTATTAGTTCCCTAAGTAGAAGAACTAGAGGACACCAAATGAAATTAATGGGTAGCAGGTTTAAAACTAATAAAAGAAAGTTCTTCTTCACACAGCGTGTAGTCAACCTGTGGAACTCCTTGCCAGAGGAGGCTGTGAAGGCTAGGACTATAATAGAGTTTAAAGAGAAGCTAGATAATTTCATGGAGATTAGGTCCATAAAAGGCTATTAGCCAGGGGATAAAATGGTGTCCTTGGCCTCTGTTTGTCAGAGGCTGGAGAGGGATGGCAGGAGACAAATCGCTTGATCATTGTCTTTGGTCCACCCTCTCTGGGGCACCTGGTGCTGGCCACTGTCGGTAGACAGGATACTGGGCTAGATGGACCTTTGGTCTGACCCAGTACGGCCGTTCTTATGTTCTTATGTTATGTTCTTATGAGCATCCAGACTAGCGCGCTGAGCCGACAAACAGCTGTTTGTCGGCTCAGCGTGGCAGCCATTTAAATTTAAATGAAGCCGCGATTATTTAAATCGCGGCTTCATTTCCCTTTGCCGATCAGCCTAATCTACATAGCTCCATCGAGTCAACTTAAACCCGTCCAACACATTATCAACAAAGTACAACCTATACTGGAACAGGATACTACACTCCGAGAGGCTCTGGGAAACAGACCCATAGTCTCCTGTAGACAACCACCTCACCTCAGGATGATTCTTATCAACAACCACAGGACATACCACACTAATACCAACCCTGGAACTTTCCCTTGCAACAAACCCCGTTGCCAGCTTTGTCCACATATTTACTCTGCTGACACCATCATTGGAACTAACCATTTCAGTTATAAGATCAAGAACACATATTCCTGCTCAGCCAGAAATATAATTTACGCCATCATGTGCCAACAGTGTCCGTCAGCTATGTACATTGGACAAACGTCTCAAGACACTCAATGCACACAAAACAGACATCAGAGAGTTTCACAAAGAAAAAACAGTTTCTTGCCATTTCAACCAGACTGGCCATTGTCTCAGCGACCTGATTACCTGCATCCTGCTTCAAAGAGATTTTAACACAAGACTTCAAAGAGAAGCCTCTGAACGGTCATTCATGCTTAAATTTGACACTTTACGAATGGGCCTTAACAGAGATGCTAATTATCTTACCCATTACAAAGATAGCTTCCCCAATTATCACCTCTAATATCATTACCTCATAGACATTAACTCCCCCCCCCCACCATCCCTCCTCTGTTCTAAAATCTGATTTGTCTATTTTATATGTGTTCACTTTTTTTGATTGTATCCCTTTGGTATATATGATCGTGCCAATTTTCTTCCGCTATTTGATCTGAGGAAGTGGGTCTGGCCCACGAAAGTCCATCACCTAATAAACCATCTTGTTAGTCTTTAAAGTGCTGCATAGTCCTGACTTTTGTTCCCCTCTATTAACTCTGCCCTGCTGCAAGTATGCCTTCTTATAGAAAGCTCTTTCCCAGCATGCAGCTCTTCAGGGAGGGCAGGCCCTTTAAAATGGGCAGAGACAGCCATCTAAAGGTGCCATAGTGGAACCAGCCTGTTTGGGTTCCTCTGTTTGAATCCTCTAAAGCGGGGCCCTTCTCACCGAAATGGTTGGAATGAGTGAGTGCGCGGTGAGGAGACGTTTTGCTCAGCTCGTCCGCTGGCAGTCGCACGTTGGCAATGACAACTGGGGTGAGTCTATGGTTGGCATGGGGGTAGGGGTTCCCTAGAGAATAGAGCACAGGATGGGGGCTGGGTCGGACTGCCACTGAGCTGAACCTGACTTTCTGTGAGCCAGATTACAAATAAACGAATCAACGCGCTGTCGTGTTTGAGGAAAGGCTGGGAGGGTTCAGGTGTAAAACACGCCCCCCCCCCTTACTCAGTGGTTCTGCTCCTCCCCGTGCACTCCAGATCATGACCACCTTTAGCGACAAAACCAAGTGTCATGGGCGGTGGGTGAAGTTAGGGCTGGAGAGGCAAGCCCAGATCTGCCCTAACCCTGCCCAGGCCCCACCCCCCATCAGTATGGGGAGCGGGGGTGGCATGTGGCCCCAGCCTCTCCAGTCCTGGAGCACCAGGGAGGGAGCAAAGCGGGCAGCCCCAGAGCATGGAGAGGGCAGCAACACTCCACCCCCAGTACACCTACGGTAGACAGTCTGGGGTTGGAATGTGGGCGGGGCCAGGGGCTGTTTGGCCTTCCCTGCCTATGATACCCACTGGCTATGTCTTCACTGGCGGCTTCTTGCTCCAGATATATGCAAATGAGGCTAAGCATGGAATATCGCCGAGCCTCATTTGCATACCTAATGAGCCACCATTTTTGCAGAAGAGGCTCTTGCGCCAGAAGGCGTGTCTACACTGCCCCTTCTTGCACAAGAAAAACCCTCTTGCGCAATGCCGCTATTCCTGAAAATAATCAGCGTAGCGGCATTGCGCAAGAGGGGTTTTCTTGCGCAAGAAGGGGCAGTGTACACGCTCCTTCTAGCGCAAGAGCCTCTTCTGCAAAAATGGCGGCTCGTTCGGTATGCAAATGAGACTCGGCGCTATTCCATGCTTAGCCTCATTTGCATATCTCTGGTGCAAGACGCTGCCAGTGTAGACATAGCCACTGTCTCTGCCAAGTTTCCATTGCTTTCTGCACCTGGCAGTACTGCAGGGCCGTCTCCTGTAAGGAAGAGGGAGCAGGTTTTGATTCTGGCTAAAATGGCGAATGCCGTTCTACTTGCTGGGTAGAGTCCACTGTGCCGCATCAGCGATAAGAGAAGGAAACTGACGGGTAAATCTGGCATGTGGGGGCTTTATTGCTCATCAGCTGGATAGAATCTAACGTGACTCGCAGCTCCCATGCTGAGTTTGCCAGCTTGCTGACGAGAAAAATAGTCTCTTTAGGTGGAAAGGGAGGAGACCAGCTATGGAAACACTGCGAGAAGAGAGCAGGAGTTTGGAGTGTCCTTTTAAAATTGGCGGTGCTTTGAGATCCTCGCATGAGAAGGGGCTCTGGGGAGTCTCAGGCGCCGATGAGGCATGAAAACGCCTTGCTAGAGAAACGCTTTCACCGTGCCTGTTTGGCTTTAGGAGAAGATGGGCAGTTGACGACACAATACAAGACTCAGGAGACTTGGTGCTGCCAGTTTCCCTGCAGGACTGAGGTTTGACAAACCACTTCTCTCTGCGCGCCTCAGTTTCCTCCCTGTAACAGAGGGATCGTAGCTCTTTCCTGCCCTGCAGGGGTGTCTGAGGACAAGTGTGTGAGTGCGGGTGAGGCACTGTGGTAGGATGGTGTGATGGAGTGGGGATTGTATTCGCTCTGTTCGCTTTCTTATGTTGCATGGGATTTCTACTGTTCTGTGGTAACCCTCTGTGTGGGCCTCAGTTTCCCTGGGCACTGCACCAATAGCTAGGTGGGATGGGAATTTCAGTGTGAGTGTCTCCCTCAGGTACATCATGACAGATGCTTTCTGTAACCTGAGCCTGGGATGGGGTGTGACCAGGTGACACCTTTTGCCCAGGAAGCTGGACAAAGGCTGGGGGAAAGGGCTGACTGAAGGGAGAGACAGGCTGCTGGGTGTGTGAGCGAGTCTCAATGGGCTTGGGGTGCAGAGATGGGGGGCAGGACCCTTGGCTTTGAGCCCCCTCTCCCCAGGATGGGTTGTACCAACGGTTTCTGATTCCTGTGCTGACAAGTCTGTTCTACGCTGTGTCCCTGTGGACTAATGAACCTTCTGTTCTCCCTGCCAGCTGCAAGTCTGCCTGGCTGCCAATGGGGTGCAGGGCCCGGTGGCTTCCCCCCACCTCGGTGTCCTGTGAGAGGGGGTGGGGAAGCAGCTAGGCAGACTGATCGGCCAATCAGCCTTTCATTTCCCTCAGCCATGGAAACGAACCAAATCCAGCTGAAAACCACCCACATCAAAACAGACGCCGTCCCGGGCTTTTCTTTCTTGATGAAATGTCACGTTCCCGTCTCACGAAGGGGCTGTCAGGAGCCACAATGAAACACGCCTCCCGTCTGTGGGTTTCCAACACCGCTTTCTCCCCCGTGCGGAGATCAAAGCCAGCTCTCCGGCTCGTGAGCGGGGATGCCTTTGGCATTGCCTCTCTGCGGGCATGACACACGTGAGATCACTCTCCTCTGAACAATGGTGTGCGGCAACCCATGCATCCAGGCTTGCTGGCTTGTCTCCCTCCCTCCCCCGCTGGCTTTGCTACATCAATAGCTTCCTTAATCTTCTTCCTAGTTCCCCACTGCCGTGGCGTTAGAGGCGCCCATGCAAAGAAAAGGCAAAGTTGGTGAGCCGTGCCCGTAGGGGCTCTGGTGTGCTAGGTAGTGTGGATCTGTGCAGCCAGGGGAAGTCCTTACCCCACTCCAAATGTGCAATCTAAAGAGGCCAGCAATGGGAGAATGGAAGGGGGGTTATCCTTATCCGATGACTGACAAACTGAAGTTCATATGGGAAGGCTGTGGCAGAGCTATCTCTGGAGCCCCAGACATAAGAACAGCCATGAGCATGGTCCACCTACCCCAGCAGCTGGTCTCTGACAGTGGCTCATACCAAAGCTTCACAGGAGTGTACAGCACAGGGCAATTCGGGAGTGATCCACCTCTCTTCCACTCCTGGTTTCTGGCCATCCATCATGTAAGCTCTGAGGCTGCATCCCTGGCCATCTTGGCTAATAGCTGTAGACGGCCAAATCCTCCTTGAACTCATCTAGCTCCTTTTTTGAACCCTGCTAGACTTTTGGCCTTCACAACATCCCTTGGCAAGGAGTTCCACAGGTTAAAAGGAGCAGTGTGTGACGTACTCCCTCCTGCTGACATTAAAACTGCAGCCTAGTCATTCCATCAGGTGGCTCCTGGGTTTTGTATTGCAGAAGCAGGTAAATAACACTTCTGTCTTCACTTTTTCTGCACCACTCACTATTTTATAGACCTCTCTTATATCCCCCCCTCACAGTCCTTGCTTTGCTAACATGGACCACCCTGATCTTTTTAGTTTCTCCTTGTAAAATCCAGCCCTTTTGCCCACGGGAGCATCCTTCCTATTTTCATAAGCCTGATCTACACTGTCAACCTAGTGATGTCACTCAGGGGGGTGAAAAATTCACATCTCTGAAAGATGTAATGAACCCGCCCTAAGCTCCAGTACAGATGCCTCTAGATCAGGGGGTTTCGAACGTGGGGTCAAGATCCAAAACTGGGGGGTGAGATGTGGGGCACTGGGTCTCGTTGTTGCAGGGGGATCAGGAGACCAGAGGCGGTGCTAAGGCAGCTCCCTGCATGTCCTGAGCTGCAGACTGTGCTGCATCCCAGAAGCAGCCGGCAGCAGACTCAGCTTCTGGGGGCGTGGGGGGGTGCACAGGGCTCCGTGCACGGCCCCTGCCCTGAGCACTAGCCCCGCACTCCCATTGGCTGGGACCCTGCTGCCGGCTGCTTCTGGGGTGCAGCCTGGTCTGTGATGCCAGGGGAGGCAGGAAGCTGCCTTAGCCCCCACACTGCAAGGTAAACCCCTCCTGCTCCAGCCCTGACACCCCCCAAAGCCAGAGCCCCCTCCTGCACCCCAAAGCTCCCTCCTCAGCTCACCCTGGAGTCCATACCCTAGCCACATTATGTTGGGTCGCGGCATCAACCATTTTTAGGGTTGCCAGGTATCCAGTATTGAACCAGACAGTTTGGTATTTTCGCCTCCTGTACGGTAAAAAAATTCAGAAAATACCGGACACCTAAAATGTCCAGTACTTTCTGATTTTTTCCCCGCCAGGTACGGAGGCAGCTTAGTGCTTACAGGGTTCCTCAGGGGAGATGTCCGGCCTGGTACAGGGAGGCAAGATGGCCTGTTAAGGGCCAAAAAGCCTCACCACGCGGTTTTTAAAGGGGCCAGGATAGTTTTTTTTTTTTTGCTTAACGACTCTCGGGGTCCTTTTTTTCTTCTTGTTGCTCAACAAACTTTTTCTTGGCATGGTTTTTTTTTGGGTTCAATATTTTTTCTGAAACCATCTGGCAACCCTAACTATTTTCTTCAAGTGGATCATGAGGAGAAAAGTTTGAAAACTGCTCCCGCTAGGACAACACGAGAATTCTTCTGCTCATCTAGTTACTGCCTACTGAGGGGGTGAATTTACTACAGCGACAGAAAATCCCCTTCCACCACTGCAGCAAGTATCCATGCGACAGCAGGGCTGCTAACCGCTGTAGCGCTTGTCGTGTAGATGTACCCGTAGTTATTACTACATACAGGTGTCCGTGGCTCCTCAAGATGCCAGGCAGGGAACTAGCAGGGCTGTTGCATCCCTTGAGTTTCTCCAGCTTAATTGGTGCGACCTAATTTGGCCCTGTTCTATTTGATCGTGGAGTAAGTTAAAACCAGCCCCTTTAAGGTTGTGCACTTACAACGTAAGTCAACCTCTGTTGTGCCGCTGGGAGAGGGCATCATTCTGCCACGGACCACAAATCGGTTGTCCCCCTGTGACGGGGCGAGGCAGCTCCGCACTGAACCTGCAGGGCCCAGCCAGGGTTACCTGGCTGCAGAGGCCCCTCCCCCACAGCCCTACTGAGCATGCCCGGGCTGTAGCTCCACTATAAAAGCCTGGGGAAGGACTCAGTCAGGGGAGACAGCTGGAGGAGAAGGACCGGTGAAGGAGGCTCCTGCACAGCTGTTGCCAGGGACTCCAGGAGAGGCCGCGGAGGCGAGTTGGTGTGACCCAGGCACTGCCTGCCGAGGAGACGCCGGCCCGGAGCTCGCAGCAAGCGGGGCAAGTGCAGGGGAAGGAACCCCAGGGAACCAGGTAGGAAGTGGCCCAGGGCAGGAGCAGGAGCCACCTCTCCTGCCCAGAGAACCTCGGTGTGTTTCGGCTGGACTGCCTCGCCGAGGGAGTGACCTGCTGCCTGGTCGCTCGCAGAGCCCTGGGCTGGGACCCGGTGGAGTAGGGTGGGCCCGGGTCCCCCTACCTGGGGTCCCCCACTACAACCCTGAACTGCATTTTGGACCCAGGCCGGAGGGCCTTGGCCTTGCCTTAAAGGGCCAACCTTAACTGTGTTACAGACTCGGGCCAGAGGGCCTTGGGTGTAAGAGGACAGGTGGGAGGGGCCCGCCACACCCCTGCCCTACACACTCTTCCATTTGGTGAGGTAATTCTCTGCTCCTGAAAGCAAGTGCCTAATGGTGCCAGCTTCAGCCCTGGTGGCCTCCCACCCACATCTCCCTGGGGCGACCTGTCAGTGCCCTGGCTGTTCTTGACCTCCGGGCTGCCACGCAGCTGTGCCGATTCATGTACAGGCCGGACTCGAGCGCTCCCTGTACTTCTAAGGCCTGGTCCTCACTACTGGCCTGTGTTATCGTCCTACAGGTGCATCCTGGGAGTCTCCTAAGGCTTCGTGGGTGGTGGCACCATGTTTCTGGCTGGTTTACCCCAAAGGTGCATCCTTTGGCTCTGATCATATTTGGCACTTATGTAGTATTAGAAGATTTGCTCAGGTCTTTAACTCAATTTGGTTTTGGTTTTCTTCCTTTGAATCTTTGCGTTGGGGTGGGGTGGAGGAGGATGGGGTCAGGGTGCTGGCTGCCCTAGGGAGAGAGGACACCCCCAGCCCTCTCTCACTGCAGCAGCTTGGCACCAGCTGAGAAGTGGCTCCCCAAGGCCGCTGCAGCCCCCCTCCTCAAGATGACGTTGGGGTGATGCCGCATGCAGAAAAACCACACAGCCAACAGCTGACAGCACCAGCAACGTGGTGACATCCCTTCCCCGATGTGTGCTCCATCTCCCAGGCGTAACACGGGGACAAATAAATGAAGCCAACTTCACAAACAGGCTGGATAAAAAAGGCGAGACAAATCCAATGTTTTATGAATGAGGTGATATTGAAGAAATGGCCTGAGGTAAACAGGATGAAGTTTAAGAAGGACAAATGCAAAGTGCTCCACTTAGGAAGGAACAATCCGTTTCACACGTTCAAAACGGGAAGTGACTGTCTAGGAAGAGTACGGCAGAAAGGGATCTAGGGGTTTGTGACAGGGTGGTCCAGCCCCGCAGTGGCCAAGGGAGGAGCCAGCTGGACTGCTGGGATGGGCAAGCCCCACCCCCGCAGCAGTGCTGGGCATGCTCCAACTGTGGGCCAGGTATAAAAGCCAGGGAGACAGCTCAGTTGGGGCTGGCCTCCAGGGAGAGAGGAACTCCTGTCCAACCTCCGGAGCCCGGGGTTGGGGCCCGGTGGAGAGGGAGGGCCTTGGCTTCCCACCCCATCCTCCCAGAGCTTGGACTATGCCTCATGGCCTGCGTTCGCATTGGCCTAGTCCTCCGGGCTGGCGATTGTGATGGACTAGGCCTCAGGGCCTAACTGTGCGGGGTGGGGTACCCCGCAACAGGGTTATAGTGGACAACAAGTTAAACATGAGTTAGCAGTGTGACGCTGTTGCAAAAAGACAGCATTATTCTGGGAGGCATTAACAGGTGTGTTGTGAAGGAGACACGAGAAGTCATTCTTCCACTCTTCTCTGTGCTGGTTAGGCCTCAGTTGGAGTATTGTGTCTAGTTCTGGGCACCACATTTCAAGAAAGATGTGGAGAAACTGGAGAAGGTCCAAAGAAGAGCAACGAGAATGATGAAAGATCTAGAGAACATGAGCTATGAGGGAAGGTTGCAAGAACTGGGTTTGTTTAGTTTAGAAAAGAGAAGACTGAAAGGGGACATGATAGCCATTTTCAGGTATCTAAAAGGGTGTCATAAGGAGGAGGGAGAAAACTTGTTCATCTTGGCCTCTGAGGATAGAAGAAGAAGCAATGGGCTTAAACTGCAGCAAGGGAAGTTTAGGTTGGACAACAGGAAAAACTTCCTAGCTGTCAGGGTGGTTGAACACTGGAATAAATTGTCTAGGGAGGGTGTGGAATCTCCATCTCTGGAGATATTTAAGAACAGGTTAGATAGATGTCTATCAGGAATGGTCTAGACAGTACTGGGTCCTGCTGTGAGGGCAGGGGACTGGACTCAATGACCTCTCGAGGTCCCTTCCAGTCCTAGTATTCTATGATTCTATGATATTTCAGAGGGTAAATAAAATGGGTGGCCCTCCATATCCAGACGTGATCTTAAGCATCACCTTTTCTCCCTCCCTTAAATCTTTTGTCTGTTGATTATTTACAGATCGGTTGCAACCCTGTTATGGTAGTTTAGCAGGTGTAGTGCTGTACTCTTTAGGTACGTCTACACTACAGGACAAAGTCGACTTAAGCTATGCAACTTCAGCTACGTTAGCTGCAGTTGAAGTAGCTTAACTTGGATTTTGGCGCTGTCCACACTGCAGGAATTTGAAGGGAGAACATTCTTCCTTCGACTTCCCTTACTCCTCGTGTTAGCAGGGTTACCAGCATCGACCGGAGTGCTCCTCTCAGTTTGAATTAGCTGTCTTAACTAGACCCGCTAATTTGAACCCTGGAAGATTGACGGCTGGCTGCAGCTTCGAACTTCTTCTGCACTGTCGATGTACCCAACCAGTTTTTGTGCAAATACAGTGAAAGTGTGGCCTTCAATAGAATCATCATCATGTGTCATTACAGCCTATGGGGGGAGGGGGGAAAGAAGGGGTTCTCAATCTGCCAGTGAATTAACAAAATCTGCATTTAATTTACATAAGAGCTGAAGAAGATGTCTTCCCTTTATTTAGTCATGGTGAATATTCAAATGCTAGATTAACTAATTAGTGCTTGCTTGCTGGTGCCAAAATATAAAAATAAAGAGCAGCCCAGACATCCTGTGCATTTCCATTTTCTAATCATGCCCAGGTCGTCGAGAAATCGACCACGCTGGCCTTCGTTCTCCTCAATCCTGCTCTTTATTTTAAGTTGGCGACACTCAAATTGCAACCAGCCGTAGGTAACTTGCAGGGAGATTAGCCCACAGAGGCAATCTCTATTGGGTACCAAGAAGATCTGTCCCAGAACACCAACCGATGGCTTTGCTGAGCTCTGAGAAGGTTTGGGTTCTGCTTGGCTGTGTCTAGATTGGCCAGTTTTTCCAGAAAATCAGCCGCTTTTCCAGAAAAATTTGCCAGCTGTCTACACTGGCCGCTTGAATTTCCACAAAAGCACTGACTTCTTACTGTAAGAAATCAGTGCTTCTTGCGGAAATACTATGCTGCTCCCGTTCGGGCAAAAGGGCCAGTGTAGACAGCTGAGATTTGTTTTCCGCAAAAAAGCCCCGATTGCGAAAATGGCGACTGGGGCTTTTTTGCGGAAAAGCGCGTCTAGATTGGCCACGGACGCTTTTCCGCAAAAATTGCTTTTGCGGAAAAGCGTCCTGCCAATCTAGACGCTCTTTTCCGAAAATGCTTTTAACGGAAAACTTTTCCGTTAAAAGCATTTCCGGAAAATCATGCCAGTCTAGACGTAACTCTTGTGTTTTTGTGGCTGTATCCGGCTGTCTCACAGCACTGTCTGACGGTACACCTTGAACATCAGTCGTGCTTAGAGCTTAGCAACATTTGTTCCATGATTAGTTTTTTTTTTTTTTCAGTTACACATGCCATTTCGGTCGACCCTGAACTCTTAATTTACTGGATGTGAATTGTTTTGGCCCTTCACGAAATGGCTGGCAGAGGTGGTGGTTCAAATCCCTGCACTGGGACGACCCCAAAGGGACTTTTTCATGTCGCCAATTTTTTTTGAAATCCGATTCTATTTGACCTGAGCCATTTTGGGGTGTGTTGGGGGGTGTGTGTGTGTGGCCATGATGCTAAGATAAGTAAATCTCCCTGCAGGGTTTTAAGTCAAGAACATATTAGTGGCCACCATCATTGTGTAGGAAGAAATTGCCGTTCCTGACGGCAGTGCCTTTGGATTGTCGTTTGTGGCTTTAGGAAGTTTTGTGGCGTTGTGTCCTTCTAGGCAAGGTCCCTGTCTGATGAGCAGCATGACAGGCAGTGTGGGAGGCTGTGGAGGAGGAGGGGGAGAGTGTCTGATTTGGAAGGAAGCAGTGCGTAGCCAGGGAAATGAACGTAGGTTTTTAATCAAGGTGCCGAGCAGAATAGGGCTAATCAGAACTAATCAAGGAGCATTCCGATGCGAGGGGGAGGTGCTGATTACAATAGAGGGCTGCACAGATGACACAGCAAATGCACCGGCTCTTCCGGCAGAAATAACTTTGCACAAAGATTTGTATAGCCCAGGAGTCTGATCACACTCGGTCGCATCCAAACCCTTTTATGAGCTGTACTGTGGCCCCCAAGGTGTGAGATACTGTTGAGAGAGAGCAAGAGACAGTCCCTGCCCCAAAGAGCCGACGAGCTAAATAGGATGGGGAGGGGAAACTGAGGCAGGGAAAGGCAAAGTGACATGCAGAAGGTCACGCAGCACGTCCGTGGCAGAGCTGGAATTAGAAGCCAGGTGTCCTGGTTCCCTGGCTAGTGTGCTGTCCTCTTCCTCCTGTCAAATCGGACCGTGAGAGGCCTCAGAGAGTGTCGCAGGCCCCTGCTTTCCACAGGGTGCTGCAAGTGTTTTTAAGAGTCTTGTTTTGCTTGATTATCCGAACTGCGCTTCGTGTGTTCCCTTTGGATGGGCTTGTGTAACCTTACGGGTCCCTCTCGGGGCCTGATCCACAGAGGATCGGGCTCTGCTACAGCTCCCAAGCAGCGGAAATCAGTCCTTTCACTCATGTGCTGGAGGCTCCCACTTCAACTTCTGTAGTATTCCAGCCCAATCCCTGGGGGTGACCAAGACAGTTCTTACACTGGAGACATTTCCAGCTGCCCCCAGCTCCCAGTCCAATGAGACGCTGTGGGACACGCCTGGCCACTCTGTGGGTGGGATTAATGTCACTCACCGCCCGGAGCTGAAATGGGGCCTGATCCTGCGTGCTCTCTGGGTGCAATGGGAGGTCTCCGTTTGCAGGACTGGGCCCGTACCGCATAACCCCATGTTCCGCTATGGGTGCTGAAGGGCTGTAAGGTGGATGCTTCCTACAGCCCTAGCAGGAGTTTTTCCGTCGCTGGCAGTCCTCTGGCGGACAAATGCTTGGTAACCTACTCCCGTGCATGTCAGGGGTTAGGTCGGCAAAGCTGCAGCCTTTTAGAGGTGGATTTTTCACCATCACCCCCCCTGCCACTGTAGCCACGTTACCCTAACTCTCAAATGCAGACCAAGCCTCAAAAGGCGCCATTTCTACCCAATCCCCTCTTTGCCTCGCTTTCAGTTTGGCTGCAGGGAGCCGGTTCTGAGCCGCCCCATGAGAAAGAGTCATAATTCAAAATGATCTGGACAAATTGGAGAAATGGTCTGAGGTAAACAGGATGAGGTTTAATAAAGACAAATGCAAAGTGCTCCACTTAGGAAGGAACAATCAGTTTCACACATACAGAATGGGAAGTGACTGTCTAGGAAGGAGTACGGCAGAAAGGGATCTAGGGGTTATAGTGGGCTACACGCTGAATATGAGTCAGCAGTGTGATGCTGTTGCAAAAAAAGCAAACGTGATTCTGGGATGCATTAACAGGTGTGTTGTGAGCAAGACACGAGAAGTCGTTCTTCCGCTCTACTCTGCGCTGGTTAGGCCTCAGCTGGAGTGTTGTGTCCAATTTTGGGCACCGCATTTCAAGAAGGATGTGGAGAAATTGGAGAGGGTCCAGAGAAGAGCAACGAGAATGATTAAAGGTCTAGAAAACTTGAAGGAAGGCTGAAGGAATTGGGTTTGTTTAGTTTAGAAAAGAGAAGACTGAGGGGGGACATGATAGCTGTTTTCAGGGATCTAAAAGGGTGTCATAAGGAGGAGGGAGAAAACTTGTTCATCTTGGCCTCTGAGGACAGAACAAGAAGCAATGGGCTTAAACTGCAGCAAGGGAGGTTGAGGTTGGACATTAGGAAAAAGTTCCTAACTGTCAGGGGGTATGTCTACACTGCCACCCTAGTTCGAACTAGGGTGGCTAATGTAGGCATTCGAAGTTGCAAATGAAGCCTGGGATTTAAATATCCTGGGCTTCATTTGCATCTTGCTGGGCGCCACGAGGAGTAACGGTAGTTCGAATTAGAGAGCCTAATTCGACCTACCTATTCCATGCCGCGTGTAGCCACGGGCACGGAGTCCACACTAACGGGGATTTAAAAATGGCGGCACCCGGCAAGATGCAACTGAAGCCCGGGATATTTAAATCCCGGGCTTCATTTGCAACTTCGAATGCCTACATTAGCCACCCTAGTTCGAATTAGGGTGGCAGTGTAGCCATACCCAGGGTGGTTAAACACTGGAATAAATTGCCCAGGGAGGTTGTGGAATCCCCATCTCTGGAGATATTTAAGAGTAGTTAGAGAAATGTCTATCGGGGATGGTCTAGACAGTGCTGGGTCCTGCCATGAAGGCAGGGGACTGGACTCGATGACCTCTCAAGGTCCCTTCCAGTCCTAGTATTCTATGATTCTATGATTCCAAGCCCAGGAAAATCATTTATCTCTGTTCCCCCATTTTCCTTTAAACCAGATTAAGAACCCTTGAACAGTATCAGGGACCTGATCTGAATATTATCCACCGGCTGTCCCCCAGAGCTGCAATAGACACAGATCTGCAGTACTTAGGGGAGGCAGAAAAGAGAGTTTTTTTCAAAGATGCTGTGGAAATGTTCCATTTCCTACCCCCCATCAGAATAAATCTTTATTGATTGGATGTCTGAAATGATCTCAGCCGCAAAGCAGAGCAAACAGTTTTCTCTGTATAGTCATATTATAACTTTTTTTTATATCCAGGGTTTTCAAAGGCTGATGGAATAGAGATTAAGCAACACTAACAAGCAGTAATTGACCAGTGTCTTGAAATAATGTGACAGGATCCCCAGGGCTACAAGCTGGAACTGGGGTACAGCTAACTTTTTTAATGGAGATTGCCTATCTCCTAGAACTGGAAGGGACCTTGAAAGGTCATCAAGACTAATCTGCTGCCTTCACAGCAGGACCAATTACTATCCCTGACAAATTTTTGCCCCAAACAGCCTCCACAAGGATTGAACTCACAATCCTGGGTTTAGCAGGCCAATGCACAAACCACTGAGCTATCCCTCCCCCCCTAAATATCCAGCTGTGCCCCCTTAACTCTCCAGCCTGGGCTGTCCCTCCTAATGGCTTTGCACAGAATGGGCAGCCCCGAAAAGCTAGAGTTCACAAATGCTCCCAGAGCTACTCATGAATCACTGAGAAAGGCACCCGCAAATCTCCCAGACTTGCTCCCAGAACTATAACATCTTGCCCGGGTCAGAAGCCTGAGCCGTCGAACCCTGCAAATCCGCAGATATCCATGGCTCATTTTGGTGAATCTGGATCTGGGATGAGGATACAAACTTTGTATCTAGAGCCCTGCAAATTTGCAGATTTCCGCTTTAGATCTCCATGCCCTTCAATACAATGAGCCAATGTGGATGAATGATGCTGGTTGAAATCTTTTCTTCAACCCGCTCACCTCCCTACTCCTATTGTGACACTTGTGGCTAGATCGTGAAGAGCTCAGCCCCCAACGTGCTGCCCTCGTTTGACTGTCTGGCCTCAGTTGCTCTGAGCCTCCACTCCTCATCCATAAAATGGGGCCAATAATTCTTTTTGCCAATCTTTTTTTTTTTTTTTAGACTAGATGCTCCAGAGGGCACGGACAGTCTCTTACAATGGGTCTGTACAGCACCTAGCAAAACAGGGCCCCCTGATCTTGGTTGGGGTCTCTTGGGGTTCTTGTAGCACAACAAATGATTAACCGCCAAGCTGCGTGTTGCCATAGCAACGCTTGATCGACCCTGTAGGCCTGCGAGTCAAATTGCAGGTGAAATTTTAGATTGGCAAAACCGGACCACTCGGATTAGCGACAAACCTAGGGGCTAGCACTAAACAGCTCACCGGCTTTTGCAGAAATGACCCTCCGGCCTGGCATTGAATGCACAGGCACTGGTTGTGGGTGTGTTGCTAGCCCACCCTGCATGATCAGTCATTGCTGGCTGCCCCTAAAAATAAACCATGTAATCCTATCAGCACACTAAGCCTAAATACTTTGTTATCTTGTCTTTAATGCCCCAGTTCTGATTAATGGCTACTAATGCGCTGGACGGACATACAAAGGGCTTTGGATTAGTCACAGACCCGCACTGCTGTTTCTTGGGAAGCCGGAAGTTGGCATAGCAGAGGATGGACAACCAATACCAGGCCATTTTCCTGCGAAACTGGACAAACCCCACACCCCTCTCCGATGGCAGGGAAGGGATGGAGAAAGGTGGGCCGGAGAGAGCCAGTCCCATGGGGAAACTCATCGTGGTTCCTGTCTCCCTGTTGCCCTAGCAACATGTCCCCAGAGCACTGCCTGGCCAGCCTTGGATGAAAAGATGCTGCGGATGGCAGACTCCCTGAACACAGGCTGATTTTCCAAACCGGGGGAGAGCAGGCAGTTAAAATGACTCAGGTGCACAGGCTGGACCCCCAGGCCTGCACCACCTGCAATTCAACAGGAGCGTCGGGCGCATCTCGGGATCAGGCCGGAAAAGTGAAAGCAGGCAAGAAGCTGGCACCAGAGCCACCAGAGCATACGAAATCCCCTCAGGCCAGGCACGGCATCTGCCTCCCGTTAAACAGAGCCAGGGCAGAACATGCTGGAGAACCCTGAGGGGAGCTTGGGGAAGGAGTCAAGGGACCAGGAATTGCCAGCTGGAATGGACTCGAGGGCCAATATTCAGTTCCCCACCACCAGCTGCTTCTGAGGAAGGTGTGAGGAGCCCACAGGAGGCCTGGGGGAGATCTAGGTGGGGTCTTAGGAAAAACAATTTCCCTAGGCGGGTGGGGAAGCACTGGGATGGGTTCCCTCGGGTGGGGGTGGAATCTCCATCCCTAGAGATGTTGAAGTCCCGGCTTGACCAACCCCTGGCTGGGATGATGGAGTTGGGGGTTGGTCCTGCTTTGGGCAGGGGACTGGACAAGATGACTCCAGAGGAGTCTACGAACCCATCCAACTTAGGTCTTATCCTGGTCATACCACACTAATACCAACCCTGGTACCTTCCCTTGCAACAAACCCCGTTGCCAGCTTTGTCCACATATTCACTCTGCTGATACCATTATTGGACCTAACCAAGTGAGTTATTAGATCAAGAACACATATTCCTGCGCATCCAGAAATATAATTTATGCCATCATGTGCCGAAAGTATCCATCTGCTATGTATATTGGACAGACGTTTCAGACACTTCGCCAAAGAATCAATGCCCTCAAAACAGATATCAGACAGGATCACAAAGAAAAAACAGTTTCTTGCCATTTCAACCAGAAAGGACATTGTCTCAACGACTTAATTACCTGCATCCTGCTTCAAAGACCTTTTAAATCTGCACTTGAAAGGGAATCCTCTGAACTGTCATTCATGCTAAAATTCGACACTTTACGCGTGGGTCTCAACAAACACTCTAGTTATCTTACCCATTACAAAGATAGCTTCCCCAATTATCACCTCTAATATCATTAGCTCACAGACATTTACCTTCCTCCGTCCCCACCCCCCGCATCCCTCTTCTGTTCTGAAATTTGATTTGTCCTTTTCATACGTGTTCATTTTTTTTTTAATTGTATCCTTTGGTCTATATGGTTGTGACCATTTTCTTCCACTATTTGATCTGAGGAAGTGGGTCTGGCCCACGAAAGCTCATCACCTACTAAACCATCTTGTTAGTCTTTAAAGTGCTACATAGTCCCGTCTTTTGCCTGGCCGTGAGGTTCAATATCCCTCTCAGAACCATGACGACAGCACCAGAAGCTCCCTCCGCGTGGGTGGGAGGGTCCCTACCAGCACCTGACATGTGTCCCCATCCCCCCCACTCTGCTCCTTCCCGAGGCCACATCCTGCCACTTCCCCTGCTCTGTCTCTTCCCCCTGAGGTCTCCCTTCCTTTGAGACCTCACCCTGCTCCTTGTCTACCCCTCAGGCCCCGCCCTGCCACTTCCCCCGATGTCCTGCCCCCACTCTGCCCCTTCCCCCAAGACCCTGCACCTGCTCCCCCTTTTCCACAAGGCCCTGCCCTCCCCCTTTCTCTTTCCCCCAAGGCTCATGTCACCCCTTTTCCCTGAAGCTCCTGCCATTCCCCTGAGGCCACACTCATGTTCCTCCATTCCCTTATACTCTGCCCCCTCCACCTCTTCCCCTGACACCCTGCCCCACTCACTCCCCTCCACCCATCCCCCCATTGCTTGCTCTTATGGCAGGTAAAAAGTGATGAGGCCATGACCCTGTGCCCCCCCCCCCTCCAGTGCCCTGACAACAACTCTGGGTATCCCTGGTCCATACATCTGTCCAGTCCCTCTCTGGGGATGAGAAGAACGAGGTGTGGAAATTCGTGTTTGTTTGGCACCAGAGGGGAAACAAAGGGGTCTCTTTCTCTCTCTGATCAGACGTGACCAGAGGACCTGGGCCCGGAACGCCCTTCCCAGTTCAGCTTTGGTCAGAACAGGTGCATCGCCGTGAAAGGCATTATTCCTCGCACATTCAGGGGTCATTATTTCGAAATAACAAGCCCGTGATTTCAGAATAATTTCAAAATAATGGGCTTGCTGAGTGGATGCCCAAGTGCTGCAGCACCACTCATTTTAAAAGTGACAGACTAACACAGCTCCCCCTCGGAGACTTTTAAGAAATAGCCATGACAGTTACAATCCCGAATACACTCACGAGCTGACAGGTTTTTCTTTTTCTGACAACACTGTTCATCCACTAGCTGGCCTGTTTCCAAAGGGGCTGCAGGTTTCCAAAGTGCCACACCAGCAGCCTTGCAGCCCTTTGCAAGCTCGAAAGCTGGTCTCTCAGTAACAGAAGTGGGTCCAATAAAAGTTATCTCCCTGCAGAGCTCAGTTTAACCACAGAGCTGGTGCAGCAGAGATGACAACATGGCTTCCCGTCCAGATACCATGTCCCTCTGCCTCAGTCCTGACATGGATGGACCGTGGAGGCGTGGTCTCCATGGCCCATTCTATCAACGGCTATTGTGAGATTCCCAATCAGCGGGCTAAGGGTTGTTGTGCCATACACATGACCTCCCAGTCGATGACCCGTGACCTTCAGCTCCTTCCCGATGGGGAAAGTCTTTTCATCACAAGTGTTTCCAAAAAGGGCATGAGATTTTCACACCCGATGAGCAAGACGTGAGAAGTCATTCTTCCATTCTACACTGAGCTGATTAGGCCTCAGTTGGACTACTGTGTCGGTTCTGGGCACTACATTTCAAGAAAGATGTGGAGAAATTGGAGAGGGTCCAGAGAGGAAATGATGAAAGGTCTAGAAGATATGAGCTACGAGGGAAGACTGAAAGAACTGGGCTTGTTTAGTTTGGAAAAGAGAAGACTGAGGCTATGTTTAGACTATAGGCTTCTTTCGGAGGAAGGTTCTCCGGAAGAGATCTTCCGAAAAAACTTCTTCCGAAAGAGAGCATCTACACATCAAAAATGTATCGAAAGAGCAATCTGAATGGATGCTATCTTGCATTTAAGCTGTGATTACCATGGATGGTGTGGCTACCAGAGCACCTGTGCTTTTTCCTCTTTCCTCTTCTTTCGAAAGAACTCCCTCTTCCCCGTCCACACACGCCTTTTTCTGAAAGAGCTCTTTCGCAAAAAGGCTACTTCCTTGTAGAAAAAGGTTTCCCGATGTCGGAAAAAAACCCTCTGTTCTTTCAATTTTTTTCTGAAAGAACACGATTGCGATGTGGATGTAAGTGAGGATCGGACAAGAAGCAATGGGCTTAAATTGCAGCAAGGGAGCTTTAGGCTGGACATCAGGAAAAACCTTCTAGCTGTCAGGGTGGTTAACACTGGAATAAATTGCCTAGGGAGGTTGTGGAATCTCCATCACTGGAGATATTTAGCAGCAGGATAGGTAGAATCTATCAGGGATGGTCTAGATGGTGCTTGGTCCTGCCTTGAGGGCAGGGGACTGGACTTGATGGCCTCTCGAGTTCCCTTCCAGTTCTAGTGTTCTGTGATTCTATCATTTACCTGAGTCCTGCACACAAGTGTCTACAAGCTTTTTGGAAAAAAAGGGGCTGAGCCTTGTTGTGAAGAGACTAGATCTTTTCCCCTTCTGCCCATTAATGGGAAAATCATAGCAACACAATGGCAATAGTGACCTTCTGTATTAGTGCCCCTTGGCCTCCCTCTGTGCGTAGAAACGCACGTGAGAAGAGGTAAGCGGCCAGAAAAAGCTTATGACCAAAATACAAGGGATTATTAATGCAACTCGTACTCGGCCTGGAGGCTCACTGCTGCATGAAATCACTGAGGGAGATTTTTCAAGGGGGATAAGGTATTTATAGGAACCAGAATAACGTTGGCAGTCGCAACAGGCAGAATCGAGAAAATCGCCCTAATGCGGTTAAGTCCATCCTAAACGCCTAGTGTAGTCCAGACCTTGCACTCCACGCTAGTGTTTCTCAATCTTTAGTGCTGGCAACCTCCTTTGGCCTTTAAAAAAATTGCAACTCCCGCCTACTAGAAATGAGTATTAATACCCTCCCCTCCTTACCTGAAGCTCAGGGCTGAAACATGTAGGTGATTCTGTTGTGACTATTTTCATCCCCTTTCTGACCCTTTTAGCTCATCAATCTCTTCACAAAGGGCTTTGGAAACAAGAGATAATAGACTCCAGTGGTACAACTGCTCTTGCTGAGATAAAACATTTCCATTCATCTCAGAACACTCTCCTAAAACATTTCATTTAGCGTCACTGGTGCCAATGACCTGCCATGTTCCACCCCAGAAGTGACTGCATTTCAGTGATGGGTAATAGGCCCTAAATTGGGTTATGGTTTCTGCGCTGAAGGGTGCTGTGGAAGGATGGAGCTATCTTAATGCTTAGCTGCAGGATAGCCAGCGGGGGTTTATTGTGAGGACGCTTCCTGGCACCCCTCTGTTGTTACGCCAGCCATTCAAATCCAGCAGTGAGGTGTCAGGAGCACAATGCTGTGCGTCTCCTCCCAGAGTCTCTGATGCGGCTGGCAGCATCAGGGCACTGCTGGCTGCACATCAATCACTGTTCTGACTGCTGGAAAGGGGAGGAAGTGGCATACGGGCCGATGAATGTGGCGTAGACTCTCTCTTGGCCCTGCATGCCAGCTTCCAGCCCACGCTGCCTCTCCCTCTTTCTGAGGGTAGCACCCATCCAGCCAGGAGACAGAAAGGGAGGGGGAGATGCTCTAGCCCTCTCACCTATCTGTCTAGAAGGGAACTCCCTGGCACGGTGTCAGGGCTAACATAAGCAGCCGTACGCTGGCCACCTTGTGTGGAAGAAATAAGGAAAGTAGGAATACAGTCATTGGGAAGTTAAATTAATAGGAACGAGGAAAGTTTTATGAGGGACAAAGCAAGTGATTAAAGGGTATGAGAAGGTGAGAAGTGACTGCGTGGGAGAGTGGAAGGAGGATCTATGGGGGAAGCCCCATAAAAGAGCTAAGTACTGTTACTTGCCAAATTGTTGCAGAAATCCCCACTGATTGCATATTTTCTCTCCAGACAGGCCTTTTTAAGCTATGCCTGGGCTTTGCTGGACTCTGACAATATCATGATCAGATGAAGATTACGGGGAGCACTGCGCATGTGCCACTCCTGGTTCCCTAATTAAGATGGAGTTGAGTTTTGCACTCAAGGCACGGAGTCCCCCACACTGATGCGTGAAGAATATAGTTTCTCTCTTACCCAGACGGACAGCACTTACTCTTTGAGGCTTCAATGAATATTCTGAGCATTTACAAGTAAAACCCATTACATAATGTATGAGCTCAAATTAATTCAAAACGGGTCCTTTCAGAAAAGCAGCACTCTGCATTACACCCTTTTTGATCGTAATAAGCTCCTTTGTCACAAGCTGTGAAACCTGATGTTGAGGGGCAAGGCATTATCCCTACATATGTATTATAGCTTTGCCCAGCATCGGAGGGGTCGGGAGAGTGAATCCTCAGTGGTTCCCAAACTTTTCAGCATCACACCCCCTTTTTGATTTTTGAGAACCCCCCCCCCCCCGCCCCCAAAATAGCAACAAAACTTGTTGAGCAAAAAAATAAATTTTTTTAAAAAAGGAACTGACGGGGCCAAAAAACAAAAATAGCAGCAAAACTTGTTGAGCCAAAAAAAACCAAAAGGAACCGACCAGGGCTGAAAAACAGTCACGTCCCCTTTAATTCCCGGGACCAGTGTAAAAAAAAAAAAAAAAAAGTGCCAGTACACCAGGGGAAAAGTTGTTGACGGAAAAAAAAAAAGAAAAAAAGTTGACCTTTTAAGCACAGAGCAGGCATTGCCCTTTTAAGGTAGCCTTTTTGAAGTGTGCCTGAGATGTTCCATCCTCCCCCTGCACCAGCCAGCCCGACTTGCGTGTATTCCGGCGGATGTCCAAGCCAGGAAAACAGAAAATACTGGACATTTCACATAGTATTTTCTGATTTTTTTTTACTGGACGGACTGGGTTCTTTCTTGGGAGGGCGGGGGGAGGATTGACAGGGGAGGGCTGGGTTGCCTTGTACCTCCCCTGGAATTTCTTCATGTCCCCCAGTTTGGGAACCTATGCACTAGATGTTTGTTTGTGGTGAGTTCATTAGCATGGAGTTCTGTTTTGCAAGGCATACCGTTCTTGATCTCTTGCCAGGCCATGGACAGTGACAGGTGGACAGAGGAAGTAGGTGGCATGTCACCATTTCAGTCTGCTGCTGGCGTAGGATTTGCTTAAAACAATTCCTTAATTCCCCCCGCCTCCATCTTTCACTCCTCCGCCCATCACTACCGAGGACAGTTATTTCCAGCCAGCATCGTTATTTGTCAAGGAAACAAGTTGCTTCCATAAAATATGAAACTTCTCCCAGATGTAAAAGTAAAAGTGAAGTGGACATTGTAACAATGTCCGATGCCACAGATTCAGGCTTTGTAATAAGAATAATACAAAATAAAAATAATGCTATTTGCGAATGTAACATGAATAGGAATGTTTTGGTGCCTCCCGGGCTAGGTGTGTGTTTTTATGTCATTCCCGAACGGCCCATCCACTTCTGGGATAAATACCTACTACTGCTACTGGAACTCTCTGGTTAAGTCAACAAGCAGTCCTGTTGTACCTTAGAGATGAACAATTTATTAGGTCATGAGCTTTGGTAGGTAAAACCAACTTCATCAGATGAGTTGGAGTGGAAATTACTGAATCCGGAGAATATATAACAACAGAAGCAGTTGCCTATCAATTATAGGATCAATGTTAATGAAACTAATTAAGTCAGGGTGGATGTGGTGCATTTGATGTGGAGATGCGAATATCAAAGGCGGGGAAGTTGTCTCAGTAGTGCATTAACCAGTTAAGGTCTTTATTCAACCCTAAATTGATAGTATTGAACTTGTAAATGAACTCCGGTTCAGCTGTCTCCCTCTGTAATTGGGTGATAAAATTCTTATGGCTGCTTTCAAATCCATGATTGAGCGCCCAGGCAGGTTACAATGTTCCCTTACAGGTTTCTGTGTGTTGCCATTTCTGATGTCTGGTTTGTGTCCATTTAGCCTTTGTTGCAGAGACTGTCCAGTTTGGCCAATACACATGGCAGAGGGGCATTGCTGGCACTTGATGACACGTATCACATAGTGGATGTGCAGATGGATGCATCTCTGGTTAAGTGTTACAAGCCCCTCTTTGTGTGAGGCCCTAAATGAAAGAGCTGCTAGAGAACCCAGTTATTGAGGGCCAGCTCGTTTGCCCAAGCTGTACCCATCCAGGATGTTGCCTCTGTAGCAGCCTATTTCGGTCCCTGGTGATGGCCATGCTGATGGGCATCATGCAACTATCTAGCAAAGTCGCTCCTTTAGGCCATGCAGTGGGATTCAGCATGCCCATGGGCACAGGAACAATTTGTGCCGAGAGACACTGACCCAAACTGCAAACCCTGTATGATGGATGGTCCATTACAAAACCTGCTTTTCTTAGCACCCAAAAGCTAACTATGGGACACTTTGAGCTCACTCTATTAGGCCTCATTAGCACCGGCACTACAATTGACAGGTGTTTTTCCCCTTTCCATCTCTTTGGCTACGTCTACATTGCATCCCTTTTTCGTAAAAGGAATGCAAATTAGACATATCGCAATTGCTAATGAAGCGGGGATTTAAATCTCCCACGCTTCATTAGCATAAAAATGACTGCTGCTTTTTTTCAGCACGGAGCTTTGCCGGAAAAAAGCGCCACTCTAGACGCAGATCTTTCGGAAAATAAAGCCTTTTCCGAAAGATCCCTTATCCCTCTTAAAATAAGGGATCTTTTGGAAAAGGCTTTATTTTCCGAAAGACCCGCGTCTAGACTGGTGCTTTTTTCCGGCAAAGCTCCATGCCGAAAAAAAAGTGGCAGCCATTTTGATGCTAATAAAGCGGCAGAGATTTAAATCCCCGCTTCATTAGCAATTGCGATGCATCTAATTTGCATCCCTTTTATGAAAAAGGGATGCAATCTAGACGTAGCCTTTCTGTTATAAAATACAAGGTCCCCCCTTTTATTCTCCATTCAAGCTCATCTGAGGAAGTGGGTCATGATACTCTCTCTATGTGTGTGTATATATATATACACACACACACACACACACAGGGCTTGCCAAACTGCAGCCAGCCCCGCTCGCCAGCCGTGCTGTCCGGTGTTCTGTGCATGCGCAGATTGCCCAAACCCGGCTCTTCCAGGATGTAACCTACTCGCCACGGGCGAGTAGATTACATAGATTGTCGAGCCCTGTATATATATACACACACACACACACACACACACACACACACACACACACACACACACACACACACACACACACACACACACATATATTTGTTAGTTTCTAAAGTGCCACAGGACTGATCGTTGTTTTTAAAGTTACAGACTAAGGCTACATCTAGACTGCAGGTTTCTTTCCGAAGAATCTTTTTTCGGAAGAGATCTTCTGAAAAAACTTCTTCCGAAAGAGAGCGTCCACCCTGCCAAGTGGCATCGGAAAAGCGATCTGCTTTTTCAAAAGAGAATGTCCACACTGAATGGACGCTATCTTGCATGGAAGCTGTGATTACTATGGATGGAGTGGCCACCAGGGCCCCTGTGCTTTTTCCTCTTTCTTCTTCTTCCGAAAGAACTCCCTCTTCCCCGTCCACACGCGCCTTTCTCCGAAACAGCGCTTTCTGTGGTCCCCTCCTGCTCGTCCCACTTTGCCCCTCCCCTGAGATCCCTCCTGCCTGCCTGCCACTCGCACCTCTCCACCCCAAGTGGTAGGAGCATGTGGGAGTGCGCAGAGAGGGGCAGCATGGGGGAAGAGGTGGAGCAAGCCTGGAGCTGGGGGGGGGGGAGGAGAGGCAGTGTGGAGGGCAGGAAGAGGGAGCAGTTTGGGCGCGGCCATGAGGGGGAAGAAGACAAGCAGGAGCAGGGCTTTGGAATGGAGTGTGGGAGGAGCCACAGTGCGGGCGCCTGTGCTCCAAACTGGGGGGAAGAGCGCCCCAGTGCTGCATTCTCCCCGGCCTCTTCTCCCCACTGCCCCTCAGCGGATCCAGGCAAATGAATCTGTAAAGTCTCAACGACCTTACTACCTGCATCCTGCTTCAAAGAGGCTTTAACACAAGACTTCAAAGAGAAGCCTCTGAACTGTCATTCATGCTTAAATTTGACACTTTACGAATGGGGCTTAACAAAGATGCTAATTATCTCACCCATTATAAAGATAGCTTCCCCAACTATCACCTCTAATATTATCACCTCATAGACATTAACCTCCCCCCCTCAGTTTTAAAATCTGATTTGTCTATTTTATATGTGTTCACTTTTTTTTGTATCCCTTTGGTATGTATGATCGTGCCAATTTACTTCCACAATTTGATCTGAGGAAGTGGGTCTAGCCCAAGAAAGTTCATCACCTAATAAACCATCTTGTTAGTCTTTAAAGTGCTGCATAATCCTGTCTTTTGTTTCAGCAAGACCAGACTAGCACGGCTACATCTCTATTACAAGGCTGTGAGGGTAATTCCCCGCCCCCCAACCATTCTTGTTAGGGGTAAGATCTGAAGAACTGTGCCACATGGAGGCAGCAAGAGGTGGTTTGGAACAAATTGATGAATTCAGTGTTAATAAGTCCCCAGGACTAGATGGCATTCCCCCAAGAGTTTGGAAGGAACTCAGGAAACCGCAGCACTACTGACTCTGCCATGTCACTTAGCATTTTCATCAGCGACTGTACCGGATGACAGGAGGACAGCGAATGTGACACCATTTTTGTAAAGGCTCCAGCTGCAGTCCTGTCAATTACAGTCTGATAAGCCTAACTTCAGTACAGGCAAATTGGTTGAAATACTATGTGAGTGGGTAGTTGAGGCCCGGAGGCCCCCTGCTGGAGGCCTTGTGGTCCTGACACACCCCGCCTTAAAAACAGGCGGTGGAGAGGGTCTTCCCAACTGTGTGGGATGCAGCCAATCAGAATGAGCTGCATGGAGCAGCCAATCAGGGCCCAGCAAGATAGTATAAAAGCTCTGCGGGAGGCAGAGGCTGTTCATGCTGGAGCTAGAGGAATGTGAATGGGGTGCCTGGCCGGCCAAGGGAGCTCCTGGACCTTTGACAGAGCAGAAGGGGGCTTTTTGAAGTGGTAAAAGAAGAAGGGGCAATTTGAGGGAGCCCCCAAGCGGCTCACCATTCAAACCAGGGTACTCTGATAGGTCCCGCTGGACTGACTGAGGAGTGAGCCCAGGGGTAGAGATATTAGTCAATGCACCAAGAGAGGCTGTGGGAGTTGCACCCGGAAGGGGGTTGCTTTTAATTTCACACACAGGCGGTCTGTGACGTGGCCGGGTGGCTGAGTTGCAGAAGCCTCAATGCAAGGCAGAGAGAACATGCCGGAACACCCTTCTGGTGCCACTAGGCGGAGCTGCTCCTAGGGACACTCAGGGCTTGGGACAACCCCACCTCGGGCCCAGGCCTTGCCTCCACCCCGCCTCTTCCTGCCCCAGCTTCACCCCCTCACTCCATCCCTTGCCCCACGCTTCCGTCCCTCCCTGCCTCTTCCTGCCCTTGCTCTGGTCCTGCCCCACCCCCATTCTGCTCCTTCCCCAAACCCTCTGATGCCTCCTTTCCCAAACGACGCCAGGAGCTGGAAGGAGAAGTAGAACGGGGCCAGTAGCGCTGCCATTGGCTCCTATGCTGCCTGGGCCCAGCGTCCCCCTGAACTGGGGGGGGCCCTCACAGCCCCAGACTCTGGGGGACTGTCCTGAAGCTACTCTGCCTGAGGGAGCATTGGTGCTGAGTTGAAAACCGAGGCGCCTGTGGCCGTGCATCCGTGAGGGGCCATCCAGCGCCGGCCTATTTGAGCTCTGAAATTCCTCCGCCTCAGGCTCCCCAAATGAGCAGCAGCTTTGGCGACGCCGGTGTGGGATGAGTGGCAGAGAAATCATTTCCTCCGCTGGAGTGGCCGGTTGCCATGAGAAGACCAAACGGCTGCCCCGGCACAGCCCCCCAGGGAGGGAGTGTGTGCGCATGTAAAGAACAGGTGTGTAGGGGTAAACTGAGGCAGTCCATGGTAACCTGCTAAGAACGCTTTCAAATCCTAAATTTGAGGCCTGGGAACACACAGAGAACAAACAGCTATCATGACCCTGGTTGCCCTGGTAACCACATTCCAAGAGGGCATCACTCCGATAAGACCCTGGCTGGTACCAAAACAAACTTCACAGAAGCTGTTCTAACTGTTACGTACAAGATAGGGACTGTAGGTTTGTTCTTAAGTTGAATTTGTATGTAAGTCGGAACTGGTACATATTGTAGGGGAAACTCTAGCCAAACATTTCTCCAGAGCTCAGTTTTATTCTCCCACACCTCACTTCCCTCAGTCCTTTATTCTCAAGCTGAGGTGTCTGCTGAGAAAAGCCGCTCCGCGTCTCCCTGGTCTGCTGGGGGGAAGCAGCTAGTGCGGGGTTGCCTCACCCTGTTTGTAAGTAGGGATCCGATGTAAGTCGGATCCATGTAACCCGGGGACTGCCTGTATTTAGAGGCCGCTCGTAATCTGAGGTCCTAAGATGTATTTTACTTAGCTTGTGCATAAATCTGGTGCTGTATGTCTCCCATGGGATGTTTTACAAAGATAGTCACGGTAGAGCAAATTTGTGAATGGGTGGGGGTTGTCCCTCGGTCTGTCGGTATCTGTAGGCTCTCTGCAGGAAGATAGTGTCTGCCAAGAAAGAATGTAGGCTGCTTCATGGACTGTCGCTCATCAGCAGTCCTGCTCACTGTCTTGGTACTGTCGGTGTTTCTGAATACGTCCCTGGAACATCGCATGGCGTTGGACACCATGAGCTGCTGCATCAGGTTCCTGTAATACTGTGCTTTGGAATTAGCTAGATGCAGTAAAACCGGTGTTATCCAGAACACTCGGGGATTAGGGTGTTCCGGTTATCTAAAAATTCTGGTTATCTGAGGGTCCCTTTTTGGAGCTGTGACCCCCGCGCCGCAAGGGCCACCAGCTGCCCGGCTCAGCCCCCGGCCGGCCAGATCAAAGCACTGCATGGCTGCGCCCAGCCCCCAGCCAGCCAGATCAAAGTGCTGTGCCGGATTAAAGCCCCCTAGGAAATTTGCCGGTTTCTAAATTTTCTGGATAGTTAAGTGCCAGATAGTGCAGGTTTTATTGTAGCGGTTCCCAAACTGGGGGGCGTGCTCCCCTGGGGGGATGTGAAGAAATTCCAGGGGGGGCACAAGGCAACCCCAACCTCCCCCATCAACCCCTCACCCCCCCAATTTTTGCTGCTATTTTTGTTTTTCAGCCCAGGTCAGTTCCTTTTTTATTTTTTGCTCAACAAGTTTTGCTGCTATTTGGGGGGCGTGAGGGTTTCTCTAAAATCAAAAAGGGGGCGTGATGCCGAAAAGTTTGGGAGCCACTGCCGTAGATGCTTTCTCAAAAGCTTTTGGGTATCAAATGGGAGTCTTTCCAATGGGCTGTGGAAGAGGCTGACTGGGGAGAGAGAAGGAGAGAGAAGGTCTCTGAAGCAACCTGAAAGACTCCAAAGGATTTTGAATCTAATCTAATCTAATCTAATCCACATCCCTCTGCAATCACTGGAAAGACTCCCACACCCAGCATCTGAGAGGAGTAATTCACAACTTGGGTGCACCTTCACAGGCTAGCCCGGCTCCAAGCTAGGGCCTACAATTGGCAGTGAGACCAGGGTGGTGCAGGCAGCAGGAGCAGGGCTAGCTGTGCAGCGGCAGGTTCGCATTTAGTGGCAGGTGACCCAGGCAACCATGTGACCATGGCTTGGAGGGTGCTGAGCTTGGGGCTGTAAGATATTCAACAGTTGAACAAATGAAAGGAGGGTGCCAAAGAGGCTCCTTCCCATCAGGAATCCACTCAAGCAGGGACTCACGTCTCCACACGGCCATGAAGACATGCCCTCAGGCAGTGGACTACACACCACGGCTACGTCTACAGTGGCATGATTTTCCGAAAATGCTTATAATGGAAAAGTTTTCCGTTAAAAGTATTTTCGGAAAAAGCGCATCTAGATTGGCAGGATGCTTTTCCGGAAAAGTACTTTTTGCAGAAAAGCGTCCGTGCCAATCTAGACGCGCTTTTCCGCAAAAAAGCCCTGATCGTCATTTTCGCTATCGGGGCTTTTTTGCGGAAAAGAAATCTCTGCTGTCTTCACTGGCCCTTTTCCGGAACAGTTTTCCGGAAAAGGACTTTTGCCCGAATGGGAGCAGCATAGTTTTTCCGGAAAAGCACTGATGATTTTACATTAGATCATCAGTGCTTTTCCGGAAATTCAAGGGGCCAGTGTAGACAGCTGGCAAGTTATTCTGGAAAAGCGTCTGATTTTCCGGAATAAGTGGCCAGTGTAGACACAGCCCATGTGTGATACATTTGGCATGTGTGGTTCTTTCAGGTTGTCCCCAATGGTCCTTCCCTCTCTGGCTCGCACTCCTCCATGGCTATGCAGCCTCGATTCCCTTCCCCTTATCTCTGTGTTGATTTGGGTGAAGATCTGACTTAAAAAGGAAAAGAGAGAGCCGGTGATGTGTTTGCTGCTGGAACTGCTAACTCGCCCCAGCATCTTCTGCGTCTTGAAGAGAGTTGACTTCAGGTTGTCTTCCTTCATCTTCGCTCCTTGGAGCTGAGCCGCGGCTCGGCGATCTTATCAGACATTGACGGGCAGATTATTTCGCATGGATGGTTGGTGTCGTGTTTAACTCGGAAGGTCTTCCATGGCTGGAAGGTGCAGCGTGATGGCAGCGAGGCGCTGTGCTGGGGAAGATGACAAGCAAGGAGTTCTGAGTCATCGACTTGCTATCGTGCTTGTTTAATATTGTGAAATATTCAGGCCCTGATCCAACGCACAACCTGTAAGCAGACGTGTTATGCTTTGGATGGGGGGCTCACTCACAGGGGTGAGATCTGTTAATCTAGGAGATCGTTTCTGGAGGGAACTGAGAGGATATACATCACTTGGGGTATGTCTAGACTACATGCCTCTGCCGACAGAGGCATGTAAATTAGACATACTGACATATTCAATGAAGCAGGGATTTAAATACCCCCACTTCGTTAGAATAAAAATGGCCGCTGCGTTGTGCTGGCTCAGCTGTGTGTCGGCACGAACCAGCAGTCAAGACGGGAATCGGTCGACAAGGAAAGCCTTTGCCAACCGATCCTGTAAACCTCGTTTCACGAGGCATAAGGGAGCAGTTGGCAAAGGCTTTCCTTGTTGACCGATTCCCGTCTTGACTGCCAGTTCATGCTGACAAGCAGCTGAGCCGGCACAACGCAGCAGCCATTTTTATTCTAACGAAGTGGGGGATATTTAAATCCCCGCTTCATTGACTATGTTGGTATGTCTAAGTTACATGCCTCTGTCGGCAGAGGCATGTAGTCTAGACATGACCTTGGAGCTGATAACACTTGATTGAAGCAGGTTTAAAACAAACAGAAGGAAGTTTTTCTTTCCTCAGAGCACAGTCAACCTGTGGAACTCCTTGCCAGAGGATATGGTGAAGGCTAGGACTTTAACAGAGTTCAAAAAAGAGCTAGCTAGATTCATGGAGGTTAGGTCCATCAATGGCTATTAGCTAGGATGGGTAAGAATGGTGACCCTAGCCTCTCTTTGTCTGGAGATGGGTGACAGGGGAGGGATCACGTGAGGATTACCTGTTGTGTTTCCTCCCTCTGGGGCATCTGTTATTGGCCACTATCGGCAGACAGGATATTGGGCTGGATGGACCATTGGTCTGACCCAGTATGGCCGTTCTTATTTTCTTATGTTCTTGTGAAGCTCTGGAGAATATCACGCAAGGAATAATCCTGCATGCAACAATGGCAGAATTTACTAACCCAATAGACCTTTCCTCACCGCTAGCGGCTAACACATTTGACACTGATGGAACATAAGGGAGATTAAGGTTTAATTGCATGTCAGGAAATGCCCAATTAAGGCTCTTACAGCCACACTATCTCTGTAGTCTGAGAGGGGTTGCCGTGTTAGTCTGTAACTTTAAAAACAAGTCGCCCTGTGCCACCTTATGGTATGTCTAAACTACAGAGCTTTTCCGGGAAAAGTTCTGCCATGTCCAAGGAATGCATCTGCTTTTCCGAAAAAAAATCTGGAAAAGCAGATGCATTTTTTCGGCATCCCTGTAAACCCTGTTTTATGAGGAAGAAGAGATGTTCCAAAAGAGGTGGGTTTTTTCCCCAATATTTGGCCCCGTGTAGACGGGCCAAATGTTGGAAAAGACTCTTTTGGAAGAAAAGTGGAAAAAGATACACAAATTGCAGGTCACAAGTTGTGTATCTTTTTCTGACTTTTCTTCGTAGTGTAGATACAGGCTCTGAGACAAACAAACATATGTAGATAGTATGAGTTTTTGTGGGCAAAACCCACTTCCTCAGATGAGATGATCAGGAAAAGCCCTGCTCCCATGCTGCCTCTTCCCCCAAAGTCCCGCTTCCTACTTCTTCTTCTCCCAAAGCCCCGTCCCCATACCTCCTCTTCCCCACAGATCCTGCCCCCATGCCGCCACCCCCTCCAAGACCCTGCCCATCGCTTGCTCCTTTCTGCCCCCTACCCACTGTACTTGCCCTTATGGCCCAGGGGATGCAGGTGAAAGGGCATGATGGTGAGTGCGTGTCACCTGCGGTCCCATGAGAGACAGCAGAGAACAGCAAATGACATGTGGGATTTTATAAAAAAAAGCATGAAACCGATGGGGTGAGGATGCTGTTATGAGGTGGAGACCCTCCTAGCGCCAGCTCGGCTCTGAATCTGATCAGCTCAGCAACACCTATACACAGCGCTTTCCCGATTCTTATCACCTGGCTGATTCTGGGTGTGGTTTAGAGAGCGCCTGTAACAATCCCATTGCTGTAGGCAAAGGTGTGCATGTTTTCACCCGCCATCGTGGCCTTTTGCTGATGAGCCGTTCGGACCCATTCAGGCTTTGGGGAAGTTTATTTCCTTTCTTTCTATTTCCAGCTCCTTCAGAGCAGGTCTACACACAGCCTCACAGTGGAATCGCCCTCCGTCTGGGGCTTGTTGTCATGGCAAAGTAATTTTTATATTTGTAAGACTTTATAGGTCATGAGCAATTTAGCACTTAATCAATTTGGGAAAAATAAGCAGAGGACTTGAGAGAAGCCCTGCGGGGCTTCTAGCGGGGAAGCGCGGCTCTGCGGTGTACCAGTGTGAGAGGGTGGGCGGAAAGGGATGATAATAATTCATGTGTCCATGGGAAGGGGAAAAGATTCTAAACAGGGATCCGTTCAGACAATTCTGATCCTGGGTCTGTTCAGGCCAGAACACAGCAGGAAAGAACCATCTGTACCATGACTCGGAGGCAGGGATGTAAGAGTTTAACCGGTTATCAGTTTCTGATCTGGTTAAACTCTTCTTCCCCCAGATGCACACCGGCTCCTAGCCGCCAGCTCCACTCCCGAACTGGCTGCTTCATAGAACCATAGAACACTAAAACTGGAAGGGACATCAAGAGAACATCAAGTCCAGTCCCCTGCCGTCACAGCAGGACCAAGCACTGTCTAGATCAGTAGTTCTCAAACTTTTTTTTATAAAGTATCCCTTTAAAAAAATATATAAAGTACCCCCAGTACCTAGTTTTCAGACACACACACAAAGTTTTCTACCATGGCAACACATTTGTTTAAACAACTTAATCATATCCAGGGGGGCGATGACATTTTTGGGTGTAAAAAGTACAAAAATAATGAAGTGCTGCAAAACTTAAAAGAAAAATTCAGTTTTCTCCAAATTTCAGTTGTGTTGATGCGCCCCTCAGACTTCTCTCAAGTACCCCTAAGGGTACTCGTACCACTGGTTGAGAAACACTGATCAAGATCATCGCTGACAGATGCCCATGTAACCTGCTCTTAAATATCTCCAGTGATGGAGATTCCACAACCCCCCTAGGCAACTTAGTCCAGCGTTTAACCACCCTGACAGCTAGGAAGTTTTTCCTGTTGTCCAACCTAAACTTTCCCTTGCTGCAATGTAAGCCCCTTGCTTCATGTCCTATCCTCAGAGGTCAAGGAGAACAATTTTTCTCCCTCCTCTTTGTAACACCCTTTTGGGTATTTGAAAGCAGAAACCTTATACTACAGAGCCCACAGTGCAGGGTGACAGCCATCTCCCTGGGAACCGTGAGGGCAGCCCTTCATCATCCTTCCCTCCCTAATACCACCCGGCCACTAACCATGCGACCACTAGGATTTTTGAACGGTTACACGGTTATTGGTTTTAAACTGTTTTTTACATCCCTACGTGGAGGCAGGCACTGTGGGTGTGTCCGTCCTGGTGGGTCCCAATAGCCATTCAGGGTTTGTCCACACTGCACACTAAGCTCGGACTTGGGTTTGAACCCAAGCCCCTCACACAAATCAATGGGGTGGGTCAGCAGGCGCTCAGGACCCCCGTCCTAGTCCCTGCAAGGAGGGTGCATCAGCATTTCAGTCTATTGTCACTCTGCTCCCCAACATTCTGCAGCCTGGATGCAGCTCAAGCTGCCGCCCCGAGGCAGAAGGTCTGTGTAGTGCAGTATGGACCCATTCGCCCGGCTGTGAAACCTGGGTCCAGCCACTGTAAGCCTAGGTTCCAGTGCAGGGTGGATGCTGACGTACACTGAGTTGTGATGAGGATGGTTTCTTTGGGTGTCTGTGATGAGGTGGACTAAGCCCCAGTGCCCCCTACAGGAGCCTGGAGGCCTCGCCACGCCCCACCCCAGTGAGAGGAGCAGAAGAGAGGTCCTCCAAGCAGGATAGAGTGGCTGTTTCTGCAGTAGCCAATAAGGGCCCTGCAGACCAGTATAAAAAAAGCTGCCAGGCTAGGGCCTGGCAGTTCCTCAAAGGAGCTCAGCCCAGACAGATCTATTCACTGACTGGGAGAACAGCAGCACCACGGACAGCTCCAAGTACAAGCTGAACCTTAGGCCTGGGTGAGGAGCTCTGGTAAAGGACCTCTCGATTTAAGGTGGAAACAACTCAATGTCCCGAGATTGCAGGGGGGCGTGGGAACTGCTGCACAGTACGAGGCTGTTGCTCTCGGTGGAAGGCTGCTCTGCGGGCGTGGTTTCCCAGCGGGGCGGGGGTCCCATTCTGAGGGCTGTGTTGAGCCTAGTAGACAAACCGTCGAGCTTCTTGGATGGTGCAAGGCAGGACAGACATAAGCAGCTTCTCCGCTGGAAAGCCAAGATTTCCTCTTTTAGCACCTGCCGCGTGAATTGCAATGTTTCCTGAAGGAATTGACCAGACTGGAGAGTCCCGACTCCCTGATTTCCGATGCTTTCTAATGCAGAATCTGATCTTTTCCAGCCCTCCTGTCCATTCTCACTGTTTATCTCCACATCTCCAGATGTGCCCTCCTGCTGGGGTAGGGACACCATTGTACAAGGCACTTAAACACGGCAGGGAAAAGACTCCCCGAGTCTCCCAGCTCACAATTTTAGGTCCCAATTCAGCAAATCCTTAGGCACAAGCTTCATTTTAGCCCTGAATGGTCCCATTGACTTTCAGGGGACAATGCATAAGCTAGATGTTAAGCCCACGCATAAGTGTTTGCAGAATCTGGGCCCTACATTATCAAAAAGGCAGTGTACAAAAGTCCTTTCACCCACCCGAGTGCTTCTCAGTTCAGCGGCACGGAGCGCGCACGCAGGTCCAATGCCCACCACGCCCTCTTGTCCAGTGCACAGCAAGAGTCCCAAACAACAATTCTCCCCCTTTCATCATCCAGGGGGCCCAGGCCCGCCCTCTCTCACGGGCCCCAGCCCAGGGCCCTAAGGACAGGATCTTGCAGTGTCCTGTCTGGCTGGTGGGGTTGATCCCGAAACTCACCAGCCAACTGGCACATCCTGGGATGCTCTGCCCTGGGCTGCTTCCTACTCCGCTGACCTCAGCGGTGCTTCCCCGCACTTGCTCCCCTTCCCCGATCCTAGTCCGCGTTCCCTTCCTTACGCTGGGCTCCCCTTTGTCACCCTCCACCTCCCGGCTCCTCTTCTCAACTCTCTTCCCGTGCTCTCCTTCTCCCTACAACTCCCCCAGCTCAGCTCTCCTTCCCCCCCTCTTTTATCCCCCTGCCGGCGTCGCTCTTGCTGACGTCACCCGCTGACCTCGGGACGGGGGCATCCTGATGTCACTGGCACGACCCGACGCTTGGCATTGCCCCTGCATCTGAATCCTGTGCCTGTCAACTGGGCTGCTGCCGAACAACACATACAGGGGGCCGTGGCTTCCCAGCCTGCCCCAAGGAGCGCCTCCGCCTCTGTGGGGCTAGTGCTGGGCAGATCAGCCCCGATCGAGTGGAGACGCTCTGACCCATCACAGGTAGCTTCTTTTTTTTTTCTCATCCGTTATACACAGGGGCTGTGTCTACATTGGCACCCCTTTCCGGAAAAGGGATGCTAATGAGACAGGTCGGAATTGCAAATCCGCGGGGGATTTAAATATCCCCCGCGGCATTGGCATTTACATGGCTGCCGCTTTTTTCCGGCTCGGAGTTATGCCGGAGAAAAGCGCCAGTCTAGACGCAATTTTCCGGAAAATAAACCCTTTTCCAGAAGATCCCTTATTCTACTTGAAAAGATTTCCGTTAAAAGCATTTTCAGAAAAGCACATCTAGATTGGCAGGATGCTTTTCCGCAAAAGCACTTTTTGCGGAAAAGCATCCGTGGCCAATCTAGACATGGTTTTCCGCAAAAAAGCCCCGATTGTCATTTTCATGATCAGGGCTTTTTTGCGGAAAACACTACTGTGCTGTCTACACTGGTCCTTTTCCGGAAGTTTTCTGGAAAAAGACTTTTGCCTGAATGGGAGCAGCATAGTTTTTCCAGAAAAGCACTGATGATTTTACATTAGATCGTCAGTGCTTTTCCGGAAATTCAAGCGGCCAGTGTAGACAGCTGGCAAGTTTTTCCGGAAAAGCGGCTGATTTTCCAGAATAACTTGCCAGTGTAGACACAGCCAGGCTGTTATAATAACATAGAATAACAGCTTCTTTTTTGTATTGGATATCGTCATTAGAATGTATTTTCTAGGAGTCGTGAGCTGTCTAGTCTGTAGTGATCTTCCACCCACTCACATGGTGCTTTGTCTGAATCCTCCTGGCTACATCTCAGAGCCTCCCTGCTTTTCAATTTTCTTAGAAAATTAAGAGCAAAGACACATTTACTTTTTCCCCCGCATAAGGAGAGAGCAGAGCAATTTGCAAGGTTTCCTCAGTGGAATGTGTTCTGATTGGCTCCTCTTACCTGTTCTTTCTATCTATTTCACTCTGAGCACTAGGCAAGATTTCTTACTGGCGGGGGTGGGAAATCAGTCCCATGCTTGTTTCATTCCTTGGTGAGTGTTTGTTTTTTTAAACACACCGAGGGCTTTGTTTTGCCTGGGACCTAAACCTTTGGGATCCAGGTGTGTTTTCTCTCCAGTAATGTCAGGTGCAGGATTTTGAGAAATCTAGTCCTTATAGGCTTATATTTAATACTAGCAGATTTACCTGGCGTTGCTCAGGTCCTTAACTCAAATAAGTTTTATTTTCATTTAAACCATTTGTTCTAGGGTGGGGATGAGGGGTCCCCAGTCCTCTCTCACTGTAGTAGCTTGGGGCCAGGTGAGAAGCATGTCTCCATGGCCACAGCAGCTCCAGAGGGCACAACTAGGGTAGGGATGCATGTCCTTCGGCTGAGGGATAGACAGACAAACAGACAAACTTTCTGAAATCTATGGTAGATCACTGTCCACTTCTCCACCCTGCTCTTCCAATGGGGTTCTAGCTGTCCCAGTCCCCATCTCTGGCCCCTTGCTGTCCCCCTGTGGTCATTCTACAGTATAACTCCCTCCTACCAAATCCTTCCCTTTCCATTTTATATGAAACAATCAAATTCCAGGCACATCCCATTGTCTGGCACAACCAAACCCCGACTTTGCTTTAAGTTAGGATAAGAGGAAGCTGCCTGCCAAATTTGGGGGTCCTGGCAGCTCTTTCTGTTTGGGAGGAGTTCTTGAACAAATGGACTCACAGACAGACAGACAGATGCAGATTTCTAAAATATATAGCAAGAAGAAAATGATGATTATGTGGATTCGCCCCCCCAAACCCGCAATACAGGGTGGCTAAGCGTAAAGAGGGGCAGACATCTGTTTTAGATAAACTTAAAAAACAACAAATGGTCTGGTTGCACTTTATAGACTAACAACACATGTCGATGGGATCATGAGCTTTCGTGGGCACAGCCCACTTCTTCGGATGACTGGAGTTTTGAGTTTAGGATGTGCAGACCCAACAGAAATAGGAGAGAAGGGAGGGGGCAGGAAACAAGGAGCAGAGGTTATAAAAATATCAAAGGGAAAACCAAATAGGCAGAACTGGTAATCTATAAGCACCTAAAGATTGGATAGTTGAAAGAAGCAGATAAGGATCATAGGATCGGCTACCTCCGAAGCATCCATTTTAGAGACAGGTCTAACCTTTCAGTAACGAGTGTTACTCCTTTACCCCCACCCTGCCTCTATCTTGTCTATGGAGAATATAAGATCTTGGAGGCAGGGATCATGTGCTCCTTAGTGTTTGTACGGCACCTAGCGTGGTGGGACCGCATTCTTAATTGGCCCTTAGACTCCACTGTAGCAAACATCATTACTAATAATACAAATCAGAAGTTTTGCTGGCTCCAATCCACAGCTGGTGCCAGACTTCACTAAGCCTGGGCAATGTGTGTGTGTGTGGGGGGGGGGCTCCGCTCTGGGACCTCGGAAGGGGCGGGGCCTCAGGTAGGAGGGGCACCTCGCCTCTCCCAGCCAGCCCTCAGCCTGGAGTGTGCTGCAGAGGACTCTGGCGGCAATTTAAAGGGCCCAGGGCTCTGGCCACTGCTGCGGTAGCAGTCTGACACCCCAGGCCCTTTTAAATAACTGGGCCCTGGGGCAGCTGATCTCTTTGGCGGAGGCCCTGCTCAGATCTCTTGCTTGTTCCTGCCTCTCTGGCAGATGCTCTCTCTTTGCTGCGGTGAGCCTCCACATTTTCATCACTAATTGAAAAAGACAGGTGTGAGCAGTAAATGTGCTGGCATTTCTAAGAGGAAGGGGAGGGTTCATTTTTAAAAAATGACATGAAGCTTCCCCTGCAGACCGAGGGCCCACAAACCCGACATCTCTGCGCTCGAGACTCACACAGGATCTGCTGTGTAGCTGCAGGGCTCGCCTAAGGGCTAGCCCCTGCTCAGCCACTGACCCAGTCTATGGCCTTGGTCAAGTCACTTAATCTCCATTTGGTTCTGTTTCCCCATCTATCGAGCAGGACTGATCCTGCAGCCCTCCCTTTGCAAAGCGCTTTGAGATCTGTGGATTAAAAGCACGGCAGAAAAACTAGGTCATATCAGTGGTGCACTAGAGCCGGAGAGTGAAACTGACTAGAAACAAAGCATGATGCTAATCTGTTTAGTTTATTATCCAGTGCGGAATGAGAAGGAAAAAACCCCACCAGTGAGAAGTGAAAAAATAAATACGAATTTCAGTTTCAGGGCTGGTCTACAACGGGAACAGTTAGGGCATAGATATTCAGGCCTGCCTGCAAAGACCTTTATAAGACCGAAGAATCAAAACCACCGTGCATTCAAAATTATGTATATTGAAATAAGGCACATTCCAGCAATTTGGGGCTGTTAGGCCATCCAATCTATGGCCTTCAGAGAAAGGGAAGAAGAGCCTAGAAACTTACGCTGGAAGCTTTCTGTCTGGCAAGGACCCATTCCTGACCTCTTCATTATTTATCTGTCTGGTTCTGTCTGGTTCTTTGATTGCCTCTGTCTCCGGTATAATTAATTTTGCTGGGTATAAACTAATGAAGGCGGTGGGATATAATTGCTTGGATAATCATGTTACAATATGTTAGGACTGGTTAGTTAAATTTCAGTAGAATGATTGGTTAAGGTATACCTGGAAATATTACTATATATTAGGGACAAACAAGAAGTGAGTGGGAGAGGGGGAACCCAAGGGAAAAAAGAAAGGAAACTGGATTCACACTCACTAGAAGTGAACCCCAATAAACATCACATTGTTTGCCTCTCCGGACTTCAGGTATTGCTGTTCTCTGTTCACGTGAGAAGGACCAGGAAAGTGGGAGGATGAAGGGATAAACCCTATGTCAAGGCTGTTCCCCACTCTGGCACGACAAACGTGGAAGTGGGCGTCCACAAAAACACCCCAAAACCTTATCCCTACAGGCTTTGGTACAAAAACTCCTCCCCTCCCAAATCCTAATATCTGAATTTTGGGGAATATCTGCTGCCGCCATCAAGTGCTTTTAAACCCACAACTAGGGGTACTCCGAGCTCTTTTCCCCAAAAGAGCTTAAAAAAGAAAAGCAAGTTGCAGTCTGTGGTAGCTCCCCCTAGTCAAAGGCACGCAAATACCCACAGACAGATGTTCCAGGACACAGAAATGAACCAATACCAGGTTAATTAGAAAAAGAAAACAAACTTTTATTATTAAAACAATCCTACTGTTGCAAGCAGAGTTAAGGTGGCTAGATGGTAAGGGCCATCAATTGATATACTCGGAGAAAATTCCATGGGTTAGAAGGCTTCATTACAAAAGAGAGAAAAAAAACCCAATTTTAACAGCTCAGACATCAATTCCAAATTTCCAAACCAGAAAATAATAAAACCTGATGGGCTAATTATACTTTGCCCTACTTACATATTGTGAAAAGACTTTTCTTGGAGAGAGAGACACGACCTCCCATTACCTGGAAGAAACTGCTCTGACTCAAAGGAGGGAAAGTTAAAAATTCCTTTCTCCCAGTTTGAAATCCCTACCTGCATTGTTATTGGCTGACCAGACACCAGGCTAGGGACAGGAGACATAGTTAACCCCTTAGTCCCCAGGTGCTGGCCAGCCCTCATGGTTATGACACTCTCTAACAAGAACTTACATCAGTGTAGCTACATCTCTCAGGTGAAATCCACTCCTAAGAGATGTAGTTTTGCCAATCTAACCCTGGTTTACACAACGGAAGAATTGTTCCACATACCTGTGCTGAGGGGAGAAGTCTGTCTAATGAAGTCTGCATGGAAGTGCCGCAGGTGTGCTGTAGCAGTTAAATGTAGACATACGCACAGTAATTAAGGGGGTGTCAGTAAGGGGGTAAAGAACCCGTTTTAAATAACTTCGTTGCATATTCACTGTGTCTCTTGCAACTCAGCAGAACTTTGGTCTTATCAAACTTTCGACCACCGCGGCTGTCTGACAGCACAAAGCAACACTCTTCAGACGCCTGCAAAGAGGAAGTGAAGACCATCGGATACATCCCACTCAAACTGCAGGGAAAAATAAGAAAGGCAGAATGTAATTGCCCAAACTGGAGTCTGACCAGAAGCGAGGCTCTTAGGTCAGGTCTAAACTAGACCCAGAAGGTCAGCTTAAGGTACGCAACTCCAGCTACATAAATAACATAGCTAGAGTCAACATACCTTAAGTTAAGCCAAGTTTGGTGCCGTCTTGACAGGAGGAAGCCAGTGGGAGCAAACACTCTGTCAGCTCCCCTTACTCCTCGGGACTGTGACGAGTACTGGTACTGACTGCAGATGGCCTCAGCATTTGATTTAGCAGGTCTTTGCTAGTCCCTCTAAATCAAATGCCAGAACATCGATCTCCAGTGCATAAGTATAGACGTAGCCTTAGATACTGCAGCAGAGAGAGTGCTATTCTAGCCTATGTAGGTTCTTAGGCAACAGGACTTGGAGGTGAACCACAATTCTAGTTCTTGTAATCTGTGGCATGGGATCTTTAATGCTCACAAGGGGCTTTAAGTCACATCCAAAAAACAATGCCCCTGCTGTCTCCATGATCAGTACTGCAAAGACCCTCAGCAGCTATTGAAACACCAGCCCTGTTTCTGTGAGGAGAATCCTGCAAATTGGCGGATATTCACTTTATATCCATGGGTAGCTGCATCTGTGGCTTATTTTTGCAGATACAGATGCGGGTGTGAATACAAAATTTTGTATCCGCCCAGGGCTCTATTGGTTAGACTTAGAGCTTTCCCATCTGAGTCTTGATCAGGCCAGTCCCTGCTGAGCTGGTACCAGCTAGGGAAATCACAGCCGGTGGCAGGGAAGCCTGTGTAAACTCAGAAAGAGCCGCTGAGAAATTCTGTTATCAGAAGCAGGCGTCATGCAAATCAGTCAATAGCTTCCTTCTTTCCCCCAGGCTACCTTGAATCTCTGCTTTCCATGCGCTGAGACTCGCGCTTTAATTTGGAGTGTATACTAGGGAGCTGCAGCGGGTGATGCTGCCGCAAAAGCTGCTTCCCCGGAGCGACTCGGCATGCCAACAAACGTGAGGTAATTATCTGGTGTGAACAGGGCCACCCTCAGGCCAAATGGTGCCATGGACGAGGAGCATCTTCAGTGCTCCGTCCCTGCACGTGTTACACACTAGAATACTTGATTTTTGTATTGCATGTGCAGCCCGTTTCACAACTTTGGTGCACGATTTGCATGCATGGTTTATCCTTGTCCTATCAGATGATGCATTTGCACTGCGGCGTTGGTACGCCTCTAGTTATCTGTGCCGTCTGTCAGGAAATACAAACTAACTGTTCCCGTGAAGCTTATTAAAAAACTCTTAATCTTAAGAACAATTGGCATGTGTGGACGTTAAGAAAATGAACCGAGCACTGGCGTCGGCTGGGCCAGGGCTACACAGGGTTACAGTAGGCGACAGACATAGAACGTTAATCCCAGACCGATGAATCCTGGTCACATGGCGACTGAGGAGAGATCGTGGCGGTCTGGGGCGGGGCCTGGCGCAGAGTGGCAGCAGGGGTTGCCGCCCCACACTCACCATGGCGACAGGAGCTGGAGCGACCCAGCAGCCTGCCCCGCTGCACCCTGCCCCACCACCTCCTCCTCGTCCGCTGCGCTCAGCTTCACCATGGTAGCAGGAAGCAGAACACTCCGGCCCCAGGGTGCTCTGCTCCTGCTGCCATGGGGAGTACAGGAGGCAGGGGCGACCCTTGTTGCTGCTCCACACCAGGCCCTCCCGTAATCCCCCAGCTTGTGTTGCTCGGGGCAAAAGGCTGGGGGAAAGGGCGGGGTGGGGTGGAGCAGGAACAGGGCTGGGGGGAAGGGATGGAGTGGGGGTGCAGGAGAGGCGGGGCTGGGGCAAATCTGTGGCAAGGGGTTACCCTGAACCCCACACCTGGGGCACTTGGGGGAAGATTGCTTTTCTCGCCTTTGCCCTTGCGAATGGGAGCGCAGCGTCAGGGAGACCCAAAACCTGGCCAATGGCATTTTCAGGCGATAAAATAGCAAGCGGTGTCAGTCACTCATTGGCCATCGTCAAGCAAAAATACGTTTTAATGAGCCTGAGCTTCGAAAAGCTGTGCTCCCCATGTGGGCCTGTGACCGGCAGTGTGAGCAGAGCCATTATACAGCTAAGCCACACATTAGGAAAAGTCCTTCTATCTATCTATCTATCTATCTATCTATCTATCTATCTATCTATCTATCTATCTATCTATCTATCTATCTATCTATCTATCTATCTATCTCAATACAACCCATCATCTATCTATCTATCTATCTATCTATCTATCTATCTATCTATCTATCTATCTATCTATCTATCTATCTCAGTACAACCCATCATCTATCGATCGATCGATCGATCAAAGGGTATGTCTACACTACAGAGTTTTGTCAGAAAAATGGCCATTTTCCAACAAAACTTGAGGAACATCCACACTGCAATTGCATGCTTCCAAAAGAAAATCGAAAGATCAGAGAGGGTTTTCCAGCATTGGTAATCCTCATTCTCCGAGGAAGAAGCCTTTTTGCGAAAGAGCTCTTTCTCAGAAAGGTGTGTGTGGATGGGGAAGAGGGAGTTCTTTTGGAAGAAGAGGAAAGAGGAAAAAGCTAGGATAATTACAGCCGTACAGCCGGATGCAGTTCTATCAGCATTAAGATGCGATATACCAATATCGCTAGTCCTGTATGGGCAGGGAAATAAGTATTTGTCTACACATTATAGAATCGTTGCTGGAATAGCTTTGACCATACAGCTCTGCAGACACAGCCCCCTGAGATGCAACTGACAAAGGGGATTCTTCTGCTAGCATAGCTACACTAGTTCCCAGAAGGATTTTCTGTCAGCCTAGTGGCATCTACACCAGGGAGTTCACTGGCTTAGCCAGGAGAGCTAACAGCCTTGCCGGGCCCCTGGGCAAGGTGTGGGGAGGAGGCGGCTCCGTGCTCCTGGAAGGGGCGGGGTGTCCAGTGGAAGGGGCGGGGCTGGGGCAGCCCTAAGAGCTGCCCCGACTGCACCGTGTGGCACTCCGGCAGCGATTCAAAGGGCCCACCCTTCCAGCCACTGCCACTGTCACAGTAACGGTGGCATCTGGAAGCCCTTTGGAATCATTGGGCCCCCGGGCAGTTGCTTGCTTTGCCCGCCCTCCTATTGGCCATGAATTGCCATTCCTGGCCAATGGGAGCTGCAGAAAGCAGTGTCCTGGCTTGCACCAATTCCCGTAGCTCCCATTGGCCGGGAACAGCGATCCTCAGCCAACGAGCATTGCAATAGTTGGTATCTGCAGAGGCACAGGTAAAAATAGTGTCATTGGCCTGCCAGGGGCTCACCGTGGCAAACCCGATTGGGCCCGTGGGCCAGTATGTGTTCACCCCTGATCTAGGCCCAGTAAGATAAAGAGTGTTACAAACTTTGCTCACTGTACAAACTGCTCTGAACCCCAACAGGCTGGACGCATGCCAGGTCAAGATGAGTTTGGCTCTTATCCAAAACATCTCGCTGGCAGCCAATCCTTTGGAATCGAAAACTAAAGGTTCGTTTATTTATAGCTCATGATATGAAGATGATACACGCATATAAACATGCTACCATTGTTCGCCAATCATAGCATTTCAAATGACCCCTTACATGGCATATCTTAGAATCACAGAGCACTGGAACTGGAAGGGACCTTGAGAAGTCATCAAGTCCAGTCTCCGGTCCTCACAGCAGGACCAAACACCGTCTAGATCATCCCTGACAGGTGTCTATCTAACCTGCTCTTAAATATCTCCAGTGATGGAGATTCCACAACCTTCCTAGGCAATATATTCCAGTGCTTAACCACCCTGACAGGAAGTTTTTCCTAATGTCCAACCAAAACTTCCTTGCTGCAATGTAAGCTCATTGCTTCTTGTCCTATCACCAGGGCCAAAGAGAACAATATTTCTCCCTCCTCCTTATAATACCCTTTTAGATACTTGAAAATTGCTATCATGTCTCCTCTCAGTCTTCTCCTTCCCAAACTATACAAAGCCAGTTCCTTCAGTCTTCCCTCACAGGTCATGTTTTCTAGACCTTTAATCATTCTTGTTGCTCTTTGGACCTTCTCCAATTTCTCCACATCTTTCCTGAAATGGGGTGCCCAGAACTGGACACGATACTCCAAGTGAGGCCTAATCAGTGCAGAGCAGAGCAGAAGAATGACTTCTGCTGTCTTGCTCACAACACTACTGAGTTTGCTATTGTGAAATACTGGTATCCATAATAGTATAAATAGTTGCCCATATTCCATGCACCAGGTCTGACTAGGATCAAGTCACTGTTTGATCTTTTGGTTGTGACTACGCAGGGGTGTGTGTGTGTTGAATTGGACCAGCTGAGCAGGCGCACAGGTGAAGAGAGACTGATCGGACCTGAGAATCCCTGCCATGCATAGCGGTTAATAGAGCCACGGCATGATTCCGGGCTGAGATACCACTGGGCCTGGGGGTAATGCCACTTTTCAGAGCCACGTCTCATCTCCACATTTCCAAACAGTAAGGATGCCTGCCCCTCCTCCTGACCCGCCCGCCTTCAAAACAAACCAATCAAGTCCCTTCCCAGACAAGGCAGCCATGACCCCTGTCTCACCTCAGAGCCGCTGGGTGATATTTGCTTCGCCTTAGCTGGAGCTGATGACAGCAGCTTTGAAGCAGCTGGAATCAGCCTGGGGATTCTGTGCGGAGGGGAGCCATTAAACCCCCCCTCCCAGCATGACCTGCAGCTGGGCGGGGTCAGCACAAGCAATTTGCATGTGAAAAGCTCGCTGGGGCAAGGATGTACGGAGACCAGGCTGCACTGGGGTGACACTGGTTTAGGAGACATCATGACATCTATTCAGTCCGACAGCATCTGCCGCCAGCTGCACGGGGCCTGTTAACCTGCATTTACCAGCCCTGTGATTACCAGGCGCGCTGTCCTTGGGGAAAACACTCCAAAGGGAGGCTGAGCAGCACCCATTTGGCCTGCCCTCGTTGTCCAGGCTGCTGCCTCTGTGGATGCCCCTCTCCAGAGCTGTGGGTCTCCCCATCCTCATTGCCCTTGCTAGCGCTCAGGGGCTGCTTCACCATGCCAGCACTGCTTGGGGAGCGCCCCGAGCGCCACAGAAATCAATGTTAAGACTCCTATTTACATCCGGACAAATGAGGCGCAGCTGCATTTCTGATCCCTTGCATTTTCTCCTGAATCCTGCCCTCGACGGTCTGGTTCTTCAAGCCCCAACTCCTGGAGTCATGTGATTATCGTGCTTGGTTTGAGGCACCCGCACTCAACTCTAGTGGAGCTGGTAGACTAAGACTCTAGGCCTGGCTCCGCCACTGGGTGATTCTGGGCAAGCCATGTTTGTCCCCCCCCCATGCTTTGTGTCTCAGTTTCCCCATCGTATAATGGGGATAATGATCCTCTTTATAAAGCCCTGAGAGATCGCCCGATGAAAGGCACTGGATAAGAGTGATGTGTTATTGCTTCAAAAAGAAACAAATGGAAGTTTTGACCTTTGTGGTCATAGCGAGAAGCTTGACAACACAACTCCAGAGGGACGATAAACGGGACTGTTTTTCTAAAATCTCACGATGTTAAGCCTGTCTCCTGGGTACAGCCTGACTCGTGATTTCGGAACCACCGGGGCTGGCAACACCCTCCTCAATAATTGGCAGGTCTGTTCTGTAGCCACCCTCCAGGCGTGGAGTTTGCAAGACACTGACCGAAGCATCTCAAGATACCTTTTGGGGTCCGAGGTTGATTAGCTTCAGCCTCATCTCATAAACATTCCACCAGCAGAAGATGCAAGCAGTAAGTGGGAGGACAAGTGTAACGCCGACAAGCAGAACCGAACCTGAGACCTCAGTGCAGCTGGCTCTCAGCTATGGCTGTAAAGCAAACTGATTCACTCTGTGCCTCGTCTCCGTTCCACTTTGTGGGACAGTGACCCACACCCAGTAGGAGTGCGAGTTACACAAGCATTCCACAACCAGCATCCCCAACAGCTGGACTTATGAATGATGATTATTAGCACTGAGGTCGTGATCAGAGGGTGCAGATAGAGTGGGGTTCCCACTGTGCTAGGCCACACACACACACACACACACACACACACTCTCTCTCTCTCTCTCTCTCTCTCTCTTTTTTTCTCTGTCCCTGCCCTGAAGCCTGTCTCAAGATCAGTACAAGCAGAGCAGTTTTCTAGCATCTTCCCCCACATGACTAGCCAGAGATCCGAATGATCACAAAGCTGGCTGAAGTGGGTTCTCTCCAGCTACATTTTGCACCAGCTGAGAGGGTCTGCCCCCCTGTGCCTAGAAAAAAGAAAATCCAAGCTTGCAAATCCCTCTCCTTTCTCCTCTATCCATTTGACCCAGCTGGCTGGCTAAGACCCCGGCTTTCTCCTTCAGGATGCGAATGCTGTATAAATTCTCAGACTGGGAAACCTCCGGGCAGGTTGCCTGCCTGCCTGCCTGCCAGCTGGGAGCCCTGATCCCATGCAGACCACGGGGTGAAAATGAAAAAGCGCATTGAAGTGAACAAGGAAGAACGCGCTGCTGAGTATGTGGGCGGGCGCCGGGCCGGCTCGGAGGGGTCCCCCACCCTGTGACCCACTCAGAGGTCTAGCAGCTCCGGGCCAGAGAAGAGTGTTAATGAAACAGCAGGGTCCACCAGGGCATTAACATGAGGAGGAGTCTTGGCGGGGGAAGCAGGGCTGATCCTGTCAGAGCAGCGCACGGCCCGGTGGGCCTCAGAATCACTCGCGTCCGGGCAGCGAGCAGGCACTGAACCAGGCCGCGAAGGCGCTGAGCTGGGCTTAAGGCTCTCTCTCATGCCAAGCAGCACGGAGCTTGCTCCAGTGATGGGCTGAGAGACCCGCCTGGAGCCCCACCGAAGCAAGAACTCCAGGCGACCCTGTAGGGGGCGCTCTCCTCTCTAACTCTGTGCTGACCCCCCCACTGTGGAGCTAGGCTGCAGGGAGTCCATGCTGGCTGTGCCAGGAGGGGGTATCTCCCCTGGGAGTCCGTGCTGAGCTCGGGTGCAGGGCCAGGGGCTCGGCTTTTCTCTGGCTCTGTGGCGGAGCTGTGGCCTGGTGGAGCAGGGCCGTGTGCGCCGGTGGCACTTTAAGAGCTCGCTTCCGCCCTTTGGCGAGGCACCGATGCCTGGGGAAGAGCTCCGCCTGGAAAAGCAGATCCAGCGGGTTTCAAACACAACGGGAAAGCGAGCCCGGCCCGCGACCGCCGTTCAATGCCGGCAGCCTGGTGCCGGAGACAGCTCTTCATGGGCGGCGGGGAACGGAGGTAAGAGAAGGCACAGCTTTCCCAAAATTGCCTACACAGCCGGCTGCCAGACACAGCTTGATGGGGCCTAAGTGGAGTATCAACGGACTGGACTTGATGGCCTCTCGAGGTGCCTTCCAGTCAGTTCGAGGATTCTGCGTTTGTGCTGGGGCTAATAAGAAAGCACGTGGCTGCTCTCAGCAAAGCTTCTCTCTCAGAGTCTGGGCCCCGATCATAAGAATGGCCAGACTGGGTTAGACCAAAGGTCCATCTAGCCCAGTATCCTGTCTGCCCACAGTGGCCAATGCCAGGTGCCCCAGAGGAAGTGAACACAACAAGGAATCCTGATATGATCCCTCTCCTGTCATCCATTCCCAGACACACAGAGGCTAGGGACACGATTCCTACCCATCCTCGCCAATAGCCACTGATGGTCCTAACCTCCATGAATCTAGCTAGCTCTTTTTTGAACCCTGTTAAAGTCCTAGCCTTCCCCACATCCTCTGGCAAGGAGTTCCACAGGTTGACTGTGCACTGAGTGAAGAAAAACTTCCTTTTGTTTGTTTGAAACCTGCCGCCTATTCATTTCATTTGGTGGCCCCCTAGTTCTTATATTGTGGGAATAAGTAAATAACTTTTCCTTATTCACTGTTTCCACACCAGTCATGTTTTTCTAGACCTCTATCCTATCCCCTCTTAGACTCCTCTTTTCTAAGCTGAAAAGTCCCAGTCTTTTTAATCTCTCTTCATACGGGACCTGTTCAAAACCCCTGATCATTTTTGTTGCCCTTTTCTGAACCTTTTCCAAAGCCAATATGTCTTTTTTGAGATGAGGCAACCACATCAGTAGGCAGTATTCAAGATGTGGGCGTACCATGGATTTATACAGAGGCAATAAGATATTCTCTGTCTTATTCTCTATCCCTTTTTTAATGATTCCCAACATTCTGTTGGCTTTTGTGACTGCCGCTGCACGCGAAGTGGATGTTTTCAGAGAACTATCCACAATGACTCCAGCTCCTGCAAGCTACTGAGATCCACCTGTGAGCCTTCAGTTTCAACCAGTGAGATGCATCGCTCGGGATCGGGCCCCGAACAATGCCCTTTCAGCTGGTGGCCATTGCCCCTCCGTGCATATTACACCTAGGAATCAAGTGCCCTCAGCGTCTGCAGAAGGCGCAGGGTGGCATGTCAGAGAAGGGTGGCAATTAAAAGGCACGGAGCTCAAGTTGACATGGATTTTGTGCTCTCCTTATGCATAAAAGACACATGGGGGCTACGTCTAGACTGGCATGATTTTCTGGAAATGCTTTTAACGGAAAAGTTTTCCGTTAAAAGCATTTTCGGAAAAGCGCCTCTAGATTGGCAGGACGCTTTTCCGGAAAAGCACTTTTTGTGGAAAAGCGTCCGTGGCCAATCTAGACGCGCTTTTCCGCAAAAAAGCCCCGATCGCCATTTTCGCAATCGGGGCTTTTTTGCGGAAAACAAATCTCAGCTGTCTACACTGGCCCTTTTGCGCAAAAGTTTTTCAGAAAAAGACTTTTGCCCGAACGGGAGCAGCATAGTATTTCTGCAAAAAGCACTGATTTCTTACAGTAGGAAGTCAGTGTTTTTGTGGAAATTCAAGCGGCCAGTGTAGACAGGCCAATGGCGATCGGGGCTTTTTTGTGGAAAAGCGTGTCTAGATTGGCCACGGACGCTTTTCCACAAAAAGTGCTTTTCCGGAAAAGCATCCTGCCAATGTAGACGCGCTTTTTCCGAAAATGCTTATAACGGAAACGTTTTCCGTTATAAGCATTTCCGGAAAATCATGCCAGTGTAGACGTAGCCCAAGAGTGATGTTCAGATGAGGCACCCAACCAAACACACATTCTGTCTCTGTCTCTGTCTCTGTCTGTCTGTCTCTGTCTCTCCCAGCCAGGGGCCGAGCCACCCAGAGGCACATGGATCTGCATTGCAAACACCCACAAGGCCCAGGTGTGTTTGGATCTGGGGTTGACTTTGGAACTAGCTAACCAACCTGGGGACTCTTTGTTTTCCAAAGAAAGGCCTCTCAGGGTGGTCAGGCAAACAGCTCCGGAGAAGCTCCAGGCTTGGGGTCAGGCAGCAGAAGCCCATCAAACTGGTGGGAGGATGATGGGGGGGAGAGCGAGGATGAGAGGAGGGGCATCTTATTGTTAGTGTGTTTGCAAGTGGGGGGTCAGGAGGCAGAAATTGGAGCTGCTGATTGAAGGGAAGGGCTGTTCTGCCACAGCTTTCCTTAGGCGAGTCACTTGGCCGCGCGGTGCCTCAGTTTCCTCTCGGTGAAATGGAGATAACAGCCCTGCCCTTCCTCCCTAGGGCATGGTGAGGATAAACACATTAAAGACTGTGAGGCACTCACATGCTGTCTTAAAAGAGTCTGTATTAATAGGAGAAGCAATACGGAAAATGATTACACACACACACACCCTCCTCATTGTTCTCAGAGTTACGGTTCTTTTCCGAGGAGCCATTAATTTTTAGCATTGGTAATTTTCCCCCTGTCCTTACCATTTGCTACAAAATGCAACTTGTCATTTACAGTAGGTTCTGGCTCTCAGAGGGCTCTGAACCCAAGAACTTGTTCAGTTCAATTACCTCTGGGAGCTATAATACTCTGTGGAGTTTTATCGTCTCCGCGTTCCATATAGATCCATTTCTCCCCAACAGTTGACAGGTTTTTAACCAAGTAATTGAGTTGATTTCAGCTGTACCTGAAAATCATCCAGCCAGCCAGAGATAAGGTCAGAACAATGTAGCAGGTGCCCCACCATTTTTTCTGGCTATGAAAGATGCTAAGGCATTGTGAATAGTTCACTGCTCAATTTGTGAGGACAATAAAAAAATCAGCCAATTAGGGTTTTTTTTCCTCCTCTATAAGCACTTTGGAGCCTGCAGTTGTAATGACTATTAATCTAGTGCTTTTTTTGTAAGAAATCAACAAGAAAAGGACAGATCTTTATTATTATCTTTGGTTACAGAATATTCTTCAGTAGTTAACAGGTAAAGTCCAGGGTCTACTGAGATTAGCTGCAGATCTGGATCTCCCATGTTGCAGATGAAGCAGTATTGATCATGCTGTGCCTTCAGACTCCCTGTCTGAAGGGGTGTGACAGGGTGTGCATACCCAGCACTGGGCCAGAAGGGATTAATATCCTGTGGGCAGAGGAAGTCCCGCCTCCCAGCCATACTGGGCATGCTCCAAGTGTTGGGCTAGTATAAAAGGGAGCAGCTCAGTCTGTGCTGGATGTGGAGAGGAAGGAGCTGCTGCAGGAGTGCCAGAGACCCTGATGATGGCAGTGGGAGACTGGATCGAGCTTCCAGAGCTGGTGGCATGTCAGGGAGTGATTGGTCCTGTGGTGTCTGAGGACCCTGAAACCTTGGGGATCACCCCAATGCCAGAGATGGCAGGAAGTGGCCCGGGGAAGGTGTGTGAGTGACATCTCCCACCTGAGAGAGCTTGGTATGTTGAGGTGGGATTCCCTACTGAGTTAGTGGTGGGTCACTCTCCAATGGATAGGGCCCTGGGACAGGACGTAGTGGAGTCGGGTGGGCCCGGGCCTCCCATTAGTGCTGCTGCCTCAACCTCATAGACTCTGGCCACTAGGCTGTGCTGCCCCATGACCGAGGCACGGTCTCGTAGACTCCAGCCATTAGGTCATGCTGCCTTGGGGAGACAGATTGACTCAGGTCACTGAGGGTATGTCTACACTACCACCCTAGTTCGAACTAGGGTGGTAATGTAGGCAACCGGAGTTGCAAATGAAGCCCGGGATTTGAATTTCCTGGGCTTCATTTGCATATTGCCGGGCGCCGCCATTTTTAAATGTCCGCTTGTGCGGACTCCGTGCTGCGCGGCTACACGTGGCACGGACTAGGTAGCTCGGATTAGGCTTCCTATTCTGAACTACCGTTACGCCTCGTGGAACGAGGAACCTCGTGGACTGAAACGTGGAACAAGAAGTAACGGTAGTTCGGAATAGGAAGCCTAATCCGAACTACCTAGTCCTTGCCGCGTGTAGCTGCGCAGCACGGAGTCCGCACTAGCGGACATTTAAAAATGGCGGCGCCCGGCAATATGCAAATGAAGCCCGGGAAATTCAAATCCCGGGCTTCATTTGCAACTCCGGTTGCCTACATTACCACCCTAGTTCGAACTAGGGTGGTAGTGTAGACATACCCTGACAGACTGGCAGTGGTGAAAGTGTTCACACACACTCCCGTGACCTGTTCTTGGGATGGGGTGTACCTATACCGCGACAAGGGGGATGTACTGGTGTTGTTTGGTTTAAGACTCTCAGGGTATGTGCACACAGCAAAGAAAACCCTCTGGCTAGTCCATGCCAGCTGACTTAGGGTCATGGGGCTGTTGCACTTCTGTGTAGAATCCCGGGCTCAGGCTGTGCTCCTGTGTGGTTGACTCTCATGATCTGAGCCAGAGTAAGATGATAGCTGGTGGCTTTGATAAAGCTCCAGCTCCTGGAGTCAGGTGATCATGGGAGAATCTGAGTTTCCATTTTGTTTTTCCTTTAAACAACTGATTTTTAGCCTTCACTGCTGGGGAGAAAAACTTGACAATCAAACAAAAGAAATAAAATGAACTGCAGATGTATGATGAATTAATTATTATTTAAAAACCCGGGACTTTTTTTTTTAACTCGTAGGTTGTACCCACCTGAGGTGATAATACTGTGGACACAGAGAGCACACGAGATCTTTCACTGAGCTGGGAGAGGGCTCTGCCTTTGAACCAAGAGAGATGCGTCCTAGAGCCGCTGCATGGCTTATTTAATTTTTGGGTTGTCCACACAGCTGTTGCCGGCAAGAGTAATTCTCAGGTCTGACACTGGCTTCTCTAAATACAAAACACACTGCACCAGTATCTGTCAAACATAAGGGCTACGTCTAGACTGGCATGATTTTCCGGAAATGCTTGTAACGGAAAAGTTTTCCGTTAAAAGCATTTTCGGAAAAGAGCATCTAGATTGGCATGGACGCTTTTCCGCAAAAGCACTTTTTACGGAAAAGCATCCGTGGCCAATCTAGACACGCTTTTGCACAAAAAAGCCCCGATCGCCATTTTCGTGATTGGGGCTTTTTTGCGCAAAACAAATCTCAGCTGTCTACACTGGCCCTTTTGCGCAAAAGTTTTGCACAAAAGGGACTTTTGCCCGAACAGGAGCAGCATAGTATTTCCGCAGAAAGCACTGATTTCTTACAGTAGGAAGTCAGTGCTTTTGCGGAAATTCAAGCGGCCAGTGTAGACAGCTGGCAAGTTTTCCCGGAAAAGTGGCTGATTTTCTGGAAAAACTGGCCAGTCTAGACACAGCCACGCAGTTTATTTCCTGACAGATTTCAGCTGTACCCCTTAACTCTGTGGCTCTCAACTGGTGGTCCATGGTGACTTTTTTGGTGGTCCACAGGAACATTGTCCAAAGTCACATGGCGTGGGCAGGCACCAAAAATCTGTTAGTAAGAAATAAATTTCAAACCAAAATGTTCGTTGTCTGCTCTTTTTTATCATGTCTCAAAAAGGAGGTGGGCCACGAACATTTTTTGATTGGCCTGGTGGTCCGTGGACTGAAACGAGTTGAGAACCACTGCCTTAACTAAAAGAACATGATAGGAATGAGTGGGAGGTCGTCTAGGCTTCCGAGACCCCAGTACCAAAGTCCATTGCTGAAGTCCGAATTGCTATATTGTTGTGCAGCTTATATACAGTGTTTTCACCTTGTTTTGCAGTGTGGACATTTCTGGGGGTGTCCTATCACTTGTTAATGTATGGCTTAGCTGTTAACTATCAACCTGGTACTACTTGTCATTTGACCTTGTTTACATGATGGCTGTGTCTAGATTGGCAAGTTTTTCTGCAAAATCATCTGATTTTGCGGGAAAACTTGCCAGCTGTCTACACTGGCCGCTTGAATTTCCGGAAAAGCACTGACCATCTCATGTAAAATCATCAGTGCTTTTCCGGAAAGACTATGCTGCTCCTGTTCGGGCAAAAGTCTTTTTCTGAAAGACTTTTGCACAAAAGGGCCAGTGTAGACAGCATAGTGCTGTTTTCCACAAAAAAGCCCCCATGGCGAAAATGGCGATCAGGGCTTTTTTGCGGAAAACCACGTCTAGATTGGCCATGGATGCTTTTCCGCAAAAAGTGCTTTTGCGGAAAAGCATCCTGCCAATCTAGACGGGATTTTTCCGAAAATGCTTTTAATGGAAAACTTTTCCATTAAAAGCATTTTCGGAAAATCATGCCAGTGTAGACGTAGCCGATCAGTACATCTGGTTAAAAAAGATTGTGATATGTTCCTCCCCTTTTTCCTACCCTTATCTGTAATTTGTTTTCGCCACAATGGCACCACCGCCTGTCTTAAATGGCGTGTGTTCCTAGAGGCTTGCTTCTGGCTCATCAGATATAGGGGATGCAGGCCTCTACACCCCTATACTGTCCCATACAAAGTTCTTCCGCAATTAACCCCTACAACAGTGTGGACCCTTTCCAGAATGCAGGCAGAACATCTCCTTTCCCTTCACGAAAGGCAGCACCCTCCAGCAGTGACAAGAAGTGAGGCCTCTGGGAAGAACACGACGCAACATGGCTTCCCTAGAGGAGACGTCTTCCATACATATTCACACAGCTGCCGCCTCCTCCTTCAAGTCGGAATGCTGCTGCAAAACTCAGGTGTGGTTCAGCAGCTGGTCTGCTGGGGGCTGACCCTGGCCTACGACCACCCCCAGCTGCTCCCCTTTTTCATGACCTGCATGCCAGAGGTGCAATTAGTACATACTGATGTGCTGAGATGTAGGCGACCGGGTCAGAGAGGGGAGCTATACATGGGATTTATAAGACTTCCTTCTATGAATGCCTGGTTCTCGCTTCATAGGGAGCCATCTGGGGTACGTCTAGATTACATGCCTCAGCCGACAGAGGCATGTAAAATAGGCCACCCGACATAGTCAATGAAGCCGGGAGTTAAATATCCCCGGCTTCATTAAAATAAAAATGGCCGCCGCACTGTGCTGGCTCAGCTGATCGTTGGCACAGCACGCGAGTCAATTGGTTGATAAGGGAAGCTTTTGTCAACTGCTCCCTTATGACTCGTGCAATGAGGTTTACAGGATCATCGTGTAGTCTGATCTGCTTACTACATGCACTCAATTTCAGCCAGTCATTCCTGCTGCGAACAAGACTCTTCTTCCTTATTACATGAGCGAATGCGCTTCCGTCCTGTCTCTGACGGATGGCCTGGAGCAGACTTTTCAACGGACATCTGGAGTCATCAGAAGTCACCGGTGCGCCCTGACTGGTTTCTGGCTCCGTCAATGGAGATAACCGTTCGGCTGCGTGCGTTCATGCGTTTGCTCCCCCTGCTCTACAAATGGCATTAAGGCCATTGAGGACCTGCTGGTCCCATGATGAGAGAGGTGAGTAATTACTGAGATCAAGCTTGCAGTCCCCTGGTCTGAGAAGCAACCCTCCTTCTCCAACAGCAGTAAGACTGGGACCATCTCTGCTGATCCTCTTTGAGAGGCAGGCCGACAGCACTTCAAGAGAGCAAAACCGTGAGCTAGATTGCCTCCTGCTCTCAGATCAGCTTGGTAGAGGGGCGTTTGTGGCCCCCTAATTCTCAAGCTGCCCTTTCTAGAAACTTCTTATGTTTCTAGCCCTCCAGGCGGTGGAGAGAGAGTTTAAAAATGTGACCCCTAAAGGCTCAAGTGTCATGAAACAAATACAAAGCACCCCATTTGGGTTATTTACGATCTTGTGATTTTTTTCAGCCAACCTCACTTTTTGTTGAGGATGCCTAACTCATAATCTTTGATCAGTTGGGGCAGATGATTCTGAGCTCTGGACTCTAAGGGGGAATCTAATTCATTCTTCTTTGCTTACTAGTCAGTGGCCTCTGCATTTTGATTCCCTGGGCAATGGGATGTGAAAGGCAGCCAGGCCAGTGTCCCATTGTGGCTTGTAATGCTGGCTTATTTGCTCTGTTTGTGTTCATGCAACAATAATCTACCTTGGTGGGAATCTATAACCCCAAAGATTGCTCTGAAACTTAGAACTACGGCACCATAGCAGGGTTGCCAAGATGTGAAATCCCGGATATGAAATTACTGGGGTCCTTCGCAGCAATTTGTAGTGGATATTTGTGACAGACCCAGACCAGCTGGCTGCTGCAGACTAATGGAGAGAAAACATACTGAGGCTTGGGTGGACAATTTTCTCTTCCCTGAGTAGGCTTGGCCCTGTTTAGTGCAGCATAATCAGGCAGGCACCTGGAGTCAATTAGAGCTTGCTGGAAGCCTCAGGCTAATTAGACACCTGCAGCCAATTAAGGCCTGAGGGGCTGCTTTAAAAGGTCTCCCCCCAGGTAAGGAAGGGGGAAGGAAAAGAGTGAAGGACAGGAAGGAGGGAGTGATGTGTGGAGGAGCTGTGTGGGTGTGAGGTGAGGACTGACCAGCAGGTACCAAAGGAGAGGTACTGGGAGGGATTGTTTGGGGAAGAGGCGCAGGGAAAAGCTGCCAGTTGGAGAGAGGTCCCTGGGCTGGACTCAGAGTAGTGGAAGGGCCTGGGTTCTCCCCACAACATCACAAAGATCTGCCCCTGAGAAGGGAGACCAGGACTCCAGAGGGGATCTCACCCCAAAACGATGAACTGGCCTGAGATGAGTATGGCTCAGTAGAAATTGGCTCCTGCCTCTCGTAAAGAGAAAAGGCCATGTGGCGGTCCAGAGCGGGCCTCTGAGGCTAACATTATCCGCCAGCAGTATGAGCCCCACGGGGAGGCGGCCACAATGTTGCAATCGTGTTTCTTTTTATTGAGCTAAACTAACAAAGTCTCTATTTTTTCAAACTTTCAATGGCCCTAGAAAATGTTATCCAAGTCTGGTCTTTGCAGACAGCTCTCCTGAATAAGCAGCTGTCAGGCCTCCGAGAGGTGGCTCTGAGACTCTTTAATCTTTGGACAGGAGCATTCTCCTTGTCTGTCATGCTACTCGGAGAAATCTTGAGAGACATTATCAAATTAAGTGTGATTGCTTTATAATCTCCTTGCACGTCTCCTCTCCTCCTTTTTGTCAGCGCCGGTTCAAATGCATTCAGCATGGCCTACTTTGAAATAGCCTGATTCATGCAATCACTTTCGGCTGACAGAAGGATCGGCGCTCACCGTGGGGAAGTGGACCCGACTCATGCCAGCAGCCCCGTTTCTATAGCAGCCTGTGAAACCATTGCAAGGGTGCAGTAGGATTGTACCCCTAGACAGATGGAGCTTTTTAGGCTGGCAGCGGGGGATCGACCTAACCAGACTGATGCGCTTCAAAAGGATCTCAAAAAACGAAGTGATTGGGCAACAGAATGGCAAATGAATTTTAATGTTGATAAATGCAAAGTAATGCACATTGGAAAAAATAATCCCAGCCATAGATACAAAATAATGGGGACTAATTTAGCTACAACCATTCAAGAGAGAGACCTTGGAGTCATTGTGGATAGTTCTCTGAAACATCCACTCAGTGTGCAGCAGCAGTCGAAAAAGCAAACAGTATGTTAGGAATCATTAAAACAGGGATAGAGAATAAGACAGAGAATATTTTATTGCCTCTGTGTAAATCCATGGTACGCCCACATCTTGAATACTGCATACAGTGTGGCTGCCTCATCTCAAAAAAGATATATTGACACTAGAAAATGTTAAAAAAAGGGCAACAAAAATGATTAGGGGTTTGGAACAGGTGCCATAAGAGGAAAGATTAAAAAGACTGGGATTTTTCAGCTTAGAGAAGAGGAGACTAAGGGGGGATAGGATAGAGGTCTAGAAAATCATGACAGGTAATGAAGAAAGTGAATAAGGAAAAGTTATGTACTTGTTCCCATAATGTAAGAACTAGGGGCCACCAAGTGAAATGAATAGGTGGCAGGTTTCAAACAAACAAAAGGAAGTTTTTTCTTCACTCAACACACAGTCAACCTGTGGAACTCCTTGCCAGAGGATGTTGTGAAGAGCAGGACTTTAACAGGGTTCAAAAAAGAACTAGATACATTCATGGAGGTCAGGTCCATGAATACTTATTAGCCAGGGTGGGAAGGAATGGTATCCCTAGCCTCTGTTTGTCAGAGGCTGGAAATGGATGACAGAAAAGGGATCACTTGATGATTCCCTATTCTGTTCACTCCTTCAGGGGCACTTGGCATCGGTGACTGTTGGAAAACAGGAGACTGGGCTAGATGGACCTTTGGTGTGACCCAGTTCTTATGTTCTTAAGACCTCTCGATAAGCCTCTCTGCTCTGTTGAACTCCAGAAAGGCCCAGGATCAGTGAGTTGTCCAGGGGAGTGTGATGCGGAGAGAGGAATTGTGAAACACGGCGTGACATCAGAGAGGACAAGAAGCAATAATGTCATGTACTGGTGGGCTGTGCTTACCGCCCACTACTGGAGAGAGTTTGAACTGCAGATTGTGTCTCCATGGTCAAGTACTATTATCCCACCCATAGTATGTTGCTTAAGTAGCACTAGGCATGCTAGGGAGCTGCTCATCTTAGTGAGTGCATCTGGGTGATTTGATGCCCTTTATTTTGAAGCTCTGGTAGTGTATTGCTTTTTAATGACTTCCACTTCTCTGCCACCTCCCAGGAAGGCACACTCTGCTTCCTGATTAGCTCCCTGCTGATCCCTTTGAACTCATCTTTCTTTACTCAAAGCATCCCCACCAAGATCAAACCAGTCTTGGTTTAGGTAAAAGGCAAGCTGGATTTTTCTATGCAGAGCGTGTGCCTGCTTTGCCAGTTACCTTCCAAGACACGTACGGGTATGTCTAGACTACATTGTTTTTTCGGAAAAAAAAAACCCTGCCCTTTTTGAAAAAAAAACTTCACCTGCACCCACACAGCAATCACATTCTTTCTAAATTAAATCAAAAGAATGTAGGGGTTTTTCGGCATTGGTAAACCTCAAATTATGAGGAAGAACGCCTTTTTCAAAAGAGCTTCGAAAAAAGGCATGTGTGGATGCAGAAGAGGGACATTTTTCGAAAGAAGAGGCAATCAGAAAAAGCACAGGTGTCCTGATGGCCATTCTGCGAAGAGTAATCAGGGCTTTCTTTCGAGAGAGCGTCCATCGATCCGGTTTTGAGGTCGTTTGAAAGAAGCTTGCAATCTAGACATACCTGTAGTTTCCACCTTTATGATCAATGTGCCTGGAAAACATAACTGCCAAGACAGGTGAAACAGAAGGTGTGTTTTGGAATAAAAAAGTGCTTTTTCCTAATGCTGTGTGGGGCCTCACTTGGTAAAGGCTATGAATATCCCTGTGGCATCCTAAAGACTAAAAGCCACTTCATCAGATGAGTTAGAGTGGAAATAACAGAATCCAAAGAGATATGTAGCAGCAAAAGTATTTACCTGTAAATTGTAGGACCTGTTTTAATGAGACTAATAAAGTGGGCTGGATGTGTCCCGTTCATAGCTTTTGATGTGAACATGAGGATGTCAAAGGCAGGGGGAATTGGCTTTGTAATGTATTAACCGGTTAATGTCTGTATTCAAAGCCCAGGGTAATAGTATCAAATTTGCAAATGAATTCCAGCTCAGCAGTCTCTCTTCCTCTGTCATTGGTTAGTGAAATTCCTTTGTGGAGAATGGCTACTTTAAAATCCATGAATGATTTGCCCCTGTAAGATTTGCACGCTAGCCCATCCTGGTGTCATCGAGTGCACAAAGGCCTGTTTGTATATGCGAATGGAGAAGTTTGCATGCTCAGCCGAGACTGTTCAAATTTTGAGATCACTACCCAGGAGCCCAGCTTTTATATAGTGCTCTTTGGCCTTGCTCCAACCAGCAACAAGTTTCCATTTACTTCAACAAGAATCGGCTCAGCTAATGCTTAGTTCATGCCTCCACCGTTATATTTTTCTTTTTAATCCTGAATGTTCTTGAAACCTTTTCAGCTGGAACCCACTCTCCTCTCCTTCCCGGCAGTTTCATTCTTTACCCTGTTTAGAAGACAAAGGCTTCAAGGGACCATGGACAGCAGCCAGTGTGCTGTTTGCAATGCAGGACCTGTGCAGTCTAATTGCTGTGCAAATGCCAGCAGAAACGACACACGGATTCTTGACTGGCAGAGCATGCAGTGGCAAATGTAATCCCACCTTTCACGTAGCTCTACAACGGCCTAGAACATCGTTTCACTGCCCCAGAAATGCAATCACTGGAGAAGACAAAAGAGACTTTTTTTTTTGTTGCAGAGGGAGGACCTGGAAGTTTACTGCTGTCATGTACGTAAACTCATGTGGCTACGTCTACACTGGCATGATTTTCCGGAAATGCTTTCAATGGAAAAGTTTTCCGTTAAAAGCATTTTCGGAAAAGCACGTCTAGATTGGAAGGATGCTTTTCCGCAAAAGCACTTTTTGCGGAAAAGCGTCCGTGGCCAATCTAGACGCGGTTTTCCGCAAAAAAGCCCCGATCGCCATTTTCGCGATCGGGGCTTTTTTGCGGAAAACACTACTGTGCTGTCTACACTGGCCCTTTTCCGGAACAGTTTTCCGGAAAAAGGACTTTTGCAGCATAGTATTTCCGGAAAAGCGGCTGATTTCTTACATGAGATCGTCAGTGCTTTTCTGGAAATTCAAGCGGCCAGTGTAGACAGCTGGCAAGTTTTTCCGGAAAAGCTGCTGATTTTCCGGAAAAACTGGCCAGTGTAGACACAGCCATATGAGTTTACTGACGTCAATGGAAAAACTCCCACAGATGTCAATGGATTTTGGATCAGGCCCATACAGTACAAGCTCCCCAAAACTCATGATGGCGGGGCGGGGAGGGGGGATTTAAATATAATCTTGTCGTTAACATGTGGAAAGCGACAGTCTAGGAAGGAGTCCGGCAGAAAGGGATCTAGGGGTTATAGTGGACCAGAAGCTAAATATGAATCAATAGTGCGACACTGTTGCAAAAAAACCAAACATGATCCTGGGAGGCATTGACAGGAGTGTTGTGAACAAGACACGAGCAGTGATTCTTCTGCTCTACTCTGCATTGATTAGGCCTCAGGTGGAGTATTGTGTCCAGTTCTGGGCACCACCTTTCAGGAAAGATGTGGAGAAACTGGAGACAGTCTAAAGAAGAGCAACAAAAATGATGAAAAGTCTAGAAAACTTGCCCTAAGAGGGAAGACTGAAAGAACTGGGCTTGTTTTGTTTGGAAGACAGAAGACAGAGAGGGGACAAAATAGCAGCTTTCAAGTTCCTAAATGGGTATTACAAGGGAGATGGAGAACAATTATTCTCCTTCACCTCTAACGATAGGACAAGAAACAATGGGCTTACACTGCAGCATGGGACATTTAAATTGAACATTAGGAAAATCTTCCTGTCAGGGTCGTTAAGGTCTCAAATAAATTGCTTAGGGAGGTTGTGGAATCTCCTCCATTTGAGATGAGCAGGTTAGACAAACACCTGTCAGGGATGGTCTAGACCAGGCATGTCCAAAGTCCGGCCCGCGGGCCAATTGCGGCCCGTGTTCCGATTTAATACGGCCCCCGCTTCCTCCCCCTCTCCTGGCTCCCCGGCGCTCTTTTGAACTGGCGCACCCAGCGCGCCGCTTCCGGCCGCACCGCTGCCACCGCCCATGGCCTCCGCGGTCCTAGAGCCTGCCCTGTAGGGCACGTCCGCAGCCCCGCTCCCCCACTCGGCTGCGGGTTCGCCCTGCCCCCGGGCCGCCGTGAGGCCGGCGTGCCCTGCGCTCTCCGCCCGCCTCCGACCCTGCGGGCCCTCCGCCTTGGGGCTGAGAGTGCGGGGACGGCCCTCACGCATGTTCACTTCTTCAAATCTGGCCCTCTTTGAAAAAAGTTTGGACACCCCTGGTCTAGACTCTTGGTGTCCAACAGACTAGCCACTAGCACATGTGGCTATTTGGCCGGTTGAATGTGGCTAGTTCACTATAGCAGTAGTGGCTACTGCTTCATAGGGTTGCCAGATACTTTCACTAAAAATTCTGAACATGGTGGGGAAAAAAATTGATTGAGGAAAAAAAAAAAAAGCCACCGTGCCTTTAAATCCCCCAGGTTCCCCCACCAGATGCGACAGGGGAAGAATGTCCCCATCAGCCTTCCGTCTGAGAAAAACAGACAATACCGGACATTTTACATGTTTTGGCATTGGAAAAGGTTCAGAAAAGGGGAAAGAAAAATGATTCGGGGTTTGGAATGGGTGTGTCATGAATAGGAGATGCAAAGGAGAGTGTGACTTACCTGGAGAGTGAGGAAAGGGTTAAGCAACTCTGGAGATGCACCTGAGGGAGGGGGCTTTGGGCATTCAGCCAATGAAATGCAGATAAGGAATTTCAAATTGAGA